>NC_073635.1:36969924-37272954 GCF_029407905.1 Bubalus kerabau
TGTATAGTCCATGGGGTTGCAAAGAGTCAGATACGACTGAGTGACTTTCACTTTCACTTTAAATTAGCTATGGGCTTCCCAGGTGGCGTTAGTGGCGAAGAACCTGCCTGCCAATGCAGGAGACATAAAAGACTTGTAATCTAGACTGTACTTTGTGAGGCTCACTTGGTTCTCCTGTCCTGGGTCTGGGGGCGCTGGCACTGTCCACGCAGCTCCAGTCTGCAGGCCCGACATATGCTGCTGTGGGTGTGGACCAGCCCTGCCCCATCGCTCCTTCTCGGAGGTCTCACTACCTACTGCAGCAGAAGGTAACACCGAGGGCAGCACTACCCTGAAGAACAATAGGTGTTTTTTTTTCAATGTGCTAAGGAACTTGGTGTCTAAATTACTGGGGTCAAATTTCATGTTTCAAGGGCCTGCAAAGACTCTCAAGTAAACACCCACGCTCTATCAGATGCCCAGTGTGTGACGTGGATGCAAAACTCAGCCTCACAATGAACACGCTAGACGTTGTGGATGGGGGAGGGGGACGGTCACAGGAACTAAACTTCAGCTGAAAGAGGTTCATATGTTGCCAGCCCGGTGCTGGATGTTCCAATTTCTAGAAGGATCTAGCGTTAAGACAACTTCAGGACCTAGAAGATACTAGGTGTCTTCTGCCTTTACATTTGCTATTAACATCATTGAAAAGAAAGCTATTGAAAGTGATAACATTTTTCTCTGGAATAGAAAATACCAGAAGTGATGAGCCAGACTTTGTGTATTATCCAAATGATGGGGTTTATGGTTCTTTTGCAAGTAAACTGTCTAAGGACTTAAATACCATCCCGAAGATTCACAAGAAGTACAAGGATGAAGTTTACATGCAGCCTGTGGGGTCCATCCTGTGATGAGCTTGATCATACTGTGGAAAACTCTCTCATTGAATATTGGAGGCTGGCTTTTCTCTGACAGCATGGAAGCAGATTCTTTCCACAAACCATCTGCTTTGAATGCTTTTTCAGAGCCAGCCGTTTATCACAGGATGTCATTCAGTGACTGGCAAGAGGGGAGGATGCTGCAATCACTTCAGACACAATGATGAAAGCTCTTCTCTGTGCCTTCACCCACTCAGCCAAGCCTCCAAGACAGCTTCTCCACTGATGCTTCAACAGGCGTCAGCACTTTCTTTAGAAAGATCTCAAGTAGCAGGTGAAGTTTGTCTAATCTACATTCCAGTGTGGAACAATGTGAACAGTTTTATTCTGTTAATTCTCTTGCAAACAAAAACCATTAGTATTAGGTGTTTGGGGCCAGATCAAACCAGCTTTCATCTATAATTCACTGTGGGTAATTGGGAGATTTAGGTAATGTGTTCAGATTTAAACTTGACGCTTTGCCCTACCTTATATGCATTTAAAATTAAATATGCAACAAAATGGAGGATGTGGTGGTGATGGAAGCCTACTCACTGGATTCCCCATTAAACAATTTACATACTAGTAGTACAAGTTTTCATATTAAGGATTCACATTAAAAAGTTTTGCAAAGTCAACATCTTTCACTAAGATGTATCAAATGTCAATGGAAGACCAGGAAGCTCTGCTGACTTCAGCAGATATGTTCAGTGTATATACAATGTGTAAATTTATGCTTTGAACAATAGTTTAATAAATGTAAAATTGCCTTATAGTATTTGTTGTATTTAACCTAATGTAGCCTTTGTATGACAATAAAATTTTGAATAGATTCAAAAAAATTATACATCAAGCTTTCTGAGATTATCAGTGTTTTTGTAGTCATTTTGAATCTGAGTGTACCAGACAGAATATTGAGAAATCTATTTCTATTGCTAAAGTAGTCTTTTGCTCTTCACTAGTTTGTTGACCCTTTTCTGGGATGATAAGAAGCCTGCTTAGTTTCATAGTATTTGGACAATCTTTTGTCAATAATATCTTTGATAAACCAAAATGTTTACTGTAGAAACTCTAATACATTAAGTGTGTGTGCTCAGTCGCTAAGTTGTGTATGACTCTTTGCGACCCCGTGGACTACAGCCCACCAGGCTTCTCTTGTCCATACGATTTTCCAGGCAAGAATACTGGAGTGGGTTGCCATTTCCTTCTCCAGGGGCTCTTCCTGACCCAGGGATCAAACCCACATCTCCTGCATTGCCAGGTGGGTTCTTTACCACTATCGACAGCTGGGAAGCCCCAAGGAAGCCCAATACATTAGGCACTTGACATGAAATACTTACTAGGGCTGCTCCATTCTTCATTGGAAGCTGATGTGATGTCCAGTGACTCACTGGGACCATAAATCTTCGTATCCAGCAGTCTTCTTTCTTTGATAGATTCCCATACAAAATCTGGGTTTGCAATAAGAATATGGTTCTTCTGAACAGACTTCAGCTGATACTGGCTCAGAACATCAGCATTGTCTAAGATTACATGTGTGCACTGAGAAAAAACAAGTAATTATGCATTAGTAAAGACAAAAATAAATTATTTGTACCTGTTTTTCACCCCACTGGTACTAATATTTCTCAGATTTCTAAAACTTTTATGAATGACAATCTCTAGTTACATAAAAGTTTTTAAAAATCAACAGAGTATGGATATGGGTGTACCATAATTGATTAACCAACTAACCACCTCATCATAAAAAGTAAAACTTGAAATCCAGTTATTAGACCCCAGGCCTGAAATGCAGGGCCTGCCCCCTAGGCTGCACTTCCCTCTGGGTCACTGGGCGGGGGCCGACTCCACCTGCCCGTCCTAGACCACAGCCCACAGGGAGCCTGCTTGTTCTATGAGGCACGTTCTATTCCAGCCAGGAGGTACTGGGTGCTTCTCTGGCATTTAATACTTTGCCTGTGAATGTCAGAAATGAAATGTCCCAATTTGCCACCAGTTAGGCAGAATCACACAACTTAACCTACCTCACCATCTCTGTGGATAGATGAATAATTCCTGCCTATTCTCAGTCCATTTTCTGGGTAGAGAATGCCAACATGGTCTCTAATTTTAGAAACTATGCAATCTTTTTGGACATTATTTTTCAATATATATAAACATCTGAAATGTGCACACCAGGTACTATAACAAAGGAAGTAGTTCGATACGTGACAGTGAGGAATGATCTCTCAAATTGTGAAGTGGAAAAGTAAGTGCAGAATGTGTTTTCTGCGTTTGGGCTGAAACAGAGTTGTGTGCTCGTGTGCACTCATATGTCCTCATGTGTGCTATCTATGCAGAGAGCAGCTCCAGAATCGGGAACCATGGTGGGAAATAAGTTAACTTATTATTGTTTTACTTTTTAGATATTCTACAATGTATAGATATTCATATTTATTCAAAAATAAATTGATAAAATTATAAATCAACAAATTAAAATAAATAAATAATGAATGTTTTTGAACCGCTCATTCTACTCTTAAGGAAGTAACTAAAGAAACGTATGAAGATGGGACAAGAAACCTCCAGCATACCACTGTCCACAACAGTGAAAACTGGAAACAACTGCACACTTTCTCCTGCCTTTTCTGGCTTTCTCCTGCTGCCGATTTCCTCTGCTTGCCCTTCTAACCATGACTTACCCTCAGGTAATGCACAATGTTTATCATACAGTTGTCATAAAATTTGAAAATACCTGAGCATTTAATAAAAAGGAAAAATTTCCACCATTTTCCTTAATATCAGTTTGTAGTTTTTTCTTCTGTTGACGAGTTAAGTGCTTGACTTTCAAACAGAAGGTACAGTTTGCGAAGATTCCCACAGTCATCCTGTAGGAAAAAAAGTTTCAAGTCTGAGTTCTTAAGGATTCTCTTTCCAGTGAATATAATCGACAATGAATTTAGAATTGTTCTACAGGAAAACTGTGGGGCAGTTGGATGTTGTTTTTTTTTTAAAGATATTGCAATCATGTTATAATCACAAAATCTGAACATTATCCAAATTTGTAAACTGTATGTTGGTTTCTAATTTTTGTGGCTAATACTGTAACACCCCCAGATCCTTGCGCATAGACTCATGATACTCATCTTCATGAAAATGTAGCAGATATCGGTTATAAATGGGTGTGTTTTAAGACTATGAAAGTGAAAGTCGCCCAGTTGTGTCCAACTCTTTGCAACCCTGTGGACTTTATAGTCCATGGAATTCTCCAGGCCAGAATACTGGAATGGGTAGCCTTTCCCTTCTCCAGGGGATCTTCCCAACCCAGGGATCAAACCCAGGTCTCCCGCATTGCGGGTGGATTCTTTACCAGCTGAGCCACAAGGGAAGCCCCAAAATACTCGAGTGGGTAGCCTATCCCTTCTCCAGTGGATGTTCCCGACCCAGGAATTGAACCGGGGTCTCCTGCATTGCAGGCGGATTCTTTACCAACTGAGCTATGAGGGAAGCCCATTTTAAGACCATAGAAGCATTTATTTCTAAATTAAAAATTAAGATTATGTGACAGTGAAGCCATGAATTTTTACATATAATTCTTCTCTAAACTCAAAGAAACTCATTCATTAGTTACACAAGTTTCTGTAAAACCACTGTGGGGAAAAAAATTTGAACCATTAATATTAAAAATACTGTTATTTTTAGACATAACATAGAAAAAAAGAATCACTTCTAAGAAAAATAAGCATATTTTTAACTGAAAGAACTTTTATGTGTATTTAACTAATGAGTGGTGAGATATTGGGTTTAATAGACAGTAGCTATTTGTCAAGCTTTGAACCTGGAGTCTTCTCTGACAGCTTGTCCACAGTGAGCTGGTACTTTCCAGAAGGCTGCGGGTCCCACTGGGTTGAAAACAGTCAGTGAGCAGGTGACCTCTCAGGATGGCCTCCTCCGCTGCACCTGCCCTTGATCACTGGGTTCCCCTGGCTGGAGTCCCACCCTAGGCCCTCTGCTGGGCCGTAGTGCCCACGGGAGACCCAGAATGCACCTGTGTGCCAACGACCCCCAGTTTAGCACAGAAGGTCTATTGTGTCTCAGCGTGGGCCCCTGACATGTCCAATCTCCTCCTGGCCAGCCCCCACCGGGGTGCGGTTCTAGGTCAAGGCCCCACCTGCCATGGGCACCTGCCATAGGCAACTATTCCCCTCAGCCCTGGAGCCAGGCTCCCTCCCACCCCTACAGCCCTCCCTACTCCCCTACCCCCCACCTACCTCCCCCCACCCCCAGCAGTGGAACCTGTTTCCCTACCTCCACTCCCCTGTGCCTCTCATTCCTTCACCACACTGAAGCATGAATAACCATTTTCTTATTTTGAAAATTATGCTTCAAATGAAATTCAATTTTCCTGTCAGGGTTCAAGACATGGCCTCCCCACAGCCTCATCCTGGCCCAGGTGGCTTTTCTTCAGGTTGGCAAACCCTCAGGGCCTTCATACAGCTGTTCCTCTCCCCTGGACCCACCCACTGCCGCCACTCACACTGGTGTATCCCACCCAGGACCTAGTGGTGTCTGCCCAACAATCAACAAACTAAGGCTTCACATTTCTTGTTTCTTATATGGTCTAAGATCCAGTTAAACGGAAGTACCTGGATTTAACGCTGCCTTTCTGCGGCATTAATGTTTACTAACTCCATAACTTCACAGGTGTTGACTGTCTTTCACATGCAGATAGACTGATAATTAGCACTGTGCATAGACAAGAATGCTAATAGACACTGTGAAAGATATGGGACTATGCTATTCAGGTTCATCCACTTTGCTCTCAGTCTCCAACACTCAGAATGCTGTGTTGGCCGGGAATTGAACCTGGGTTAACTGCTTGGAAGGCAGCTACACTCACCACTATACCACCACTCACCACTATACCAACTCTGCACACGTGTGTGTAGCACACATGTATTAAAGAAAAAGCACCTGTGATCCCTCCATCCAGAAACAACCCCAACTGTTAATACTGCGATATTTCTTTTTGGTATTATTTTCCCCATATCATTACTATTTTGTACAGTATTCTTATAAAATGTTATTTATTCATATTGTTTATTTAAGTTTATGGACAGTTTCTCTAACTTTTCATGAGAATTTTCCTATGGCACTAAATGTTCTTTGAAATAATTTGTAGTGGGGCATAAGCTTTCTGTTATTTAACTCCTACCCTGTCATGAGGTATTTGGTTATCTAAAATTGTTCATTATACATCTTGAAGAAAGTGTTAGTATATACATTTTTTTCCCTGTGTGGTAAAGTATACATGGGCTTTCCTGGTGGCTCAGCAGTAAAGAATCCACCTGCAATGCAGGAGACGTGGGTTTGATTCCTGGGTCAGGAAGATCCTCTGGAGGAGGAAATGGCAATCTACTTCAGTATTCTTGCCTGGAAAATTCCACGGACAGAGGAGCCTGGCTGGCTACAGCCCATGGGGTTGCAAAAGAGTTGGAAATAACTAGCAACTAAACAACAACAAAGTATACATAACATAAAATTTACCATTTTAATCATTTTTAAAGGAAATCAACCCTGAATATTCATTGGAAGGACTGGTGCTGAAGCTGATGCTCCAATACTTTGGCCACCTGATGCAAAGAGTAGGCTCACTGGAAAAGACCCTTAATGCTGAGGAAGATTGAAGACAGGAAGAGAAGGGAACAACAGAGGATGAGATCGTTGGATGCCATCACCGACTCAATATGAGTTTGCGCAAACTCTGGGAGATGGAGAAGGACAGGGAAGCAGTTAATGGGGCTGCAAAGAGTCGTGTCTGACTGAATGACTGAACAACAATAATCATTTTTAAGCATACAGCTCAGTAGCATTAAGTACATTCACATTGTGAAACCAGAATATAAAGATTTTAAACATATTAATAAATCTCTGTCCATGGAATTCTCCAGGCAAGAATACTGGAGATTGTTGCCGTTTCCTTCTTCAGGGGATCTTCCCTACCCAGGGTTTGAACCCGGGTCTCCTGCATTGCAGGCAGATTGTTTACTGTCAGAGCCGCCAGGGGAGGAAATGCCAGCTGTAAAGATGCCAGACTGGGTGGCTGTGAGCCTCCTCTGGTCCAGCAGAGGCTGCATGGGCAGGAGAGAGACTAACACTAAGTTTTGTGAAACTTCAAGTCTGGCCTTGACTCCTGTCTTCCTGCAGGTTCTGTCTGGAGTCTCCCTCAAACACCTGCCTCTTCTGTGAGCAGCTTCCTGACAGACAACCACCACCTGTCAAGATCTTCTTCTTCTCATACGTTCTCTACGTGAAGTCAATCTCACATCTTCAATGGAGACTGCTCTGTGGTATGTGAGCTCTGGGTGTCTTCCACCCATCAGGCCCAGTTCAGTTTCAGGTCCGAAGAAACTCTAGCATTCCCCTCACAAATCCCGTCTCTATCCAGAAACCATGGATGCATCTGGGACCAAGAGGCTCACTGCCACCCAATCTGGCATCTTTACAGCTGGCATTTCCTTCCCTGATGGCTCTGATAGTAAACAATCTGCCTGCAGTGCAGGAGACCTGGGTTCAAACCCTGGGTAGGGAAGATCCCCTGAAGAAGGGAACAGCAACAGTCTCCAGTATTCTTGCCTGGAGAATTTCATGGGCAGAGGAGCATGGCAGGCTACAGACCATGGTATCGCAAAGAGTTGGACAGGACTGAGGGACTAACACTTTCCCTTCACTTCAAGAGCCCACAGCAGTGGCTTTAATCACACATCTCTCTGTAATCATGGGATGGCCTGCACTCTTAAGATTATCAGTGTCTCCAGGATGGCAAGCCTATGTGAACAGCTGGTCCTTGGTCATCTTTATATCCTTGGAATCTAGACATCTTTTGGCACACAGTAGGCATTCAACAGGAGAAGGCAATGGCAACCCACTCCAGTACTCTTGCCTGGAGAATCCCATGGATGGAAGAGCCTGGTAGGCTGCAGTCCATGGGGTCGCTAAGAGTTGGACACGACTAAACGACTTCACTTTCACGCATTGGAGAAGGAAATGGCAACCCACTCCAGTGTTCTTGCCTGGAGAATCCCAGGGACGGGGGAGCCTGGTGGGCTGCCGTCTGTAGGGTCACACAGAGTCGGACACGACTGAAGCGACTTAGCAGCAGCAGCAGCAGGCATTCAACAAACGCTTGCTAACTATAAACTCTTCCAAGCATGATTAAAGCCTGCTGTGTGCTGTGCTTAGTCGCTCAGTCCTGTCATACTTTTTGTGGCCTCATGGACTGTAGCCCGCCAGGCTCCTCTGTCCATGGGGATTCTCCAGGCAAGAATACTGGAGTGGGTTGCCATGCCCTCCTCCAGGGGAATCTTCCTGACCCAAGGATTGAACCTGGGTCTCCTGCATTGCAGGCGGATTCTTTCCTGTCTGAGCCACCAGGGAAGCCGGAATTTATGGACTGCAGCGTACCAGGCTCCTCCATCCACGGAGTTATCCAGGCAAGAGTACTGGAGTGGGGTGCCACTGCCTTCTCCCGGAATTTAAACCTAGGAGTATTTAAAAAAAAAACAACCCCAAACCCTTCTGACAAAACCTGCATTTCTGGGCTCAAATGTCATTAATTCCGCACATCTCTAATGGGACTGTTAAAACCCCTGCAATGGCAAAGCCCACACGCTGCGGCACTGCGTCCGCCCCAGAATACACTTCACGGCTCCACACAGGGCAGCAGCCTGTTCTAAGGAGCTGAGACTGCACCCACGTCCGTGCGCTTTGCCGAGGCATCAGCTACTCATTTCCGGGCTTTCCACTTTGGACTCACAGGTACCTTCCGTGTTTCCGTCCCGGGCTCCCTGTCACTCGCCACGTTGGGCTACAGTCCCTGATTAGTCCCCAAAATGCAGTATTAGGCAAGTTTCTTTCTCTGGAACCTAACTTTCAGGAGAAAGCCTATTTAGCACATTGGAAACAAGAAAAAACTATCAAAAAACAAACAAACACACAAACCAAAAACCCAAGAAAAAACTAAGTTCTATCTCCATCTGCTCGCTTTTGCGAGCTGGGGACACCCCGAGGCACCCGGCAGCGGGGGCGTCTCTCGGCTGGCGGCGGCGGCGGCCGCCGCGGCGAGGGGACCAGCCTTCCCCGGACGATCGGCGCGGTCCCCTCTCGGCCTCATCCCCGGACCTTCAGCTGACTTCCCCGCCAGACCGGTCGGCCGCAGCGGCGCCCACGCACCTGCCTGAGGCTCCGGCCCACTCGGGCGCTGGCGGCCCCGAGTTCTCGGCTTCCGACTCCGGGGCTTCAGGACTCGGGACTCCCGGGTCCGGGCACTTCCGGGTTTCGGGCGCGCCCCCGCTCCGGTTTCTGGGGTTCCGGCGCCGCCCTGCACTGGCCGCGGCGCGCACTGCGGAGCCGTATAGCGCCGCGGATGGAGACTGGACCGCGCGCGGTCTTCCAGCGTCAGCACTAGGATTCATCTTTCAGGCGGGATTTGGGCTATGAGGAGAACTCCAAACTTCGTAGTTTGGGGAAAGCGGTTGGAGGTGCTACCTGAGGAAGTAGGGCAGTTTTCCGGAGTGGGAAAGGAACAATTTCGAGAGGATTTGAGATTGGGGAAACATGAGGCTAATTTTAGTGCAGGATTCTCAGAGTTTGTAGTTCTTGGTAGTGTTACTGAGTAATTAGAAATATGTATTTTCCTTGGTAGCTCAGACGGTAAAGAATCGGACTACCAATTGTGGAGACCCGGGTTCGATACCTGGGTCGGGAAGAACCCCTGGAGGTGGAGGCATGGCAACCCACTCCAGTTATTCTTGTTTGGAGAATCCCATGGACAGAGGAGCCTGGAGGGCTGCAGTCCGGGGAGGGGGGGGGGGGGGAGGGTAGCGCCGGGGTGTCGCACAGAGTCAGACAGGACTTATGGGCTAAACAAGGCGACAACAATCTGCCATTCCAGAGAGGAGGGGCTGGCCACTCACTGAGTAGAGGGGCGATCAGTTCAGTCACTCAGTCGTGTCCGACTCTGCGACCACATGGACTGCAGCACGCCAGGCTTCCCTGTCCATCACCAACTTCCGAAGTTTACCCAAACTCATGTCCATGGCGTCGGTGATGCTATCCAACCATCCTATCCTCTATCGTCCATTTCTCCTCCTGCCTTCAATCTTTCCCAGAATCAGGGTCTTTTCCAATGAGTCAGATCTCCGCATCAGGTGGCCAAAGTATTGAAGTTTCAGCTTCAGCATCAGTCCTTCCAGTGAATATTCAGAACTGATTTCCTTTAGGATGGACTGGTTGGATCTCCTTGCAGTCCAGGGGATTCTCAAGCGTCTTCTCCAGCACCACGGTTCAAAAGCATCAATTCTTCGGCACTCAGCTTTCTTTATAGTCCAACTCTCACATTCATACATGACTACTGGAAAAACCATAGCTTTGACTAGACAGACCTAATGGGAAATTATAAAATTCTCCAAATAGTGAATAAAATGGGAATAAAAAAGATGTAGAAAGAATATGGATTTGAATCCTGACTTTACTACTTAATTCCCAGGGGATTATGGGCAGCTACCTTACAGCAGCGGTCCCCAACAGTTTTGGCACCAGGGACCAGTTTCATGGAAGATGACCATGGGGACCATTTGGCACCAGGGGACCGGTTTCTGCAGAAGGGGTTGGATGATTCAAGCGCATTACATTTATTGTTCACTTTATTTCTATTATCATTACATCATCTCCACCTAGCATCATCAGGCATTAGACACCAGAGGTTGGGGGCCCCTACCTTACAAGATTGTGTGAGAATCAATTTAGCTGACATCAGCAAAAATGGTACAAGGTCCATCCCTACCCCAAAACAATTTTGGGGGATTGTGTATGGCAACATGTGGGAGCTTAGTTCCCTGACCAGGGATCAAACACTTATCCCCCTGTAGTGGAACCTTGGAGTCTTAATCACTGGACCACCAGGGAAGTCCCAAAACAGTTTCTTAAATTTATTTTCAAAACATCTTTTAAAACTTGACAAAACCTGTCAGAAAGTACCTTACCAGATCCTAGAAGATAGTCAAAGGTTTACAACAAACAAGCAGATGTATAAATGTTATAGACTGGGGTCCTTGGACTCTCTTTAAAATATTTATATATTTTTTATTTTTGGCTGCACTGGGTCTTTGTTACTGTGTGGGTTTTTCTGTAGTTGCGGCGAGGGGGGCTACTCTTTGTTGCAGTGCACAGGCTCCTCATTGTGGTGGTTTCTCTGGTTGCGGAGCATGGCCTTAGTTGCTACAAGGCATGTGGGATCTTCCTAGACCAGGGAGGGTACCGGTGTCCCCTGCATTGGCAACAGGATTCCCATCCACTGTATGACCAGGGAAATCCCCTTGGACTCCTTATCGATAGAAATTGATGAGGTCAGACTTGTGCTGCAGTAAGAGGACGTGAAAACAAACATCAGGTGCCCCTGCTCCAGGAGATGGGGCGACCTGGTTCTTTAAATAGGGTGAGGGTAGGAACTGATCCGAGGAGGCTTAACTTGGGTGGTCTGCCCACCCTTGCAAGGATCCTGCACAGGACCCTTCTTTTGCTCTCAAGAGCGCAGGGCTGGAGCAGGTGGGATTAAAGCAGGTGGCTGGCATAGGCTGCAGCACCAGTCAGAGCTGCGCTGCCTCTGATGCGCTCCTCAGCAAGTGCACCGATGCCTCCCCTACCCGGTTTAGGGGTCTGAGCCTGTTTTGTGCCTCACAGTCTTGCAGTTGCCTCAGGTGCTGCACCTTTACCCTAACATGGAGCTGTGGGTGTGTGCTGGGCTATGTGCTGGGGCGGTCCCAGGAAACCAGCCAGAACCCAGGCAGCGTCGGTCTGCTTCCCCTTGTTTCTGGAGTTATTCCAGGCTTGTGCATGTCCCTCACAAGTGGAGTCTAGGGTTCTTACAGCCTTCTTTTTCCACTGGTTTTCACGCCACCTAAGGGGGTATGTCTTCCCAATGTCAGACACCAGGACTAGGGTGCCCAATAGTGGCTAAAACCGCCCCCTCACCAGGAAAGGTCTTCAGGCCCGTGTCATCTCTCTCCTCTTCTGTGTCCCCTTCCAGTGTGCAGGTCCTGAGCCAATTACTTCCCTTCCTTGATTCTGTGTGGATCTTTCTTACAGGCTTGGTTTTACAAGGCTGTCTGTCTCCAATTTGTCTTCAGTGATGATTGCTCCACATGTAGATCTATTTTTGATGTGTTTGTAAGGGTAGGCGAACTTTGTGTCCTCCTAATCTGCCATCTTGATCTCCCCTCCCTGGAATCAGTAATCTTATTTCTGAAGGGTAAATGTGCTGCTTTAAAAATGTGTAATAAAACATTTAAAACCCATAGAATGCTGCAAGTTGATCTGAAGCATAAAAACCCATAGAATGTGTCAAGAACCATCACACAATAATTACAGTAAAGTCTTAACTATCATTGTATTGCTCTGCTGTGATCCCAGCAGATTCAGGCTAGAATTCTCTTTATTTCTACTCCGCATTATTGCTCGGACATTCTAGAATGTAGTGCAGGTGATAATTCCTTCATTGTTTAGACTCACAGGTTTCCATGACCTTTTGCTGCAAGCCCAACCCACCAGCACTAGTTCTGTCCATATTAAAATGACAAGATTTTTTTTTTTAAAGATGTCTTTCTGCATCCAATGCAGTTGTTAGAAATTTTCTTACTGAGGTAACATTCTGGAAATCCGAGCCTTAGGACTTAGTGAGGAACTCTATTTCCCACAGGTAAAGTATGCTGTGGCTTTTCTTACCTTTGCTTAGAGGCTGGGTACTCGCATCTCTCAGGTCCCTCCATCCCCTGCTGGGGTCACCCGGTCTAGCCTGGACAGCATCAGCATGGGAAGCCTCCCACAGCCAGGCCTGAAATTCTGTCCTTTCTGGACAGAGCAGTCACTCCTATCATAACTAGCAAAGAAAATTCCTCAACTCTCCGAAGATTTTTTATGCCCAATTAAAATAGTATTCTTACCAAATGACTTGAGAATTACATATTATTTTTATATCTTGCAGAACCATCTGACATGACCTATTGAGCTGGACTTTGGCAGACAAACTGAGTTCATCAACAGTTGGAAGTCATAAAATTGAAAGGGCCTTGATGGATTTGTTTATGGTATAGATGTGATGATGGCTTCTTGGGTGAGGACTTCTCTAGACTCATCAAGTTATATGTATTATATATAGCTTTTTGTATGTCAGTCATACTTCAGTGTGGTGGATTTTAAAAAGCGAAAAAATTTCCTAAAGTTTTACCACATGGTAAGTGTCATACTTTTACATATATATATGTATTTTTTACTATTTATGTACAGCTGTGTCAAGTCATAGCTGTGGCAATGCAGAGCTCTTCCTTGGCACACAGGCTTCTCTCTAGTTAAGGCCCTAAGGGCTTATGTATGTGAGATATTAGTTTCCTGACAGGGATTGAGCCCACATCCCCTGCATTAGAAGGTGAATTCTCAACCAACCACTGGACCACTAGGGAACTCCCTAGACATATTCTTTTGATCTAACATTCCTGATAATTTTATGAAGCAGACACAGTTGTGTCCCAGTTTGCATGGGGGACGGGTTCCAAGACCCCCACGGATACCAGAATCCCTGAATGCTCAAGTCCCTCATATAAAATGTATAGTGTTTGCATGTAACCTACTTAGATCCTCCCTATACTTGAAATCACCTCTAGATTACTTATAATACCTAGTACATGTAAATGCTATGTAAATAATTGTCGTGTTCAGGCCTACTGTTAGTTGCTCAGTTGTCTGACTCTTTGTGACCTCATGGACTATAGCCCGCCAGGCTCTTCTGTCCATGTAGTAAATAATTGTGGGTGCACAACAAATTCAAGTTTTGCTCTTTGGAAATTCGTGTAATTTTTTTCCCTGCTGTTTTTCCAATCTCTGTTGAGTTGAATCTGCAGACGTGGAACCACAGTTGGGAGGGCCAAGTGTGTTATTAACATCCCCATTTTGCAGATGAGAACAGTTTCTGAGAACAGAACTCCTCTGATCCCAGGCTGCCTGACTCCAAAGCATGGGCCATTGGCCATTATATTACAGTGCTCTCCTGCCTCCAGTGATGACATAAAAGACTGTATCAGAATCGATAATTTGTGGCTAAAATCCCTTGTGGGAGCGCTTAGTCTGACTTTTCTCTACAGCAAGACTTGAAGATGCAATATTTTTCATTGTCTGGTAGTTCCTCCCCTCTCCCCCTTCCACCTTGTAATGGATTTTAAGAACCTTTAAGCTTAGTGGGCACCTGGGCTACAGGTGAACATTTATATAACATTGATCTAAAAGTCAGTTAAGACTTGAATGTAGTAAAAGACTAATTTATTCAACCAATAACCAATGTGATACTTGGACTGAATTAGAATAAAAATAGAAGAATAAAATATAGACAAAGAAAGTAGGAAATATTTTAACTATTTTAAAAAGATACACACTTGAAAAAAAATAAGACTTTTGGGCAAGCTTTAAGCCAAAGGACTATAATAAATGAGGATGAGCATTTGGTTCCTTGTGTGCCATCTAGCTGTTTGACTTTGGAAGTCTTGGGCTTTGACTTCATCCATAATTAAAAAAAGAAAAAAAAAAAAGAAAACCATGATTTTAGGAAGAAGGACTATTTTTGAAGTAGCTAGCAAAATGCTTTTGGGAAGCCCAATTTTTTCGAAGTGTCTTTAAAGTAATCTTTAAACACATATATGTATTTATTTATTTAGCTGCACCAGGTCTTGGTTCGGAGAAGGCAATGGCACCCCACTCCAGTACTCTTGCCTGGAAAATCCATGGATGGAGGAGCCTGGTAGGTTGCAGCCCATGGGGTCACTAAGAGTCAGACACGACTGAACGACTTCACTTTCACTTTTTACTTTCATGCAATGGAGAAGGAAATGGCAACCCACTCCAGTGTTCTTGCCTGGAGAATCCCAGGGACAGGGGAGCCTGGTGGGCTGCCGTCTATGGGGTCGTACAGAATTGGACACTACAGCAGCGACTTAGCAGGCAGGTCTTGGTTGCAGCATGTGGATTCTTTTAGTTGTGGCATGTGGGATCTAGTTCCCTGACCAGGGATCGATCTGGGCTCCCTGCAGTTAGGAGCATGGAGTCTTAGCCATCGGATCACCAGGGAAGTCCCTGTTTTTTAAAATTATCTTTAACTTAGTGGTAGTGTAATAGGAAAGAACTTTCATAGTCTATTACAAGTTGTTGCCTTATATAAAAAGATGTTGCCTACCAGCTTCAGTCAGTTCAGTCGCTCAGTTGTGTCTGACTCCGAGCAACCCCAAGGACTGAAGCATGCCAGACTTCCCTGTCCATCACCAACTCCTGGAGGTTGCTCAAACTCATGTCCATCGAGTCAGTGAAGCCATCCAACCATCTCATCCTCTGTCATACTCTTCTCCTCCTACCTTTTATATTTCCCAGCATCAGGGTCCTTTCCAATGAGTCAGTTCTTCACATCAGTTGGCCAAAGTACTGGAGTTTCAGCTTCAGCATCAGTCCTTCCAATGAATATTTAGGACTTATTTCCTTTAGGATGGACTGGTTGACTCTCCTTGCAATCCAAGGGACTCTTGAGAGTCTTCTCCAACACCACAGTTCAAAAGCATCAATTCTTTGGTGCTCAGCTTTCTTTATGGTCCAACTCTCACATCCATACATGACTACTAGCAAAAACCATAGCTCTGACTATATGTACCTTTGTTGGCAAAGTAATATCTCTGCTTTTTAATTTGCTGTCTACGTTGGTCATAGTTTTTCTTCCAAGAAGCAAGAAAATTTTAATTTCATGGCTGCAGTCACCATCTGCAGTCATTTTGGAGCCCAAGAAAATAAAGTCTGTCACTGTTTCCATTGTTTCCCCATCTATTTGCCATGAAGTGATGGGGCTGGATGCCATGATCTTAGTTTTTTGAACGTTGAGTTTCAAACCAGCTTTTTCACTCTCTTTCACTTTCATCAAGAGGTTCTTCAGTTCCTCTTTGCTTTCTGCCATAAGGTTATTATCTGCAGATCTGTGCATCTGCACATCTGAGGTTATTGGTTTTTCTACTGGCAATCTTGATTCCAGCTTATGCTTCATCCAGCCCAGCATTTCGCATGATGTACTCTGCATACAGCCTTGATGTACTCCCTTTCCAATTTGTACTCCCTTTCCAGTCCATTGTTCCATGTCCTGTTCTAACTGTTGCTTCTTGACCTGCATAGCTGTTTCTCAGGAGGCAGGTAAGGTGGTCAGTCTGGTATTCCCATCTCTTGAAGAATTTTCCAGTTTGCTGTGATCCACACAAAGGCTTTGGTGTAGTCAATAAAGCAGAAGTAGATGCTTTTCTGTAACTCTCTTGCTTTTTCTATGATCCAACAAGATGTTAGCAATTTGATCTCTGGTTCCTCTGCCTATCAGCTTAAATTATACATAATGACTCATCTCTAGGAACACTGCCTTCCAGGTAATTGGTATTAAGCTAAAATACCTTTGTTTAGCTAAAGTACCTTTGTTTTTGTAGAAATCGTACCAAATATATATTTTCCCCAGTTTCAAGCTTCCTGACTAGAAACATCCTGACCAGGCCCAGCCCTGAATGACTGCAGGAAAGAAGAAATTAACACATCTCCTCCAGACGCTGAGGGGAACCAGGAGTAGGTGACTTTACCGCCCTGCCCTGCCTCTGGAGGCTTTTAGTGCAAAAGAAGTCGGAAGTCTAACTCTGCCAAGATGGTTCTTTACAGGCCCAAGTACACCATTTTCTCTGTTTTCTGGCTTTTGGAAAAAAGTTATCATTCCTTGCCCCAACAACTGTCTCTCCATTACTGCCCTGTCCTGTCCTGCAGGGCCAGCAGTAGGCGCTAGTTTGTTTTCTTATACCGGTTATTACAAATGGCACTTCTTTTGATTTCTTTCCCTGGAGAAGAAAATGGCTACCCATTCCAGTACTCTTGCCTAGAAAATTCCATGGATGGAGCAGCCTGGTGGGCTACAGTCCATGGGGTCGCAAAGAGTTGGACACTTTAAATATTTATAAACAGGCACAAAGCCCAAGTTGTGTACACAATGCTACCTTGCATTGTTGAGTCCGCTTCTATGCAGCATTCTGCGATGGCAATTAAGAAAACAGTTTTCGAGCTTTGCACGCCAGTGTTCAAAATACTTATTTTCAACACTGCGCACACGGCCAATTACGCATTAGGCAGCAAAGACAAGCGATAAAGACAAGCAGTTAATTCATCACAAGGTTGTCTCTGCCATGAAATAGTATGGCTGACTGCCTTTACTCGGTCCCGCCTGGCAAAGACAACAAAACCTAA
The DNA here is from genome assembly GCF_029407905.1 of Bubalus kerabau. NCBI lineage: Eukaryota > Metazoa > Chordata > Mammalia > Artiodactyla > Bovidae > Bubalus > Bubalus kerabau. Next base: position 36,987,147 of record NC_073635.1, read on the forward strand.
AGAAATCTTGGCAGAAAGGCTTCCTCCACCGATCAGAGTATCCGCAGCCTCATGTTTCCGGGGACGAGGAGACTCGCTTCTCGCGAGAGCGCCAGCGAAGCTTTCAAAGGCCAAGGGAGAGGGTCGCTCGGACCCGGAAGTGTTCTGCAGCAGCCATCTCCCCGCTGTTTAGCAGCCCACTACTCCGGCCCCGAGCCCACGCCTGGGCGGAAGGTGCCTGGCCGCGAGCGCCCACTAACGGATGTCTTCCGGCCTTCTCTGGGAGTTGTAGTTTGCGTGTGTCCAACGGCGCGCTCGCGCAAGCGCAGGGGGGCCGAAGGAACTACACTTTCCAGGAGCCTTTGGGTCTGCGGGCGGAGCGGCGGCGGCAGTGGCGGGTGGTTTGTAAGTGCAGCGTCCCCCGCTCCGGCTCTGGCTTGAGAGGCCTGAGGGGCCCCGGCCTCCTAGCGGGACTTCTCGTGGGGAGGGACTTAAGGAGGGGTTAGTTTGCCGTCCTGAATCCAAGCGGGCCGGCGGTTCCCGGAGGGACCGGCTCGGCCAGTGGGGGCGCGCCACTCGGCGCGGAGGGGCCGTGCAGGGTGCTCTATTCCGCGGTTATTCAAAGCTGTGGGTTTGAAGATTTGCTGTGGGTCGGTGGGTTTCAATGACGTGTTCTTTGGGAGACCGGAAATTCACCTCCCTAAGCAACAAATTGGTTTTCAAGACCTGAGGGTGGGTTTGAATTGTTTGCATCTACGTTTTCTGCTTCGCGTTGCCGAGAATTTAACTCCTCCCCCGGTGCTTTAAAGAAAGCTTGTGTAGCAGTTTTTGGAGGTCTTAAGGCTGTTTGAAACAGATTTTGATAATAGGAAAATCCGAGTTCACATGCCGATAGTCCTTCTAGGCATTTTGCTGAGTATGCCCCCTTTACCAAGGCCTTAGTATCAATAATAAATAACAGGTTATGCTGAAAAAACGGGATTTCTATACATCATGCTGACAGTAAATATACTTTCAGGATCATCGTAATGAAATTGAAATGGAGCAGTGGAGGTTTCTTTTATACGTGGAGGAAAGATGTATTACCCAAAGCGGGGTCCACCTGCTCACTGCTCAAAGCCAATAAAGAGGCAAGTTTTGTGGAAAGAAGACAGGACCTTACCCACCCCCTCTCCATTAGGTGGATGGAGGCACCTACATGGAGAAACAGCACAGTCAGCTCTGACAGTCATCTTGAAATCCGTCATGACGGTCCTCTGATTGGGGTCATCTTGTTTGTTTTAAGTACAGTTAATCTTCAGTTTCAGAGTCGGTTTGTTCACATTTTCTCAAGGCCAGGTCTCAGAATTGTAGCAGCTGTGTCATGGCTAGTGTCTGGTTGGTCATCATGGAGTTAACTTCTTCCACCTGGTTGGGAGTTTCAGTCTCTCCAAGACAGCTCACCCGAATGGCTCGCAATATTATCACTAACCCATGACAAGGAACTACAGGGCCTTGATTTTGCTTAATGACAAGCTGTTACTGTTTTGTCCTGTTGGCTTTTCTTTACTTCTGCTTTTCCTTCCTTCTCTGATTGCACTTATTGTTTGGCTGAAGTTTTTCCACAGACAAAAGGCAGGCTAAGGACCACAGGGCCCTGTTCTGTTTCAGATGCAGACGCCTGAGTGCTGCATCACAATGGTGATGCCCCTTATCAGTGCATCTAGACAAGTCTCAGTGAAAATGCACTTGTCAGTCTGGGAGGAAAATTTTCTAGCTTTTTTTTTTTTTTTAATAAAATTTGAGTATAGTTAATTTACAGTGTTGTGTTTCAAGTGAATAGAAAAGTGATTCAGTTATATATATGTACATATTCCTTTTCAGGTGGTTTTCCTTTCTAGGTTATTACAAGATAGTGTAGTTCCCTGTGCTATACTGTAGATCCTTGTTTACCTGTTTTATGTGTAGTCATGTGTATCTGTTAATCCTCAGTTCACTTCAGTCGCTCAGTCCTGTTGGACTCTGACCCCATGGACTGCAGCACACCAGGCCTCCCTGTCCATCACCAACTCCCAGAGTATACCCAAATTCATGTCCATTGAGTCAGTGAGGCCATCTAACCATCTCATCCTCTGTCAGCCCCTTCTCCTCCTACCTTCAATCTTTCCCAGCATCAGGATCTTTTCACATGAGTCAGTTCTTTGCATCAGGTGGCCAAAGTATTGGAGTTTCAGCTTCAGCACCAGTCCTTCCAATGAATATTCAAGACTGATTTCCTTTAGGATGGACTGGTTGGGTCTCCTTGCTGTCCAAGGCACTCTCAAGAATCTTCTCCAACAGCACAGTTCAGAAACATCAATTCTTTGGCGCTCAGCTTTCTTTATAGTCCAGCTCTCACATCCGTATGTGACTACTGGAAAACCATAGCTTTGACTAGATGTACCTTTGTTAGCAAAGTAGTGTCTTTGCTTTTTAATATGCTGTCTAGGTTGGTCATAACTTTTCTTCCAGGGAGCAAGCATCTTTTAATTTCATGGCTGGAATCAAAGGCTGCCACTGTTTCCAGTGTTTCCCCATCTATTTGCCATGAAGTGATGGGACCAGATGCCATGATCTTAGTTTTCTGAATGTTGAGTTTTAAGCCAACTTTTTCACTCTCTTCTTTCACTTTCATCAAGAGGCTCTTTAGTTCTGTTAATCCTAAACTTCTAATTTATTCTCCCTCCATCTGCTTTGGTAATCATAAGTGTTTTCTATGTCTGTCTGTTTCTGTTTTGTAAATAAGTTCATTTGTCTCATTTTTTAATATTCCACACATAAATGATATCATTTAATCTCTGGATCCATCTATGTTGCTACAAATGGCATTATTCCATTCTTTTTTTTATGACTAATATTGAATTGTATATATAGACCACATCTGTATCCATTCATCTGTCAACGGACATTTAAGTTGCTTCCATGTCTTGGCTGTTGTGAATGGTGCTGCTGTGAACATTGGGGTGCATGTATCTTTTCAAATTAGAGTTTTTTCTGAATATATGCCCAGGAGTGGGATTGCTGGATCATATGGTAACGCTGTTGTTAGTTTCTTTAAGGAACCTCCATTCTATTCTCCATAGTTGCTGTAGCAATTTACATTCCCACCAACAGTGTAGGATGGTTCACTCGGTAGATTATGAACACAAAAACAAAATGCCACTAATAATGAGAGGAATGCCAAAATAGTGGTGTCAGAGACCTCTAGGGATACAGATAAGAGACTGCCTCGTGGGCGGGAAGGGAGTTATAGGAAAAGGAGGAAGGGACAACAGGAGACGGTGCCAGATAAAGCCTTGGGGTGGTGGTGACTTGTTCTGGAACTAGGAGGAACACTGCTTCCCTGGTTGGGCAAAGAAGCAGTATTGGACTACAGTCAGAAGCATTGAAAGTGGTTAAAGTGGGTAGTAGTGGATATAGATAGTGCCTTGTTTTTCTTTCTTTCTTTTTTTTTTGTTTTTGTTTTTGTTTTTCTTTTGGTAATCAAATAACTTAGACGAGCTTTAACTCCCTTAGGTTTTTTGTTGTTGTGTTGTGCTCATTCGTGTCTGACTCTTTGTGGCTCCATGGACTCTGGCTTCTCTGTCCATGGAATTTCCCAGGCAAATACTGGAGTGGGTTGCCATTTCCTCCTCCAGGGGATCTTCCAGGGATCGAACCTAAGTCTCTTGCAAAGGCGGATTCTGTACCATTGCGCTACCAGGGAATCCTGCTCCTTTAGTTTTAGGTCTTGATTGATTATCACTTGTGTAAATTGATCCATAACTGATTGAATCAGAGGGAACTTTGATTTTTGATCCCCTCAGTGTGGATTTTTTTAAGGACATTTAAAAAAATATGTAACTAATTCCTTGATTGCTTTGCTAAAGTCTTTTATATAAGAAATACTCAGTAGATTTTTGTGCTAGGTTGAAGTTTGGGTAAAATAGCTTGTTTTCTGTCTTCTTTCTGCAGGTGTTGGAAATTAGTAACTGTTCCATCTTTTACATTATTTAAATACAGTACTGCCATTGGACCAGAATGTTTCTGATGCCAACCTCTTCAGAGTTAAACAGTGGGCAGGACTTCTTAACCCAGTGGATGGCGAATCCTTCTCGGGCTGGGGTCATATTAAATCGTGGATTTCCTATTTTAGAAGCAGAGGAAGAGAAGCCAGCAAATGTGAACTTTTCTACCAGCTTTCCTATCAAAGCCACAGAATTTTCAAATAGTTTCAGCTTTATAAGGGAAGAAGATTCACTTCATGAAGAACAGAAATTGGAGCCTAACAGCCCGTACAAGTTACAGTCAGATAAACCTGAACCACAGAGAGTCTTTCCTTTAACTAAAGAGGGGCCACAGCTAGTGGCACGTCAGGATGCTCCTGGACAATGGGAAGATAGCAAAAATGAGTTTATCGCAGCTCTTTTGAGTGAATTAAAAGAAGTGCCTTATAAAGACCCACTTGTTAAAAAGCTTGAACAGGTAAAACGGGGTTTGACCTGATATGTATGTGTATGATTGCACAGTTATTGCAGGTTTCTGTTTACAATGAAAAGTCATCTGTTCCAGGTCTTTGTTTATCTTTTACTCATAATATCATACTTTGAGGTGAAACATTAAAACATGATTGATATGTAAGATACAAATATAGCACTTAAAATAACAGTATCTTCCTACCTCATTTTGTAAAGACTAATTTAGAAATGATCAAATATTAGTTGATTATAAATGGACTGATACCGATCCTACTTTAAGGATCAAAGCATTCATGTGGTTGTTTTTTTTTTCTCTTTCTTGGTTGCGAGTTTATAGAGTTTTGGTGGCAGATTAAGTTACTTAAGCATCCATCTTTGGAACTCTTTATTAGAGAAGATATGAGAAGGGAGCTGGGAGGGATTAAGATTAATGTTAAGGAGCAGAGGTCCATAAAGAAATAGTAATTTTAATTGTTAATTTTATGTCTAAAAAGCTGAAAGAAGAGCAACAGAAGAAGCAGGAGCAGCTGAAGAGGCGGCAGCTCGAGCAGTTGCAGAGGCTCATGGGTGAGCAGGAGGAGCTACTCGCCTTGGTGTCTGGGCAGCAGACACTCCCAGGTATTATTTACTGAGGCCTTTGGTCAGTACCGTGGTAGGCAGTTATACACATTTCCTGTCTTTAGTTGTTTGACAGGTTATTTCTACCATTTCTCTGTTATGTTGCCAACTCCAATTTCAAGCCAGACAGACAACTATGGGACGGTAGTGGTGTAATATAATACACATGAGGGATCTGTGCCATTCTGGAACATGTGTGCCATACTTAAAGACATTGACATTTATTTATAAAATAAAATTTTAAAAAGCCCCAAAAGAATAAAAGATGCAGAGCTGAATTTGACCTAGGGCTACTGAGGTACAACCCCTGCCTGATGAATGAAAAACTGATCAGGGTCATAAAAGTGTGTATGTGTAGAAGCCGTTCTGCTCCGCTAACGAGCCATACCAGAAATACTTTCTGGGGTAGTACAGGACAGCTTTTCTGTTGAATGCTAGATCAGTTAATAGAAAGCATGATGTACTTACAGGGACGAGCAAGCAGTGGGAAGTTGATCTGGAGCAGTAGTTTTGAAAGTTTTTTGACCAGATTGCATAGTAACAAAAACATTTAAAATCATGACTCATAATTTCAGAGAAATTTCATGAATCAGTTCTTATTCACATGCCTGGAAGGTAGCAAGGACATTTCAAAATGGATTGTGTCCCATGGTCTGAAAAACAGTGGTCAGGGGCAGTGTGCTTGCTTCTTGGTGCTGCCTTTTAAGAGACACACTTTGCTGATTAAATGGAGCACCTGTTCTGTTGAGAGGCTGTCCTAGACGTAGAGAATACAAAGAAGAAAGATCTTGGTAGGTGTGCATGCAGCTGTGGTTGGATGGTACCTTGGGTGTGGTGGTAGCACTGGTGACAAGGAAGGCAGCAAATGAAGAATGGCTCAGGGAATTCAGATGTTTATGTTAGACAATGTAGAGAATATGGTGTGTATGTAGAAATAACTGAGTGGTTCAGGGTTCTTTTATGGAGGACAGAAAAATAATAATCACTCTCACTTATAAAATAGCCTGTGATAGTTTTCTAGTAGAAATAGCATATGGTAGAGCAATAGGGAAGCAGATTTTAAAGTTACTAGTGTGAGAACTACTTCCATGGAGTTATGTAACAGTTGTTTTCAGTTCTCAACATTTTTTGGTCAGGACCCCATAACACTCTTAAATTATTGAGGACTCCAAAGAGTTTGTATTAGTATATGGGCTATAGCTATTGATATTTACTGTGTTAGACATTAAAACTAGGAAACTTAAAAACTAATTTCTTTAAAATAACTGTGTGCTATAAATAACACTTTTTAACAAAAAAAATTTTTCTAAAAAATAATTGAGAAGAATGGTTCAGTGTTTTTGAAAATCTCTAACTTTTCGCTTATAGAACCCAGCTGATTCTCATATCTACTTTCGCCTCCCATCTCTTCATTTATGTTGTTTTGGTTGATGTATGTGAAAAAAAATCCAGCCTCACAAGGACATGTGATTGGAAAAAGGAGAAAGCTTTTTCAAATAACATGGTTATTTCTTTGATATTCCACCAAAGTTAACAAGTGGTCATTTCTTAGCTGTTATTCACTGTATGGAATCAATCATATTAATGAACTTTCTATACTCTAATTACATTAAAATATATTAAAGTATCTTGACATTTTGGATTCATCATCCATGCTTTGGTGAAATCATGCATTGGTTATTTGGAAAATAATAGTTCTCTGAGTGAGGTAGGTTCTAAAAATGTTGATGTATTTCATTATAAAGTATAAAAATTTATATGTATTAATGCTACCACAGATATCATCATAAAAGTCTTGAAATATAAAGCTTTCAAGCTCAGGGTGATGGACATATTTTCCAACATTCTGATTTTTACTTGAAAGTTCATACTTTATCATTGGCAACAAATACTGTCAGTTTCCTTGAAATGTCTGGCTCAGTTGTCTCATTTTTGAGAAAGTGTTCTGCCAAGTACTGTGGTTTAAATCATCATAGTTCGTCATTCTTTCAAGTAGAAATAATCCCTGAAAGATCAGTTAGTTGAGCTTATGGCTGAAAAAATTTCACAGCCCATGGCTTAGTTTACAGCGGAAGTGATTTATGCATACTTCTCATTTTGTCCTATAAAATATTCAGAAGACATGAACTCAAGAGTTAAAATTTAACTAAAAAATTAATAATTTTCCTGCTTGCTTTGTCTGGAACATTCTTCAGTAAAGCTATTGTTAGTTTTCGAGCTGAGAGTGTGGTGGAGAGCACAGTGGGTCCTGCTGTTCTGCTTTTGAGTGAGGTCCCCAGGAAGCTCCCTCACAGTGCATGTGATCAGGGTACATGTCAGCACAGTGAAAAGGCAGATACTGTCTCAGTAGTTCTGAAGATAGCCTGGATGTTGGTGGATGTCCTGACAGAGTCTTGGACACTGGGAGTGTACAGACCACACTTTGAGGACTGCTACTTTGGGATTTTGCTCTTCTGTCAGAGATGTCTTTAGGCTGAAGTGGGATGACCATTAGTCAAAAATATTTAGATGGGAGAATATTGCTATTAAAGAAGGCAAGTTGAATCTGATACTCAGTGAGGACCTACCTGACTTCCAGTTTTATTTGTGGGCTAGGGGTGAAGCAGAGGGTATAAGACATAGGTGGCATGCCTTTTATGAAGTACTTCCCACTATGTCTTATTTTTTTGGCCATGCCACATGGCTGGTGGGTCTTAAGTTCCTGGACCAGAGATTGAACCTGCACCTCCTGCAGTGGAAACACAGAGTCATAACCACTGAACTGTCAGGAAGCCACCCCCCCCCCCCCACCATTGTGTCTTTAATTTTAAGTTTAATTGAAACAATCTGGGAAAACAGGAGTAGTAAATTTCAAGGGGCTGGTACAGCAGGCAGGATAGGTAGTATTGCCATTTATTCTCTAAGAATTCTATCTTCGAGATACATGGAAAGGGAATCTTTTGTCTGTTTATTGGGTGAGTTCAAAAGCAGAGACTTAAGAAACAGAACAGGTAAAAAGTATTACAGGAAATTTAGGGACTACAGAAAAGTACAAAACAAAATCACCCATCATTCCACCACCTGAGGTCACCAGCATCTTAATGGGAACATAAAGGAAAAATGTTTTCATGTGTTGTAACGCAGAGCAGTTATTGATTGTGAAGGAACAGTTCAGATTATTTGTAACAGTCTGCACCGGTGCTCTGCATTTAACTGTTTGTCACGGGGCTTAGAGTTGACAGCTCCAGGCAGTGCTCACGGATGGAGGGTGAACGATGCCTTCCACAGTTAGGCAAGCTGCAGCTCTGGAGTGTGAACACTGCACATGAGTCGTGGTGTAAGTGCATTTTCAATCAAAAGTATGCAAAAGTCACTTTGGACTCTTAAAATTTCATGACTTTGTTAAACATAGTTTCCTAATAATGAGGGAAAAAAGTACTTTTCTCACTTCGGAGAAATCATAGGTGCCATTAACAGGTAGAACAGAAAATGTTATAGAAAGTCATCAGTTTTGTTTATTTTCTTAATTGTAAGGTTTAACTCCACTGCCTGATGACCAGAGCCAGAAAAAGTACAGACCTCCGGGAAATTCAACCACGGTAGAGAAAACCACGCCCTTCTTGCCATCATATATCTACCAGAATCAAAGCCAAGAAAAAAAACACCCTTCTAACATTTTATCGAGTGAACAAAACGACTTCTGTAGAACTACTCATCAGGATTTTGTTTTAACTTCAAGAAGTGGTGCTTCTCCCAGCGTGTTTTATGAGGCACAGTGTCAGGAAGCACTTGTGAAAAAAAATGATTTGAAGGAAGAAAATGATAACTATTCTAAAGGTGAGTTACTTATCTTTCTCTCTTCTATAGTTAATGACAGTGTCACCTAGTTGTTCTAAGACCAGGAAAGTCCTGCATATTTTTCTCCTATTCGTGTCTTTTTTTGTCCTCCTAAATATTTGTGTATTTATTTGGCTGCATTGGGTCTTAGTTGCCGCATGCAAACACTTAATTGTAGCATGTGGGATCTAATTCCATGATCAGATTTGAACCTGGACCTCCTGCATTGTGAGTGCAGAGTCTTAGCCACCGGAGCACCAGGGAAGTCCATGCTACGTCTTTAAATCAGAGATCCTAACTTCTGTACAGCCACTGAGCCTGGTTTGGACACAGAATTTGTGACTTTCCAGGAACAAGTTGCAGATGACTCTTGCTGACTTCAGACCTTGTCGTGGTAGCAGCCAGTCTTCAGAAAGGGAGGAAGCGATTTCTGTGTGGATCATTTTTCTCGAGAGCTTAGGAAAAGTTTGAAATCGATTTAAAAAGTGTGTGTTGGTGGTGGGGAATAGGATAGAAGATGTGACAGGTGAACAATAGATTAGTGATGGGACTTACTACTTGTAAGAGAAATCCCTCCAACCCCGACACCCTTACTGTATCTCTGTGTTCCCAGCACCTGGCAGGCTCCTGCCAGAGCACTGGCTCTTAGTGTCTGCTCGTTCCAACCTCACCGAGCGCTCAAGGCATTTCTACTGTAAAGTCCTGTTTCTGTGCTCACTCCCTGGCCTTTTTTTTCTTTCCATATTTTGTAATCATAGAGTGAGTATTGTGTAATAAATTATGTTCTTTTCCCACTCAATGTGGAAAGTGTTCATGGCACTTTCTGAAGCCTTCATAACCATAATTTTAATGTTATCATTATACAGATCATCAAATAATGTCTTTATTTCATGTTCTTTATAGTAGGACTGAATCATTTCCAGTATTTTTAATTTTAATTTGCTTTTCAACTTTAATGGTGTTTTTATGTATATGTTCTTTAGAGTCAGATATAGAAAAACACAAATGATACGACAAAAAGTCTTTACTCAATACTTAGTACTGGGCACCTTTTGTGGATAATATCTTATTCCTAATTTAGAGTAATTTCTTGGTATAAAAAGGTCAAATGTCTTTTCCTTATTTTTTATACAGTACATTCCCTTAACCTTTTCATCTTTATTTGGTGGCACTGTGCAGCATGTGAAACTTCCCTAACCAGGGATCAAACCCTTGCCCCTTGCAGTGGAAGCATGGAGTCTTAACCACTGGACTACCAGGGAAGTCCCACTGACCGTTTATTTTTGGCAAATTTCAAACATCCAGAAAAGTTGAAAGACTGCTGCAGTGATTATCATGTACCCACTACCTAGATGCAGCAATTGATATTTTTCCATATTTACTTTGTCTATATTTGTATGTTATATATATCTGTATCTATACTTAAATTTATCTATTTATATCTGCACATATTGATAGTTTGCTCAGTCATTTCATCTCAAATTATATGGAGACATTATTTTATATAATTTCAAATATCTGGAAAAAATTAGGACATTCTTCTGTATAACCACAATACTATTAATATTTTTGTATTCAGGGACCTTAACTATGGAAATGCAATTTAGAATGCTCCCTGCAATCCCAAAATTGCCTCTTTAAGGTGTTTTTTAAAAGTAGGATCCAGTCAAGTTATTGTATTATATTCAGTTGCTACAATTCTTTGAGTCTTTTATAACTTAGAAAATTTCTCCCCCTTAACATTAACTTTTTGAAGGATGTTGTGTTTTAATTAGGGTTTTTTAGTTTTCTTTATCATATTAAAGAAGTCCTTGAGTGTTTTAAAATCTTTGGTATACATTGTTTACCTAAATTTTTTTTTTTAAGCATAGTAACTTGTAAAATTCTCACATTTTAAGACTTTAATCTGCTCTTTTTATTGAACTAAATTGCTCCTAATTTTTATTCTAGGAGAAGGTATTTTACCATGTTTGGAGAAAATGACGGAACAGATTCAGGAAGGGAACGATACGAACTTAAAAAAAATTGGTGATTCCTCAGAAGTGGTTAATATTGAAGAAAGGTATCATTCGCGTTGAAAGGAATTTAATATGAGTCATTATTATTGGTACTTTGAAAGATCCATAGTTTTCTTGTTTTTGCTTGGACGTGCTTTTAAGTATAGGATTGAAGATCCAGCTTATTCCATATTGTTAGCAACAGTAAGAGGTTGGGAAGATAATCAGTTAGAGTAGCCTTGACGTTGTATTGGGAGAATCTAGCAGTTTTTTCCAGAGAAGGCAATGGCACCCCACTCCAGTATTCTTGCCTGGAAAATCCCATGGATGGAGGAGCCTGGTGGGCTGCAGTCCATGGGGTCACTAAGAGTCGGACATGACTGAAGCGACTTAGCAGTAGCAGCAGCAGCAGCAGCAGCAGTTTTTTCATCTAAAAAACTAATATTCTCTCAAATAGGTAAATCCTGTTTTGGAGAAGAGAAAGATCATATATTGGAGTTTCACATATGGTATCACTTATAAATAATAATTGAGTGTGGTTATAGAATATTAAATTTATTTTTATATTAAAGATAAAATATCAATAGTGAGGTTTATTATTTTCTTAAATAATTTAGTATATGTTATGGGATGCTAAATGACTTGTTAATATTATTAAGGATCTTAGAGAATATTTATTTAATGAACTATTCTTGGAAACATATCTTAGTTATATAATGAATATATTACTTTAAAAGTTAATCTGAGGTCAGTAGGTGGACTTCAGAGGGGCTTTTTCAAATCACATATAGAGACATGTATTTCTGTATTTAGGAGATGGAGTGGAATTGTAGCTTTTAATAGATTCTCAAATGGAATTTGTGATGTTGGAAAGGGTTAGTTCTCAGTTAGAGGTGTCTATCAGCCACACTAAGTGTAAAGTATTCACCACATCATGGTTTGCATGTTACATAACTTTATTTTTATGATTAGGCCTATTAAAGCTGCTATTAGAGAAAGGAAACAAACTTTTGAAGATTACTTAGAGGAACAGATTCGGTTGGAAGAACTAGAACGGCAACAAAAACAGCTAAAGGTTAGCATTTCTACTATTTTGATCCAGTTATCTAAGGCTTTAGAGATTTGTTTATAATTTGCTTAAAAAATAGCTTTGAGATTACTTGGATATACCAGAATTAATTCAAATATTCTTTTATTTTAGGAAGCAGAAGGATCTTTGCTTATCAAAGCAAAACCAAAACAACCATTCTTAAAACGAGGAGAAGGTTTAGCCAGATTTACTAATGCTAAATCTAAGTTTCAGAAGGGGAAAGAAAGTAACCTAGTCACCACTCAGAGCATTTCAGAGGACCAGCCTGTGTTTAAATCAGATAAACAACAATTCCAGCGGAAAACTGCTCTTATAAATAAAGAAATCTGTACAGAGAACCTTCCTGTTAAAAAGAACAGTAAAGTCAGAACCAAGTGTCGTTCTCTCACACTCAGTCAGAAGCCAAAAGTGCTTAAGAGTAATAGTAGGAAAAGTCTCTCTGCATCAGGATTGAAAATGCCAGCAGGGAAGAAATGTGATGGGCAATTTAGAGAGCAGATCAGTTTAGGAAAAAAAGTGGAATCTAATAATAAAGAAAATGTACCTGAGTGTACAAAACCTTGTGATGTTGGTTGCACAATCTGGAATAAGGCATGCAGTAAGGACAGACTTCCCATTTCCACAGGACTCATCAGCTGTATGGCTTCTCAGAACCCAGCAAGTGAAAGTTTGAAAGGGTCAGAATCTTCTCTTGATGATTCTCTTCAGAAAAAGTTAGAGAATTGGGAACGAGAAAAGGAAAAGGAAAATTTGGAATTAGATGAATTTTTGTTTTTAGAACAAGCTGCTGATGAAATATCATTCTCTAGTAACTCCTCATTTGTACTGAAGATCTTAGAGAGGGACCAGCAGAACTGCAGAGGTCGCCGGCTGTCTTCTACCCCTGTCAAAGGTGTGCGGGAAGAGAAGACAGCAACACTGGGTTCTGTTAGTCAGCATAACCAAAACGAGGATCCGGGCCGTGCCCAGTGTGGAAGCAAGGCTGAGTGCGAGGTTGCTCCCAGACAACGTGATTCAGTGTTCTCACCCGGAGCATTGTGGGCGCCGTCCTGTGAAGTCAGGAGGAGAGTGTACCAAACGAACCCTCCTGAGAGGCAGGCCAGGTGGAGTGCAGGCGATGGTGAAGGTGTTACAGACAGTGATCACAGCACCGATTTGGAGGAACAGCTTGACGTCACTATAAAGCCATCATCTGCGGGTAAGGAAAGGAGTTCCAGCAGCAGAGAAGATAGTCCGCAAGTCTGTGATGATAAGGGACCTTTTCGGGACACCACGACTCAAGAGGAAGAGAAAAGGAGAGATGTTGATTTAGATTTGTCTGATAAGGATTATAGCAGTGATGATTCTCTCATAATAGAAAGCTTGAAAAATAAACTTTCTGATTCCTCCAGAAGACACTCAACTATAAATGTGAATAAAATTGACTTTGATGATGAAAGAACTTGGACTGACCTTGAAGATAATTCATTTAAACATGATGGTGTTCTTGGGAATGAAGCCATTTATGGGACTCCCCAGACAACCTGCCATAACAAGAGTGAAATGTGTGTACTGGACAAAACGATAAAAAGGAAGGTCGTGCCAGTCAAGAAGGGAGAAGACTTGGGCAAATCCACTAGGGGCCCAAGCCCTCCTCCTACCTCAGGTCTGATGATGGAATTCTTTCCTTCTCTGAAATCGAAGTCAAAGTCACACTCAAGCTCGGGAAATGATCCCAAGTTAAACACAAGTCAAGACCACCCACCTGGTATGTCAGAGTATTGTAATGAAATGTTATAAGTTTAAATTTATTTTATCAGTATGTTGTCAGAATGTTTCTTAAAATCTTAATCTTTCTAGATGCTTAGTAGATACCTAGTAGGTGTTTGTTAAGGTTTGATTTCTTTTGTGAGCCTAAATAATGTAATAGTCACACACACACGTGCACACATACTAGTATAAGAGATTTGGAAGAACTGTGATTGCAGATTTTTTCAAATTTTAACCTGTGTCTTCTTGCCAAGGCTTTAAAATTAATTACTGTAAGGTGAGATAACGTTTAAGTTTCTTTAATAACCAAGGGCTATTGGGCTTCCCTCATAGCTCAGTCGGTAAAGAATCTGCCTGCAATGCAGGAGACCGGGGTTCGATTCCTGGGTCAGGAAGATCCCCTGGAGAAGGAAATGGCAATCCACTCCAGTATTCTTGCCTGGAAAATCCCATGGACAGAGGAACCTGGCAGGCTACAGTCCATGGGGTTGTTAAGAGTTGGACACGACTTGGCGACTAAACCACGACCAACAACCAAGGAATACCCAACTTGTGGTTGGTGTTACTGTGTTACCTCCACTTGTGCACACCATTTTAAATCCGTTTTTTTAATGGTCTCATGCATTAATTTGCTAAATATGATGAAGAAGAAATAGAGTAAAATCCGAGTTTCCTCTCTTCCCCAGCCCCAGACCTGGGCTCCCAGAGACACCAGCTTTCCCATTTCATTTGTGTATTCTACCAAGATTCCATGCATATGAAAGTGTATGTGTGAATGTGTATATAATTTGCCTTTCCACACAAATGTAAACACACTTTGTATATACTGCTCTGCTCCTTGCTTGTAATATATTTTGAAGCTTGTACTAATACACATCTGTCTCATTCCATTTCATGGCTGTAAAGTATTTAGTTGATGGGATGGACTTTCTAAACTTATATTGAAAACAGTTTTCCATTCTTTTATGTAAATTATAAACTCGAATGTCTGGCAAAGCATGGGTGCTTTAAAATATAAGCTATTTTTTAAAAATAGTATTTTTTGCAGGAAGGTTGGAAGTTTAAAGTATAGACTTTAAAGTAAACACTTTGAAGTGTTTAAACTATCCTAAGGTAACTGTGATGTATTTCTTTACATTCGTTTTTCCTATGTATTTTTAATATGGTAGAGACATATAATTGGCCTTATCCTTTTTGACCAGATGTATGCAGTGCTTTGGCCATATCATTAAAACTGTTTGTGTACTTCAAAAATGGTTGCAGAGAATTATATTAATGTAGCATAATTTTATTTAGTAGTTTCATGTTGAACATTTCAGTTGTTTTTCACTATTAGAAATAACACTGCAATGCACATTTTTGTGTAGAATGACTTGTATGATTTTATAAGTTCATTCTTTAACTAGATTTTTAGAAGTGGGTCAGAGGGGAGATACATGTATTTTAGTCTTGTCATATAAGTCAAGGTTATTTTCCAAATGGGTGGTTGAAGGACAGAATTACAGGTTATTCTGTTAAGTAGCATATTTGATGTGGAAAAGGTCTTAATTTGTATTTCTTTTATTGGTGGGGGATAAACTTTGATTTTGGTGTTGATTAGTGCTTTAGATCTCTTGTGAATGCTTATTCATGTTCTTAAGCTGTTATGTATATTTGTTCAAAAATTTATTTGAATGACTTTTAAAATATATAATGTTAATTTGTCATCAGATTGTTTTTTTAGGTAGAATGATTTGATTCTTCAAGTTTAGATTGCCCCATCTGCAAAGTTAGGCCATTGTAAATTTTTCTGTCTTTTAGAAGTATTGTTCCTAATGCTTTTCAATAATACAGGTATTGAGAATATATTTGGCTCTTAGTGTAGTAGCTAGCTAGTGTTTTGCTGCTGAAAGCATTTTGTTCAGTTCAGTATTTGTGGCTTATCTTCTAGGTGGCAATGCTCGATCTCAAGTTTTGAGAGAGAAAATTATTGAATTGGAAACAGAAATAGAAAAATTTAAAGCTGAGAACGCATCTTTAGCTAAACTTCGCACTGAACGAGAAAGTGCCTTGGAAAAACTCAGGTAAGTGGGGGGAAATGTACAGTGATCCAGTTATATCTTTAAGATTGTATCTCAACTATTTGAAACAATTCCTGTTAATTTAGCAAGAGAAGGAAGTGAAATACATACCACAAAAGAATTTAATAAATTTAGATAAAATGACCTATTGTGGTCAAAGGTGTGTTAAAAGGGGAATTCTCTTAGTGATGAGGTCATAAACTGAAGTTTGACAAGCAGTTTGGAGCTGTGAATTCAAGCGCCACCTTGGCCAGTGTATTACGTTCTAGGGCTGCTGTGACATAATGCACACAAACTGGGTGGCTTAAAACAACACAGATTTATTTTCTCACATTTCTGGAGACTGAAAGCCTGAAGTCGGGCGTCAGCAGAGCTGTGCTTTCTCTTCTGTTTTCTCTTGGTTTCTAGTGATCCTTGGCCTTCCTTGGGTTGCAGCTGAACATGGGGTTGTTTCTGCCTCTGGGTTATTGAGAATAGTGCTGAGGAGCCATCACGCTGTTCCACAGGGGCCGCACCAGTCATGTCGTGTATATTTTACCAGTTTGTGTCATGTTCACCATGCTGGTCCACAGCGGCTGCGCCAGTTACGTCGTGTTCATCTGCACGAGCCAGCTCTGCATCCTGGGGATCAGTCATGGTGTGTTAATGCCTTTACTGTGCTGTTGAATTTGGTTTGCTAGTTTTTTTTTTTTTTTGAGGAGTTTTACACCCTTATTCATCAGGGACATTAGCCTATAGTTTTCTTTCCTTGTGTTTTTGTCTGCCTTTGGTATGAGAGTGAAAACTAGCTTCACAGAATGAGTTTGGAAGTGTCCCTTCTTTCTAAAGATTGGTATTAATCCTTCTTTGAGTGTTTGGTGGGACTCACCTGTGAAGCCACCTGTCCTGGGCTTTCCTTTTGTGGGAAGTTTTTGATGACTGATTCAGTCCTCTTATTTGTTATTGGTCTGTTCAGGCTTTTTCTTCCTTCTGGGTCCAGTTTTGGTAGGTTGTATGTTTCTAGGAATTTGTCAGTTTCTTCTGAGTTATCCAGTGTTTTGGAATATAATTGTTCATGTGTGGTCCTTTTTATTTCTGAGGTATCTGTTAAGGCCTGTATTTCTCTTTTTTTCTTAGTCTGACTAGGGGTTTGTCTCCCCTAATTCGTGTATCGTTCATTTAGTCACATCCCATAAGTCCTGTAGGCTTTCTTCACTCCTTTTCATTCTTTTCCCTTTTTTCCCCTCTGACTGGGTATCTTCAAGTCACCAGCCTGTGTGGTCGCAGATTTTTTTCTTTTGCTTGAGTCTGCTTCTGAAGTTCTCTGTTGCATTTGTCGCTTCATTTCTTGTATTCTTCAGCTCTAGAATTTCTTTTTTAGTAATTTCTGTTTGTTCTTGTTTTGTTTCACATGTTTCCCTGATTTCATTGAGTCGTTTATCTGTACTCCCTTGTAGCTTGCTGAGCTTCATAAAACAATTACTTTGTGTTCTTTGTCAGGTGGTTTGTAGATCTCCATTTCTTTGGGCTGGTTACTGAAGCTTTATTAACATTTTCCTTTGGTGGTCTCATGTTTACCTGATTCTTGCTGATCTGTGTAAACTTGTGTGGATGTCCTTGTATTTGAAGGAACAAACACCTGCTCCTGTCTGTAGAGGCTGTTTCTGGCAGGTAAAGACCTTTTCCTACTGGACTCCTGGACTGATGGGTGCCTCCAGGATCATGGTGGGATTGTAGCTGGCTCGCTGTACTGGATCCACAGTGAAGGGGTTCACCATTTGATAGGCTTGTCGCCAGGCTTGCAGTCAGCTGTGGTTCCTGCCAGATCCCCAGTGGACAGAACTGCTTCTTGGACTGCAGTCAGGCAAGACTGAAGCTATGTCATGGGCTGCCTTCTGGACCACTGTTGGGTCTGTAACGGGAGGTGTGTTTCCAGAGGTCAGCACAGGTGTGGCTCCTGAGCATCTTCCCACTGGGCCCCCGGTCCAGCAGGACTGCCTCTACCCAGACCAGGGCTGGAGCTGGGTCACCAGGTTGTGTCAGGTTCTGTAGGCAGGACCATGGTCTGTGGGTCTACTTCCAGGGGCATGGGTGGGCATGGCTCCTCCTGCCTCCTTTGGCAGTGGGGCTGTGTGTAGTGCAGTCAGGTCGCCATTTGGTAGGTCTGCATGGACCTGCATTCTCAAAGTGCTATCCTTGATCTCAGGCTTCACCAGGGTTTCTCAGTTACCTCCCAGGGTCCTTAAGTTCCCACTTTTGTCTGTAGATGGTGGTCAGATTGTCGTTTGTGTGGGAGCATGTGAGTTGGGACCCCTTATTCCACAGTCCTGCTGTTGTCGTGCCGTGTGCTTTCAGCACAGCATCCAGAAAGACCCTGGGTTATGACAGCCCCAGACCAGTGTGCTGCTGTGCTCAGCACCAGAGTCCTCACCGTGGTCCCAGAGACCATGACCTTTATTGGTTCCCCCAGCCCCACCATGTTTTTGACATTCTCTCCTACTGTTCTGTCTCTTTAGCCACACTGGCCTCCTGGCTGGTCTTTGAACACGAGTCATGTTCATACCCTGGGGCTTTTGCACACAGGGTTTCCTCTTCCTGGAATACTCTGTCCAGATATCTTCATGACAGATCTCTTCCGGTCCCTCAGATTTCACTTCACATACTGTCTCAGCAAGATGATTCCATCCATAATTTCAGTCCCCTGACCTCCATATTTCCTAACCTCATTCCTTGCTTTATTCTTAACATTTCTAGTGTTCCATATATTTTACTTTTTTATCTTTATTGTTCTCTGTTGCTCCCACTAGAATGTAAGAAGCTTTGTAGGACTAAGGATTTTATTTTTTTCACTGTGGTTTCTCCAGTTCTTAGCATAGTGCCTGAGTCATAGGTGGTTCCCAGAAAATGCTTGCTGAGAGGGGCTTTATTGAGTTGATCGTTATTTCACTACTGTTGATTGAAGGTGGAGTCGCCGAAGCCAGCAGCTTCTCCATTCCAGGCTGTCACTGGGGCTTCATTTTGCGCCACATGTGGATCACTATATCGAGGCGGTCTCCTTAGATGATAATGTGGTTTGGTCATTTTAGGAAAGAAATTGCTGACTTTGAACAACAGAAAGCAAAAGAATTGGCTCGAATAGAGGAGTTTAAAAAGGAAGAAATGAGGAAGTTACAGAAGGAACGCAAAGTTTTTGAAAAGTATTCTACAGTTGCAAGAACTTTCCCAGATAAAAAGGAACGTGAAGAAATACAAGTATGTCAGTTATTTATATCATATTCATAAGTTATTAAAGATGGCAGTCTTGTAAGAATTTTAGAATTGTTTGTGTCAAAGAGAAATTGGGTATCAATGTATTAATCATCCATTGACTCAGCAGATAATCGGAGATACCAGGAATACCTTCTGTAGTCATGGCTTTTCATTTTAATTTTTATTAAATTTTTTACTCTTTGGCTATGCCATGGGGATCTTAGTTCCCCAACCAGGGATCGAACCCTCGACTCCTCCATCTTAACCACTGGACCTCCAGAGAAGTCCTGTACTCTTGATTTGTGAAGAGTAAAATATGTCAGTTCTTTTCTTATTAAAGACTTCCCCAGAAAAGACTACGATAATGACAGGGATAAATTCAAAATGTTGATTTTGAATTCCTTTTAACTTTACTGAGGAATAATTGAAATATATAGCTATGTGTTTAAAAGTATACTGTGTGATGATTTGATGCACATAGACATTGTGAGATGATTACCAAGGTCAAGTTATCTCTGAGTGAGTGGGTGTGGAGAATGCCGAAGATCTGCTCTGAGCAACTGTCTGGTGCACAGTGCAACTTTGTTAGCCAGTCACTGAGCTGTACCAAAGCCCCTCAGAACTTACACTCTTCTTACAGCTCAAAGTTGATGTCCTTTGACCTCCCTTGCTCCATTTCCCCTCCCTCCAGCTCCCGGAAACCAGCATTCTGCTCTTGGAAGTCAGCTTTTCCCCCCTAAAATTCTATGTGTAAGTGATACCATATAGTATTTGTCTGCTGCTGCTAAGTCGCGTCAGCCGTGTCCGACTCTGTGAGACCCCATAGATGGCAGCCCACCAGGCTCTGCCATCCCTGGGACTCTCCAGGCAAGAACACTGGAGTGGGTTGCCATTTCCTTCTCCAGTGCATGAAAGTGAAGTCGCTCAGTTGTGTCTGACTCCTATTAACCCCATGGACTGCAGCACACCAGGCTCAGTCCATCCATGGGATTTTCCAGGCAAGAGGACTGGAGTGGGTCGCCAGTGCCTTCTCCGATAGTATTTGTCTATTTTTGGTTTATTTGGCTTTGAATTCTTAAATTATTTAGGTTTATGAGTTACCATTTTAGTAGAAGAGTTTATTTTCCCACATGATAACAGTGGTTACCAGTTAGAAATTGCTCACTTGTTGGTTGCACCCCACTGTTTTATAAATAGGTAGTTCAGGGAGGTAATGACCTTGCTTCATGTGTTTTCAAGGCACAGAACTGGGATACGAGCCTTGACCTCATCTGGGCCCTGAGTCTGTCTCTCTGATGTCGAACCCTGGGAAGGGCCTTGACCTCACCTGGGTCCAGCCTCCGTCTCTCTCTGAAGTCACACCTGGAAAGGGCCCCTGAGCCCTGTTCCTTCCCCTGTTGCCTTTGCTGCTCTGTTGACTGCTGTGAGGCTGTGATAGGGCGGGTGGGTGTTCAGGCCCACACGTGTTCACGAAGTGGTGGGCCGCCTCAGTTGGAGTGAGCTTGTGGGTGGTGGCAATGCTTTCTTGATTCGACTTCCCCTCCGCTCTCAGTCACTCCCCGTAATTTGTACCCACATGGGTGCAGGTGGCTGATTTCTGTTTGTACAGTTGCAAGCAGCTTCCTCAGACATCTCCAGGAGTTTCTTCACTTAGTCATTCAGTGCATATGAAACAAGTCATTTTCTCAGACCCAGTTCTTCTCAGGAATTTCAGATAGACCCAGTTTCAGGGCTGGGAGTTCTGACTTCATTTATTCCCTTAGTCACTGCTCTTCCTTCAGTTAGTCATGGATTCCTGTTACTGTTTTCTTCACCAGATAACCCCACTTGTCTCTTTCTACTTCAGTTAATATTTTAGTTTAGACCTCGATTACCTCATGGCTTCTATGTGATGTGTGACACCCTCCCCCACCCGGCCCCCACCCGCTGACTCCTGGAATTTTGTTGATGGTATGAGGTGAGACTCCAGCTTGAACCCCATTCCTTTTCCTGAGGAACCCGATGTTTCTGAAATGTGATTCGCTAAGTCTTCCCTTTTCTGCTCTTTGTGCTGGGCTAGCGATCCTGGTTTGTTGATGTGTTGTCTCTTCTGTTGCATTGTTTTAATTCTCGCAATGGTGTTTTGTGTTTTTTTTTTTTTGAAAGGCTTTGAAGCGGCAGGTATCTGATTTACAGGAAGATCTGAAAAGAAAGGAAGCAAAGTGGTCCAGTACACATGGCCGTCTTAGAAGCCAGATAGAAATGTTGGTCAGAGAGAACACAGACCTCCGGGAGGAAATAAAAGTGATGGAAAGGTTCCGACTGGATGCCTGGAAGAAAGCAGAAGCCACAGAGAGCAGCGCCAAGATGGGTCAGTGTGTGACCGCCTCAAAGAAAGATGGGTTCTTGGTAGGTTTTGTCACCTTGTCTCTGTTGTCGTTTAGTCTCTCAGTCATGTCCGACTCGGTGCAACCCCATGGACCGTAGCCCACCAGGCTCCTCTGTCCGTGGGATTCTCCGGGTGAGAATACTGGAGTGGGTGGCCATTTCCGCCTTCAGGGGATCTTCCTGACCCAGGGATCAAACTGCGTCTTCCTGTATTACAGGCAGATTCTTTCCCACTGAGCCACCAGGGAAGCCTCTGTCACCCTGGAGAGATGCTGAATATTTGGGGAGTTGGATTCGTAGAAAGATATAGAGGGTGGGTGCCAGGGCTGGGGGTGGGGAGGAGGAGGCGCTGCTGTTTCCTGGGTACAGACTCAGTTTTGCGAGGTAAGAGCTCTGGAGATGGTGGTGCGAGTGCACAGCAGTGTGAGTGTACTTAAACACTGAACTGCCTTGAGAATGTTGAGATGGTAGTTCTATGTGTATTTCACCACAGTTAAATTCTTCTTTTGTGCATTGTAAAGATTTCAAACTCGTTTTTATGATTCTTTAAAACCACTGTACCATGAAGGAAGTCCCACTTTTAATCTTTTTTTAAAAAACTTTTGTTTATTTATTTATGGCTGTGCTGGGTCTCTGTTGCTGTGCACGGGCTTTCTCCAGTTGCCGCGAGTGGGGGCTCCTCGAGTTGTGTGGGCTGACTGCAGCGGCTTCTCTTGTGGCGCATGGGCTCAGGGCGTGCAGGCCCAGCAGCTGCAGCCTGAGGGCTCAGTGATTGTGGCTCAATGGGCTCAGTTGCTCTGTGGTGTGTGAAGTCTTCCCAGACCAGAGGTCAAACCTGTTTTCCCTTGGATTGGCACATGGATTCTTAACCACTGGGCCATCAGGGAAGTCCCTCATTTTGATAATTCTTGTAGAGGAATTATAACACAATAGGCAGGTAATCTCAGTTAAAACAGGGTAAGTAAATTTTCTGCAGAGATCCTCATTTTTTTGTGCATATGATCCTTTTGAATCAACTGTTTTTACTCATCTATATTCATGGCTGTGATGTGCAGACACTGAGGCACTGGGGATCAAGCAGTGAACAAAACAGACTTCTTGTCCTCTTGGAACTTGTATTCCAGTGGTGGGAGAAAGATGAGTGTTGGACATGGTGTGTGAGGTTGTGATGAGGACTAAGGAGAAAAAGCAAGGAGGCGGGATACCTGTTGGGGGAGGGTGTTGCAGTTTTCTGTCCAGCATCTGGGGAAAGCTCTCCTGAGAAAGCAAGGTTTGAACAATGGCCAGGAGAGGGCTCAGTGAGCCAGGATAAGACGGTTTGGGAGTCCCGAGGCCAGAGGAGCCCTGTGGCTGGTGTGAGTAAGGTGAGGGCTAAAAGTGGATCCTCGGATTTGCCAGAGGAAAGCCTGACTAGGTGAGAGAGTGAGAAGCTTCATACAGAGTGTAAAGCTTCGTGCAGAAGTCTGGTCGTAAATACAAGGAAATGAGGTAGTAGCTGCCGGGGAAGTTTTTTACTTTTGTTTTAAGATGGGAAAATTAACAAGTGTTTATGTGTTAGTAGGACCGAGTACGCGGAGAGGAAAACCTTGAGGAGACCACGCGAGGGCTGTCAAAGCGGTGTGCACGCGGAGAGGGGCTGGGGTTTGAGGGGTGGAGGCACTGGCGTGGACGTCTGTGCCTGGTGATGGGGCGGCTCAGGGGTGGACCCAGAGCTGCACGTAGGGGAGCCCTTGGTGGGAAGTTCCCCCAACCCTTTACCTTTTCTCAGAGGAGTGGGAAGCCTGGCTCTCTGCTGAGAGAGGGGATGGAGGGGGCTCTGGGAGCTTTGAGGGGAGGGAGGGACGGGAAGTTGGGGTCTGCAAGAGCACAAAGCTAGGGGGAAATGTGGTCTGACTCCACACAGGTTAGAGATGGTATGTTTCAAGTAGGAATTGTTTGTTATTTTTTCTTATTCAGCTTTTCAAGTGTAAATGATAGAGAGCAGAGATATGTCAGCCCGGTGAATACCAGAGTGAGAGGGGCGTGGAAGTTGACAGTATACATAGCAAGAGTGACTGCAGTAAGCCATGATTTCAGTCTGCTCAAGAAGGGCAGAGGTTTGGGGAGATACAGGAAACATGATCAGTGGATCGTGGGACCCTGCAGGCTGTAAGCTGTGGAGGAGGGAGGGTGTCAGTGGGGTGAGCTGGGAGAACAGGACGTGGAGTCAGAGGGTGAGAGTCCCCCACTCCCAACCATGTTTTTATGAAAGCTGAGCCAAACAAATTTGAAAGAATAGTATGATGAATACCTGAACACTCACCTAGATCCAGTCATTGTTCCCTTTTGCCACATTTCCATGTAAAGTGTTTTGCTGAACCATTTGAAGGTAATGGCAGAAATTGTGGCATCTCACCCCTAAATACTTTGGCCTTTTATTAAATGGCACTGGCTTTTTGAGTGATTATTATTTTGTAGGTTGCTCTGAAATTGATACTTTTGCAGCTCTTAATAATTGCAGATATTGATAATGACTAGTTCTCCTTTGTCCACTGGAGTACCTAGCTGAGGTGGGAGAGGGTGGTCTGGAGGTGGCAGCCATGGCATCATCTCCTGGCAAGCAGGGTATGTGGATGAGACTGACTGGTCAGGAGAGAAGGAGATCTGGCTGGAGGAGGAGATGGGAGCAAGGAGGACATCTCCCTTGACCTCTAACCCCGGGGGGTGGGAGGACAGGGTGTGCAGTCTCCTGGTGTCTGACCATGAGTTCCAGCCCTCTCCTCTGACCGCTCTGGTAACGTCACAAAAACTGTTTCACATTGTCTGCTGTGCCTCACTTGAAGAGTGAATGTATTTCCAGAGGTGGCGTGTGAGGATGTGTGTAGTCCATTCCTGGTAGCAGCTGGTTCATGGTGGCCTGTTCACTCAGTATACATGAAAACAGCATAAATTGAACACACTTAAAATATTCCCTTTGCAAGCTGAGTTCTGTTACTTTCTTTCCTTGTACTAATGTGTAGACTAATTTTATATTCAACATTTTCTCATACTATAGAATTCATCAGTTCGATTTCAAAAGAGTCAGATTTCTTCAGGAACCCAGGTAGAAAAGTACAAAAAAAATTATTTGCCAACACAAGGTAAGATAGTTGCATGATCTTTTTATAAAATATTTTAGAAATTTAAAGAGTGGAGAATTTACACCAACTTACTAGAAATAAGATATTGTAAATATAATTGAAGCCCTGTGTATCCATCCTACTTCCAGTTAATTTGCACCCAGACCACATTCCCTTTCTTATTTTTCATTCTTTTAGTACATTGTGTCCATAAATCAACGTAGTATCGTGTCATACTCCATCCCTCTGCCATTTGCTTTCACTCTATTTTAAGACCTACCCTCAGTAATACATATAAACTCCAGCTGTACATATTCCATGTATATTTGCCACAGTTAAGCTGTCTTATTGATGGGCATTCACGTTCTCCATGTCTGTCACAGAATGAATAGGACAAGTCTTGGTCATGTGAGTTTCTCTCAGACAAATGTCAGGGGTAGGATATTGGGTCACATCAGGCTTGTCTCAGTTGAGGAGATGTTTGGGTTCGATCCCTGGGTTGTGAAGATCCCCTGGAGAAGGGAATGGCTACCCACTCCAGTATTCTGGCCTGGAGAAATCCATGGACTATACAGTCCTTGGGGTCGCAGAGAGTCGGACACAACTGAGCGACTTTGACTTCCCTTTGCAGTTTTTTTTTAATTGTCAACAGAACATGCTCTTTGTGCTTCTAACACTTGATCTACTTAGACTTTAATTTGGCCAGTGAGATGGGTGTGAAATGATGAGTCACTGTCATTTTAATATGCATTTCCCTGATTACCGATGAGCTAATGTGAGCATCTTGATATTTAGTGGACATTTGAATTTCCTCTTGTGAATTGCCTGTTCATCTCTTTTGCCCGTTTAAAACTGTGTGTGTGTGCTTGTCAGGTTTTGCTTATTAAAGTTAATTATAAGCACTGCCAGTATCTTCTGCCCATCTATATTTAGCTTTTTGGTTTTTGTTGCTTTATACATGTGTTTTCCCTTTTAATATTGAATTTAATCAATTAAAAAAATGGTTTTGCTTTTTGTGACTAAGAAATCCTTCTCAAACATCAAGTCACAAATACACTATTTTCGTCTATGAACTTTTGTTTTCACAGCTGGGTCTTTAATCTGCCTGAAGTTTTAGAAAGTATTTCTGTAAATTAAATTTATAGAAGTGGATATAACATATGTGGTTTGAAAATTATAAAGGAAATATGAGTAACCACTGCCCACAATAAGAATTAGCAACACCTCAGAACTGCCCCCTCCGTGATCATATTACATTGCTTTTCCTTGAAAATAGTTTCTACTTTCATAGGTATAGTCCTAAAAAAAAAAGTTTTACTTTTTTTTAACTTTCTGAAGAGTCAGTCATGCTGTATGTATTCCATTGTACTCTTCTTACACTACGTGTTTTTGAGATTCAGTCTTGTTGATCTAGTTCACTAATTTTCACTGCTAGGTAGTATTAGTATTCTATTTATGAATATATTACAGTTTGCTATTTTTCTGTTGATGGTTAAGTTTTTCTTAAGTTTTGGGATATTAAACAATGATGCTGTGAACTTTCTTACTTATTTCTGGTACACATTCATTTCTCTAAGACATATACCTAGGGCTAGAGTTAAACTGAGTAATTTGTAGGAATATCTTTAACAGATATTGCCAAAATATTTCCCAAAGTGATTTTACTCTCTCACCAGCAATGTAAGTGCTTGCTTTGCTCCACATCTTGTTATTACTTGATTTTCAGAATTAAATTCATGCCAGTCTGTTAGGAATATATCTGAATCTCATAGTTTTAATTTGCATCACCATTACTAAATATGTTGAACACATTTGCCTGTGTTTAGTAGCTGTTCAGAATTCATCTTTGAGAAGAAATTGATGAGATCTTTATTTTATGGAGTTGTCTTTTTCTTTATTGTTCGTGGGAGGGTCCCCACATCCTCATAATCCTGTAAGTTTCATGTATTGCAGGTATCTTCTCCCAGTGTATAGCTTGTCTTTTTACTCTTAATATGTTAGATATAAAAAGTATCTTTTTAAATTGAAATATATCTGACATATAACATTGTATAAATCTGAGGTGTACATCATGTTGATTTGATGGATTTAGATATTGTAATGTGACTGTCAATGTGTCCATACCTAGCACCTCTATTAAATCACATAATTATGATTTCTTTTTTAGTGGTTGGAATAATTAAGATCTAGTCTTCTTAGCAAGTTTGATGATTATACCATAGTATTGTTGTTCACTACACTGTGCTTTGTATCTCTAGGACTTATTTACAGCTCACTGCAAGTTGGTATACCCTAATTTCCACCTCCTAGCCCTTAGTAACCACTGTTTTATTGTGTGGCTTTTTGAAATTCCACATATAAGTTATACCATACAGCAATATTCCCTGGTATATATGTACCACATTTTCTTCATTCATTCATGGAAGGGCACTTGAGGTTATTTCTGTATCTTGACTGTTGTGAATAATACTGCAGTAAACATGGGAATGCATGTATCTCTTCAATATCCTGTTTCCATTTCCTTTGGACATATATACTCAGAAGTAGAATTGCTGAATTGTTCGGTAATTCTGTTTTTAATTTTTTGAGGAAATGTGCATACTGTTCCCTAGTGGCTGTACCAATTTGTATTCCTACCACCATTGTACAAGGGTTTCCTGTACTCCACATCCTTGTTACCTAACAGGATAATACTTGTTATCACTTGTCTGGGTTTTTTTTTTTTTTTTTTTGCTAGCCATTGATATGCATTTCCCTCAAGATTAGTGATGTTGAGCATCTTTTCATGTACCTCTTGGACATTTGGATACCATGTTTAAAAATAGTCGTTAGTTCCTCTGCCCATTTTTATTTATTTTTTTAAAACAATCTCAAATTTTTAGTATACGTGCTGCTGAAGCAAGCACATAAACAATCTCAAATTTTTATTGTCTTCTTAAAACATGAAGCTCAAAACTGGATCACTTGGCCCTTTCTCTTATCTCTTCCAAGCCCCAAATACTTGCATCTCTTAATAACGAGCATTCTCTTAGATCTGCAGTTGGGCTCAACACCCCAACGTATTCAAGCCTTGGTACAGTCTTTGTAGTTTTAGCCTTCTTCTGGAAAATCGGCTTACTCTGCCCACTGTAGCTCCTCTGCTTCCTGTCATAATGCTACTTTCCTTGGGGATGCAGAGAATCCTTGCTTTTCTTGTACTAGGTCACTTTGTGGGGCTGGTGCTTGCCATACTTAGTTCAGCGGCTTTTAGGAACATTCACCATGTTTGCGAGAGTGCTACCAGCACAGAAAGCCCTCAACCCATTTTTAAATTGTATTTTTTTGTGCTTTGTTTGTTAATTATTGAGTTGTATGAGTTCTTTAGGGCCTCCCAGGTGGTGCTGGTGGTAAAGAACTCGCCTGCCAATGCAGGAGACCTAAGAGACATGGGTTTGATCCCATGGTTGGGAAGATGCCCTGGAAAAGGGTATGGGACCCCACTCCAGTGTTCTTGTCTGGAGAATCCCTTGGACAGAGGAGCCTGGTGGGCTACAGTCCATACGGTCGCAGAGTCGGACACGACTAAAGTGAACTCATGAGTTCTTTATATATTTTGTATGCTATGCTAAGTTGCTTCCGTCGTGTCCGACTCTGTGCAACCCCATAGACGGCAGCCCACCAGGCTCTGCCATCCCTGGGAACCTCCAGGCAAGAATACTGCAGTGGGTTGCCATTTCCTTCTCCAATGCATGAAAGTGAAAAATGAAAGTGAAGTCACTCAGTCGTGTCCGTATATTAACTCTTAATTTGATAGATGGTTTATAAAAAATTTCTCTCATTCTGTAGGTTATTTGTTGATTGTTTCTTTGCTGGGCAGCAACTTTTAAGTTCGATGGTTTTTGCTTTTGGTGTTTGTGCTTTTGATGTTATATTCAAGAAATTATTGCCAAGACTGTTGTTAAGGAGCTTCTTTCTTATGTTTTGTTCTAGAACTTTTACAGTACCAGGTCTTATGTTTAAGACTGATCCATTTTGAGTTCATTTTGTGAGTGGTGTGAGAGAGATCCATTTTTCTGCATGTGTTCAGTTTTTGCATTGCTTTATAAAGAGACTGTGCATTCCCCCCCATTGGGTGTTCTTGACTCCCTTGTTGAGTATTAGTTAATTGTATATGTAGGGGGTTTTCTATTCTGTTCTATGGGCATTTACATTAGTTGTAAGGATATGTAAGGACTTATGACCGCCATCCTATCGATCGCTTTCTTTTGGTTTTCTATTTCCATTGTTTCTTTTTCCCCCCGTTTCTGCCTACCTCTGTAAACATTTTTTCCCATGGTAGTGTGCTTCATCTCTTGTTTTGTTGTATTTGTGGATCAACTCTATTTTTGCTTGCGGTCACCATGTGACCTACATAAAACATCTCATAGATAAAATAATCCGCTGTATGCTATTAGCAACTTATCATTATAAAGGCTCCACCACCCGTTTATGTTTTGATGTCACAGTTTGCCTTTTTTATGCTCTGATTTCAGTAACATTACAGTAGCTGGAGTTTTTGGTTTTTTCACAGCACTGCCCAGCATGCAGGATCTTAGTTCCTCCAGTAGGGACCGAACCTTTACGTCCTACAGTGGAAGTGCAGACTCCCCACCACTGGACTTCCAGGGAATTCCATAGGTGGTGTTTTTAAAAATATTCTTTTCCTTTAAACGTTATACTATAATTAGGTGAATTAGGTTTTTTCTTTTTTTTATCTGACTGTACATGTTCACGTTTATTACCTATGTGTTGTGTTGTGTACTTTTATGTTGTCTTGTTGCTAGTTAGCATCTTTTTGTTTCTACTTGAAGATCTCATTTCAGCATTTCGCGCAGTGTCTTATAGGTCAGGTGATGCTGAACTACCTCAGTTTTTGTCTGGGAAAGCATTTCCCCTTCATATCTGAAGGATAACTTGGCCGGATATAGTAGTCTGGGTGGGCAGGTTTTGTTTCATACTTTGGATATGTCGTTTTCCTCTCTTGGCCTCTGGGGTTTCTGCTGAGAAATCCACTGAGAGCCTAAGACTGTGCCTTCATAGGTTACTTCTTTTTTTCCCCTGGCTGCCTTGAAGGTTTATTATCATTGATTTAGGAAGTTCTCACCTATTATTTCTTTAAATAATAAAAGCTCTGATTTCTTTAAACTCTGTGCCCCTTTCTACCACTCCTCTTCTGAACAACAGTTAATCAAGTATTTGCCCTTTCTAGTGGGAATCCAATAGCTCTCATTGGCTTTCTTAGTTTCATCTCCTTTTCTAGCTGTATTATTCTTGAATTTGTGTTTCCCAAGTCACTTGTTCTTTCCATCTGGTCTGCTTTGCAGTAGATGCTCTCTGTTGCATTCTTCACCTGTCATCGAATTCTTCACCTCCAGAGTTTGAAGTAGCAGATACTTCCTTAACAAAGCTTTTATGACTTCATTGGTTCCTTCAATTCACCAGGCCGGCTGTTAGAAACCTTTCGTTTTCCAGGAGGTAGGGCCATAGCTCAAGTTTGTGCTTCCTTCCCTGTCCACAGACTGACTATGGCCTATCTTCTGAGCACTCCAGCAGACACACAAGGAGCTGGCAGCAGTGGGGGTGTGGGTTCAGGGTCCTGAGGTGCCTGTGGGCCCAGGGGGTGATCCTTGAGTGGCATGGGTAGACCTCCAGTAGAGGTCCTGCAGTGGACAGCAGGAGCTGCATCCCTCCGTGCCCATGATGTGCTTACCTGCTCCCCTCCTCTTTTCCTGACTCCCCCTAGTCATGGAGGCCCGGTCTCGCCTCGGAAGTTCAGCTGCTCCTGGAGAGAAAGTGGCTTCTGAGCCACATGGCAGGCGGCTGGGCAGCCGCTTCCACTCAAGCTTTCCATGTCCTCCTCGGGAGAGGTGGTCTGCCACCACCACACAGCTTAGGTCCACGCACTGTCCCCTGGGCTGGGGGCAGTTCTCTCGGGTTCCCGTCTGCTCTACATACAAACTCGTCTCTGTCCTGCACTGGTAGCCTGCTTGTCTACCCTGGACGTCTTCAGGTCCTCTCTTTCCAGGTTTTTCCTCCTGTAGTGAGTGGGGATGGGGTGGATTTGCTGAGTCCCTTGGGTCCACAACTCCTACTGAGGTCAGGTCTATTTTCAGATGCACAGGTGGGCAAGAATCCCCCCAGATCCCTGGGTGTAAGGCACTGGGGCTCTTTTGTTAGTTACAAATGTCAAGTTAGTTGTTAAGGGGAAAGAGGAATGGCTTAGCTGCCGTGATGCTGATGTCACCTTAAAAGTTCCCCAATTTCTTTCTTTAATGTAGTTGAATTTCACTTCTTTATGGGTAGTCCTCTTGCCTATAAAATGAGGATATTAGTCTCTTCCGTGGAGGGTGGTTACAGGATTCAGAGGTGATGTTAACACAGAGCTCAGACTGCAGTGTGGTTTTTGTGCCTGTGACATGGGGGAAGTTGGTCATTTAGCCAAAACCTATGTGTGCTTCTTGATTCCTTTTCTCTTTACTCCCCACCCCGCTGCATTCCCATCCGTCCTTAAACGCATCTCTGATGTTGATGTTTTTCTGAATCTATTAAGTAGGTTGAACCGTATGAAATGCTAGTACCTGGCAACTTGGGATCCTTGGGTCTGTTATTTGACACAGCACACACACTGCCATCTCCACAGATGCCCACAGCCTGCTTAGTGGGCCCTCTACCTCTGCTGTTCTCCATTCTTAGAGCATTCAGGATCCATTCTGGTTTTTTACATTTAAGTCAGATCCTGGCACTTGAGCTTGAAACCCTTCAAATTTAGGACTACTATCCATTGGCATATAGGAACTTTAGTGCCATTTTAACCTAACTTCAGTTTGTTGTTGCTGTGGTGGTGTGGTGTCTGTGTGTGAGCACGTACACGCATGTGCGCTTATTTTATAATGTGTGTGCTCCTAATACACAGTATAATTGGGTGTATTGGTCATGATCTAAAAAGTTTAGACCATAGCCATTAGGTCTATCCAGTTTCTTTTTCAAGCCAGATTCTCTTTCTGGATACTTCCACTCTTTGTTCTCCATTTCTGCCCTCTTAACTAAAGCTCCTGGTGACTGTCTGCAGAGCACCTTCAGGTTCATCTGTTAGGTTGGTTGAGCACTTGTCTCTTTCTCCAGAAAGGTTGTAAATTTTCAGAAAACGGATACTGTCTTTGTCTTTCTTGGTCATCAGGACTAAAGTATTTGAATAAGCATTTGAATTTATATAATGAAGAACTAGGAATTAGTAAGGAAAAATACTAAAACTTTCTTAAATAATGGGTAAAGAAGAGTGAACTAAGGAAATGTTTGACCATAGTATTGAGTAAACTAAAATCTTTCAATTAAATAATCAAACTAACTATGACAATAATATTTTAACAGGTAATCCATCTCAAAGATCCAAGTCTGAGCCTCATGATTTAGGCAGCTCGGAGAAGGGACAGGTAAATATTTGTTTTTATATATTCAGACATATTTCTTAGGCTTACAGTTGATTAGTGAACTGGTTTAAGTTTCCATTTATAAAGGAAGCTTTTTACTTAACATCATAAAGGTTTTCTATACAATACCAACACTAGCCATAGAATCCTATAATGGTGAAATCTGGCTTTTGGACATAAGTGTTAAGTTTTAGCTGCTTGAGATTTTTATTACATGTCATATAGCACAGACTAAGAGCCTCCTGTCCTTATAGACGGCCTCACCCAGGGAGCTGCCTGAACCAGTGAACTTTCCAGATCCTGACTATAAAGAGGAGGATGAAAAAGAGGAAATTGAGGGAGAAATCAGCCATCCTGATGGAAAGGTTACTTTTTTTTTTTAATAAAAAATAGACATGGGTTAAAATATAGTTGAAACAGATTCTAAAATCATTGACTTTGGAGACTTGATGGGGCTTAAGGTCTTCAATGCTTTGGCTCATGTCCTCAGGCTGAACCTTTGGACTCCTCTGAAAACACTTGATAAATGAAAATGCATTTAGTTGCCATTTCTGAGAGATGCAACAAGAGGAGGAGTACAGTCCCATTGTTTAAACTTCTTGTTCTTTCCCCAGACACGGCTGAAAGCCTTGGTAATCCCTAGTACTTGTAAAAGCCTCAGTTCAGTTCAGTCGCTCAGTTGTGTCCAACTCTTTGCGACCCCATGAATCACAGCACGCCAGGCCTCCCTATCCGTCACCAACTCCCGGAGTTTACCCAAACTCATGTGCATCGCGACGGTGATGCCATGCAGCCATCTCATCCTCTGTCTTCCCCTTCTCCTCCTGCTCCCAATCCTTCCCAGCATCAGAGTCTTTTCCAATGAGTCAACTCTTCGCATGAGGTGGCCAAAGTACTGGAGTTTGAGTTTCAGCTTCAGCATCAGTCCTTCCAATGAACACCCAGGACTGGGTCTCCTTTAGGATGGACTGGTTGGATCTCCTACCCCTCCTTGAATATTTCCTGCATTAGCTGCTTCTCTGCCCCAGCCCAACAGTATTATTCCTGCGCTTGGGAAAGGTTCTGAGTGAGAATAGCCTGGCTGGGTGCTCCAGTTAAAGAATGAAGGACAAGGGAAGGGACAGAAATAGGGTTTGTTACTGAGGTGGTGGTGAGGGATTTTCCCTTAGGTTTCTAGAACATGTACTTTTCTAGGTTCTTTGATCCACTTTAATAGAAAGGAGAAGGTTGAAGTTCACTGAATCATGAGGAATGAGTGAAGGACAAAGACCAGCAATCAGAAGGAAGTTGTCACCTCTATCCTAAAGTAGTTTTCCTGTACACTGTACTTTCAGTTCAGTTCAGTTGCTCAGTCGTGTCTGACTCTTTGCGACCCCATGAACCGCAGCACACCAGGCCTCCCTGTCCGTCACCAACCCCCGAAGTCCTCCCAAACCCATGTCCATCAAGTCGGTGATGCCATCCAACCATCTCATCCTCCATCGTCCCCTTCTCCTCCTGCCCTCAATCTTTCCCAGCATCAGGGTCTTTTCAAATGAGTCAGCTCTTCACATGAGGTGGCCAAAGTACTGGGAGTTTCAGCTTCAACATCAGTCCTTCCAATGAACACCCAGGACTGATCTCCTTTAGGATGCACTGGTTGGATCTCCTTGCAGTCCAAGGGACTCTCAAGAGTCTTCACCAACACCACACTTCAAAAGCAACACTTTACTTTTGGGTAACAAATTGTTGATGAGGAAGGGTTTTCTTTTTTAGAAGAGGAATGAGAAAATTAGGATATCACCAATGTACAAGGTCTAATGAAAGGAGGGGTCTTGGGCAGCAGTCATCAGTGGCTGCTGAAACCTCAGATGAAAGGTTGACGGGTCTCATGATGTCACCCAGTCAGTGCTGAGGTTGTAAGGCAGCCAGCCGCGTACTTACTGAATTTCTGGAC
Source organism: Bubalus kerabau (assembly GCF_029407905.1). Lineage (NCBI taxonomy): Eukaryota > Metazoa > Chordata > Mammalia > Artiodactyla > Bovidae > Bubalus > Bubalus kerabau. The sequence continues at coordinate 37,021,005 of NC_073635.1, forward strand.
ACGCTGTCATACAGAGCCCACTGCTGTACCTAAAAGGTACTTGTCAGAATAATTCACCTGGAATGTAATCAAGCCTTGAGAGTAACTACTGGGTTTTTTAAGGAAAAACAGGATATGAGAACATGTTAACTGACAGAGAAATAGAAAAGCAATTGGCCAGATCCAGAATGTGGTCAATATTATATGTTCAGTGACTTCATTCCTTCAACAATTGGCATTAAAATGGGGGAAACGAAGAGACCGGAATTGAGATCAGAGAGACACATCAACCCAAGTGTGTGTGGACCTTGTTTTCATCCATATTCAAGTAAACCATACAAAGCCTTTTTTTTTGGGCAAATTTATGAAAAACATTCTGAAGGTTATGATATAATGAGGGAATTACAGCTTGTTAGGGATGATAATAGTTTGGTTATGTTACTGACTGTTCCAGTAGAGAGATTTGTTGAAGTGTTTAGAGTTGAAGTGATAATCTGAAGGTTGCCTAAAAAAACAACTGAAAAGTTTGGGGGGAATAGGTGACTTAAGAATGGAGATGATGTGCTAATAGGTGAAGTTGATTGTTTTGAATTGGAACTTTTTTCTCCGGGAAATATTTTAATTTTTATTATGAAAAATATCAAAGTAGGCAATTTATAAGAATTAGGGATGTTTTTGTCATGTTGTCTCAGGAAATTTTTGCTAGTTTGGTTTTCTTTTTTGTAGGTAGAGAAGGTTTATAAGAACGGGTGCCACGTTGTGTTGTTTCCAAATGGAACGCGAAAGGAAGTGAGTGCAGATGGGGAGACCGTCACTGTCACTTTCTTCAACGGTGACATCAAGCAGGTCATGCCAGACAGGAGAGTGGTAGGTTTCCACAGGTGTGTTTTCTCTGTAGCATAAACACCCCTGAAGGAGCGGAGTGCTGACTCCTTGTCTTTACAGATCTACTACTATGCAGCCACGCAGACTGCCCACACCACATTCCCAGAAGGGCTGGAAGTTCTACATTTCTCTAATGGCCAGATAGGTGAGAACCTGCTCTGCCCTCTCAGTTCAATTAAATTCTTCCTTCCTTTAAAAATAAAATATTTATAACCCCCTTTCTTACAGAAAAACATTTCCCAGATGGAAGAAAAGAAATCACATTTCCTGACCAGACTATCAAAAACTTGTTTGCTGATGGACAAGAAGAGAGCATTTTCCCAGATGGTACAGTTGTCAGAGTACAACGGTATGTTACCTGTTAAGTTGGTTTCTAGTTTTCAACTTTCAATCAGTAATGAAGTTTAAAAATCTTAAATTTTAATAAGTCATTCAACATTTTAGTTGAGTTCAGAATCTGAACTCAACTAGGTAAGATGTGTTTGCAGCACTTTAGAATTTTAGACAAGTTTGAGACCAATGGATTCTAACATTTGCTTAGTCTTTAGCCTAGAGATCTAAAGGATATCTAAAGAACACTTCACGAAAGGAGGATGGCAGATACTTATTTAGAAATAAGTTTGGTGAAATTTGAAAATAGTGAGTGAGACACAGAAGGGAAGCTTCCCTGTCAATTTTTAAGAATAACTGGACTCTTTATTTTGATTTTCTGGGTCTCCCTGTCCCAGCCTAAGCACTTTACTCTTCTGGCCTAAGCCAATTACAAGTTAACAGTTTCTTTCTTTATCCTTCTGAATGTTGAATTTCTTGAAGTCAGAGATGACTTCTTTAATCCACAGTGAAGAGCATCGGTTTGTCAGATCCAGTCCTGTTTTTAGTTTCACCCTCCTTTCCTGTAGTGTAGCAGTTAAGTACCCATTAACTTGAATTATGTGATGTAAACTTGGCAATAATGTAGGAACTCCTTATGGTCATGACTTTTTCCCTTATTGTGGTCTGAAATCTGGTGGTCTTTATCTGGTGCTCAACTAAAGAAAATTTGAGGAGAAGCTTATGTGTACAGTATAGATTTCAAAAACTTCTCAATTTTGAGTCTTATGAAAAGTTCCCTAGAGCCATCTATCTGATCTTCAAGTGTTAAAACTCAGAAGTTTCTCAATTTTGACTCTTATGAAAACTTCCCTAGAGCCATCTATTTAATCTCATGGCCAGTCTTTTCTCGTCTATACTCAGACACATCCCATGTTATTAGTTCATTCAGGATTATCATTTTTAAATTGAGGTCTAACTGACATATGACATTAGTTTCAAGTGTACCACAAAAATTTACTAGATATTTGTATAGCAGAATGATCACAAGTCTAGTTAACATCCATCATCACACATAATTACATGTTTTTCTTGTGATAAAAACTTTTATTCTCAGCAGTTTTCAAATGTGCAATTCATTCAGGGTAGTTGTGCTGTTTTTCACTTACAGCAGTGGTTTTCAAACTTCAGGGTGCATCTGAATCTGGAGGGACTGTTCAAGGGCTTGTTGCTGGGCCCCACTCAAATTATTGGCATTTCTAGTGAGCTCCTGGGTGATGCAGACACCACAGGGCCACACTTACTAGAGCAGTGGCTCTCTAACCTTTGTATGTGGCAGAGAGCCACATATGTGTTCATACGAAATTTGAGAAGTAACCAAAATAGAAAAAAACATTCTGTGTTGAGAAGTTGATAACTTCTCAACTTTAGCGCCCTAGCTTTGTTTTATAATGGTACATTATCCTTAAAATAAGGACCAGGGATACTCTTGGAGAAGGAGTAACTGCCAGATTTCTCCTGCTATAATCTTCATGTTTTTATAAAAGAATTAAATTCTATTTAAAATTTACAGAGATGGCAACAAAATCATAGAGTTTAATAATGGCCAAAGAGAACTGCATACGGCCCAGTTCAAGAGACGGGAGTATCCAGACGGCACTGTGAAAACTGTGTACACAAACGGGCATCAGGAGACAAAGTACACATCTGGTCGAGTAAGAATGAAAGACAAGGATGGTAATGTTCTCATGGACACAAAAATGTCATGAAACTTGTGTGACTCATCATGAAATGACACTAACTTGATTTTCTTGTTAAAAAGAAATGTACATTTCTTGTGGATTCTGTGGTTTAATTTATATACTCTGTGTGTGTGCGTCTGTGTGTGTATATAAATAAATAGAAAGACTTTGGAGTATAAAACTTCTTGCTTTTTAAAATGTTTGAAATGAACAGGGCAGCTTTCATTTTTAATTCACCTCCCTTGTCTCCTATGGTCATAAGCAGCATAGACTTTAATAAGGGGATGCTTTCTATGCTTGGTGATGGCTATGAAAATCAGGAAATACAAGAAATACAGTATCACATAGTTTTTATGACACAGATTTTCCTACTGCCTATCATGCTCAGAAACATCACTGAAGGAGGAATCATTTCTCCACTCACTATTACTATACTCAATCAGTGCTGAAATTAAAGCATTGTGTCTATCACCAAGGTCACAGAATGCGAAGTGAAAACAGGGAATATAGAAGTAAGTCAATCAGTCCAACAGGTAGGAAAAGTTCATTCTGCGAGTGCAGATCTCATGGGAGGAGAAAGCAGCTGTAATGAGGGTGATACCTGGTCAAAACAGGACACGTGAGAAAGGCGGGGCCTGAGAAACAACCAGGCAGTGTTAAAAGTTTTCAGAGAAAATAAGGAATCATATTTATGTAACCTCAGGATTTAGAAAAGCTGGTTTTAGAAAAGGCAGAGGAACCAGAGATCAAATTGCCAACATCCACTGGATCATGGAAAAAGCAAGAGAGTTCCAGAAAAACATCTATTTCTGCTTTACTGACTATGCCAAAGCCTTTGACTGTGTGGATCACGAAAAACTGTGGAAAATTCTGAAAGAGATGGGAATATCAGACCATCTGACTTGCCTCTTGAGAAACCTATATGCAGGTCAGGAAGCAACAGTTAGAACTGGACATGGAACAACAGACTGGTTCCAAATAGGAAAAGGAGAACATCAAGGCTGTATATTGTCACCCTGCGTATTTAACTTCTATGCAGAGTACATCATGAGAAACGCTGGGCTGGAAGAAGCACAAGCTAGAATCAAGATTGCCGGGAGAAATATCAATAATCTCAGATATGCAGATGACACCACCCTTATGGCAGAAAGTGAAGAGGAACTCAAAAGCCTCTTGATGAAAGTGCAAGAGGAGAGTGGAAAAGTTGGCTTAAAGCTCAACATTCAGAAAACTAAGATCATGGCATCTGGTCCCATCACTTCATGGGAAATAGATGGGGAAATAGTGGAAACAGTGTCAGACTTTATTTTTGGGGGCTCCAAAATCACTGCAGATGGTGATTGCAGCCATGAAATTAAAAGACACTTACTCCTTGGAAGGAAAGTTATGACCAACCTAGATAGCATATTCAAAAGCAGAGACGTTACTTTGCCAACAAAGGTCCGTCTAGTCAAGGCTATGGTTTTTCCAGTGGTCATGTATGGATGTGAGAGTTGGACTGTGAAAAAAGCTTAGCACCAAAGAATTGATGCTTCTGAACTGTGGTGTTGGAGAAGACTCTTGAGAGTCCCCTGGACTGCAAGGAGATCCAACCAGTCCATTCTAAAGGAGATCAGTCCTGGGTGTTCTTTGGAAGGACTGATGCTAAAGCTGAAACTCCAATAATTTGGCCACCTCATGCAAAGAGTTGACTCATTGGAAAAGACTGATGCTGGGAGGGATTGGGGGCAGGAGGAGAAGGGGACGATAGAGGATGAGATAGCTGGATGGCATCACGGACTCAATGGACATGAGTTTGGGTGAAGTCTGGGCATTGGTGATGGACAGGGAGGCCTGGCGTGCTGCGATTCATGGGGTTGCAAAGAGTCGGACACGACTGAGCGACTGAACTGAACCTCAGGATAGAAAGCCATTTTTGTTTTTGGTTGGGGGGGCCCATGCTGTACACCTTCTGGGATCTCAGGTTCCCCAACTCGGGAATGAACTCAGGCCACGTCAGTGAATGCCAAATTTTAACCCCTAGATCACAAGGTCCACCCTTGAGAAAGACTTTTAAATGAGACACAGCACAAATCTTAAAAGGTTAATGAGTCAAAAGTTTGTCCAAAGGTACCCCAAAAAGAAAAAGTCACAGACTAGGAAAAGATACACATATCTGACAAAGGATTAGTAACCCAAATACATTAAGAAGCCTTACTAGTTAAAATTACAAAAGATACGAATGAGCAATAAACAAGCAACTAAACCAGTGAATGCATATTACAAAAATGAAGTATCTCTTTATAGTTGTATCATAAACTGGCAAATAATGGTCTGGCCACACTGCATGTCAGCAAGAAACTCAAGACTACTAATGGTAGAATTAGTTTGAAAAACAATTACCTCAGGACCTAGTAAATTCCATTAGTAAGTATATTCACTAGAAAACCACTCATAGGTATAGAGAGGGTCCTACTGTAGAATAACTCTAATTGAGAAAAAACGGGTAACCACCTAAAGATCTAACAATAAATTATGTGCATAGAGGGATGTAACAATGCAAGTGAATAAAACAGCTATGCATATCAGTATGGATAAAAGACTATAAATAAAGTAGGGGGAAAGGCAACTGTGTGATACTATACACACTTAAAAAATATACAGAACTGTATATTGTTTATGGATGCTTACATATACAGTAAAATTATAAAGACAAAATAAGCATGTGCTAAGTTGCTTCAGTCGCGTTCTACTCTGCGACCCCATGGACTGTAGCCCACCAGGCTCCTCTGTCCATGGGATTCTCCAGGCAAGAATACTGGAGTGGGTTGCCATGCCCTTCTCCAAGGTGTATAAGCACAATAAATGCCAAATTCACAGTATTCACCTCCTTTGTAGGTAAGAGAATGATTGGGGAAGGGTAGAACAGGCACCTACACCTGTGCTGACAGTGTCTTATTTCTTAAACTGAATATATAGGAAATATTTTTCCTAATGTGGCTAAAATATAAAAATTAAAATAAGTAAATACTTGAAAGCAAATATTTATTAACTTTTTTCAAACAGTTCTTAACAGTTCAACATGTAAGGAAGAAAAAAAAAAAAGCCCAGCAGTATTGCAGAACAAGTGAAGGAAATAAGCCTGAAATGGTCTACATTGTAACAGAAAACTTTCTTCTGGGCTGCTACAGATGCTCTGTACTGTATACCTGAAAAACAGAATGTGTTATTTTAAACCTGTGCTTAATGTTCAAATCTAGTTACTAAATCGTGTGTTACACTTATGTGAATGAATAGAGTGTGAGCTGTTTACTGATTAACTCTAATAATCTTTGTTATTAGGACACTGGTTATCCAGTAGTACCATATGCAGAGCTAAGAGTTATGAGCTTGAATTATTTTCAGTGCTGCTCTCCTCCTTACGCCCTGAAACTATCTGGTACCATGAACAATCAGGACAGCTGTTTGATCCCAGCATTTTCACAACTATGGAACCTTTCTGATACTAATACTCAGTAGTTTAGAAGGGCTTGTTAAGGAGAAATCTAGAAGAGAGATTCTTGTTGAGCTTGGTTGTCATTCCTTTGAGAAGCAGTGTGAACCTCTGCTGTGTCAGTGCTGTGCCTGAAGCTGACCGTAAGGATGAATAAGAAATCATGGTACTTACATCATTCATCTCGGTCTGCAAGCCCCATTTCTACTAATGACATATGAATTGGATACTGTTTATCTTCGTATAAAGTCACCATTTGTTCTGGTACCTGAGCCTAAAATGAAAAGATCTTTGTCAAGAAAATACCATCATGTCTTTGCTGCCTGTTCCTCCTACAGCTGGCAAGAGAGACCAAGGCATTCTCTAAGTTTGTTTATAAATTTGTACTATGTCCTTTCAAAGGTATTTGTGATGGTTTCTTGCTAAATTCCATTCTTTCCGTCTTCACTTTATTTGAAATGTAATTCATCCCCAAAGTTTTCCTGGATTGAGCCAGTGGGCTCTCATAGTACCTTCCTTGTTAAAATTCATTTGCACTGTACACATAAAGCATACCTTTATGCACACAGCACATTTCAATTGTTGTTCATGAGGTGAATACACATGTATTTGTAAGAACACTTACTTGGTCTGCTAGTATTTTCACTGGCTTCTTGAGAGAAACCTTGCATAAGCTCTTTACTGCACACACAGGAGTGTGATATGTACAAAGGTTTTCAAAAAGCACTTTCTAGTAACAGCACTACTTCATTAAGAGCTCATTTTTGCCACAGCCAATATATCAGAAACCTCCAAATCTCAGGTCCTCAAATCAGTGCAAGCTGGGCTGAAACAACAGTGGTGAGGATGAAGCTGAACTGAAGAACATGTTTCCATCTAAAGGGACAGTTGCTGCACCACTTGTGTTGTCATTTCAGAAGATTTTGTAATATTTAAATATATAAAATATTAGATTTTATAATACATAAAATATATAAATACTAGATTTTATGACACTTAAAAACAGCAGAGTTTTGGTGTATAATTTTCCAGTTTTAAAATAGCTGTGTTATTAAACATGGGTACAGGTCAGAGTCTGTGGGTCTCCCTTTTGTGTCTAAGCCTCTAAAGTAGAAAGCATATTAATACTGAGCATGACCTAGATTTTCTTATTTGAACCTTTTCATACAGTTCTATTACATTAAACAATTCAAACTTAGTATGAGTACTCTGAAAACCACTTTCTCTGATTTTGACCACAATTTCATTCTAATTTTTCCAACTTTTAGGACACAGTTTAAATGTCACTTCTCCCCTGTCGTTCTCTACTGGGGAGGGGCTCAAATACCATATTCCAGTCTCTTCAGATAGAAATCATTCCCGCTTCTCCTTATGTCTCACCCCCAAATACCTGTACTTGTTTGATAACACTTCATTCATTCTACTTCTATTAGTGGTTTACATGTTCCCCTCATTGAATTCAGTTCAGTTCAGTTGCTCAGTCGTGTCTGACTCTTTGCAACCCCATGAATCGCAGCACACCAGGCCTCCCTGTCCATCACCAACTCTCAGAGTTCACTCAAACTCATGTCCATCAAGTTGGTGATGCCATCCAGCCATCTCATCCTCTGTTGTCCCCTTCTCCTCCTGCCCCCAATCCCTCCCAGCATCAGAGTCTTGTCCAATGAGTCAACTCTTTGCATGAGGTGACCAAAGTACTGGAGTTTCAGCTTAGCATCAGTCCTTCCAAAGAACACCCAAGACTGATCTCCTTTAGGATGGACTGGTTGGATCTTGCAGTCCAAGGGACTCCCAAGAGTCTTCTCCAACACCACAGTTCAAAAGCATCAATTCTTTGGCGCTCAGGTTTCTTTATAGTCCAACTCTCACATCCATACATGACCACTGGAAAAACCATAGCCTTGACTAGACGGACCTTTGTTGACAAAGTAATGTCTCTGCTTTTTAATATCCTGTCTAGGTTGGTCATAACTTTTCTTCCAAGGAGTAAGTGTTTTTTAATTTCATGGCTGCAATCACCATCTGCAGTGATTGTGGAGCCTGGAAAAATGAAGTCAGCCACTGTTTCCCCATCTATTTCCCGTGAAGTGATGGGACCAGGTGCCATGATCTTAGTTTTCTGAATGTTGAGCTGTAAGCCAACTTTTTCACTCTCCTCTTTCACCTTTATTAGGAGGCTCTTTAGTTCTTCACTTTCTGCCATAAGGGTGGTGTCATCTGCATATCTGAGATTATTGACATTTCTCCCGGCAATCTTGATTCCAGCTTGTGCTTCTTCCAGCCCAGCGTTTCTCATGATGTACTCTGCATATAAGTTAAATAAGCCGGGTGACAATATACAGCCTTGATGTACTCCTTTTCCTATTTGGAACCAGTCTGTTGTTCCATGTCCAGTTCTAACTGTTGCTTCCTGACCTGCATATAGGTTTCTCAAGAGGCAGGTCAGGTGGTCTGGTATTCCCATCTCTTTCAGAATTTTCCACAGTTTATTGTGATCCACACAGTCAAAGGCTTTGGCATAGTCAATAAAGCAGAAATAGATGTTTTTCTGGAACTCTCTTGCTTTTGCAATGATCCAGCCAATGTTGACAATTTGATCTCTGGTTCGTCTGCCTTTTCTAAAACCAGCTTGAACATCTGGAAGTTCATGGTTCACGTATTGCTGAAGCCTGGCTTGGAGAATTTTAAGCATCACTTTACCAGTGTGTGCGATGAGTGAAATTGTGCGGTAGTTTGAGCATTCTTTGGCTTTGCCTTTCTTTGGGATTGAAATGAAAACTGACCTTTTCCAGTCCTGTGGCCACTGCTGTGTTTTCCCAAATTTGCTGGCATATTGAGTGCTGCACTTTCACACCATTATCTTTTAGGGTTTGAAATTGCTCAACTGGAATTCCATCACCTCCATTAGCTTTGTTTGTAGTGATGCTTCCTAAGGCCCACTTGACTTCAGCCGCTGTAAGGAGCAGGGGCTACGCTTTGCTGGAGCAGCCGTGAAGAGATACCCCACGTCCAAGGGTAAGAGAAACCCAAGTAAGACGGTAGGTGCTGAGAGAGGCATCAGAGGGCAGACAGAACCGAAACCACAATCACAGACAACTAGCCAATCTGATCACACGGACCACAGCCTTGTCTACCTCAATGAAACTAAGCCATGCTGTTTGGGGCCACCCAAGACGGACGGGTCATGGTGGAGACGTCTGACAGAATGTGGTCCCCTGGAGAAGGGAATGGCAAACCACTTCAGTATTCTTGCCTTGAGAGCCTCATTGACTTGTCTGTTCTTTAGTTATAGAATATTCATCTGGATCATTTTTTATCTTAGTCATTACATCCCTGGTATTTTACATCATTGCAGGGCTAATCAAAAGCTTAAGTGCCAGTCCAGGTTCGATGCACGATACTGGATGCTTGGGGCTGGTGCACTGGGACGACCCAGAGGGATGGAATGGGGAGGGAAGAGGGAGGAGGGTTCAGGATGGGGAACACATGTATACCTGTGGTGGATTCATTTTGATATTTGGCAAAACTAATACAATTATGTAAAGTTTAAAAATAAAATTAAAAAAAAAAGCTTAAGTATAAATTATATAAAACGACATCATTTGAAGCAGCCTTAAAATTAATCCTATAGTATTTACAGCATTATAAACTTTAAAGCATTTTACATGTAAAGCACTTTAGAAAATTACTAGGGATCCTTGAAATACCTTCGAAAGAATCTTGGTCAGTTAAGACAGATACTTACCATGGAAGAAGCATAAAGCTGTTTTCCTTGTAGACAGTCTATCATGGCCCACAATGCTTCCATGCTCCACTTCGGACAATATGGTATTCTTGACTTTCCTACGTCTCTCAAGGGTGGTTTAAACCCTGCCAAGAGAACCTTTATGGCTCGGGCTGGATACTGCATAAGATGAAGAGGGATTTGACGCAGTCTGTCACAAAAGAAATTCTAAAATTAAAAATGTGTGTGTGTGTGTTTTTTTTTTAAGAATAATAAAAAACTCTAAAAAAAATGTTAATGTCACAATTAGGGGAAAACTTTATGATGTTGGATTTGGCAGTGATTTCTTTGATATGACACCAAGAGCACAGGCAACAGAAGAAGAAAATTCAATTATATCAAAACTTAAAAGTATGCAAAAGGCACAATCAATAGAGTGAAAAGGCACCTTGCAGAATGAGAGAAAATATGTTCACGTTAAAAACGACATTTCTCCAAAGAGCTGTAAATGGCCAACAAGCACATGAAAAGATGTTCAACATCACTAATTATCAGGGAAATGCCAATGAAAGCCATACATGATATCACCTCATACCCATTAGCATGGCTACTATTAAAAAACAAACAAACAAAATACCGCCCAGAAGATAGCAAGTGTTGGTGAGGATATAGAGAGAAACTGGAACCCTTGGACATATGGTGGGAATGTAAAATGCTGCTGGGGAAGTTTGGTGGTTCCTCCAAATACTAAGAATAAGCATATTATCCAGTGACTCCACTTCTCAGTATACTGAAAGCAGGGTTGTAAAGAGAGATTTGTATGTCCATTTTCATAACATCATTCACAACAGTCAAATATCCACTGATGGGTGTGTGGATAAATAAAATGTGTTAAATACATATGATGGAATATTATCTAGCCATAAAAAGGAAGAAACTTCTAACACATGCTATAACATGGTTGATCCTTGACATTATGCTAAGTGAAATAAGCCAGTTAGAAAAAGATGTGAGATACACCTGCAATTAATCAAATTCATAGAGGTGGAAAGCAGAATGGTGGCTGATGGGCTGGATGAAGGGACAATGTGGAATCATTTAATGGGTACAAAGTTAGTTTCAGTTTTGAAAAGGAAGAGAGTTCTGGAGACTGGTTGCACTAACCATGTAAACTGAGTTAACACTACTTAACTATACATTTAAAAATGGTTAAGATGATAGATTTTATATGCATATCATTATTAAAAAAATAATTACAAATAACAACAAAACTTGGAAAAATAACAGTGTTGGCAAGGATGTGGAGAAAATGGAACTCCTGTGTGTTGCTGGTAAAAATGTTAAATAGTATAGCTGATATGGAAAACTTTGGCATTTCCTCAAAAAGTTAAACATGAAACTACCATGTGATCCTGCAATTCCATTTCGAGGTACATATCCTAAAACAGTTGAAAGCTGGAATTTAAATGGATCTTCTTTTTATGTCAGTGTTCACCACAGTATTATTCACAGACCAAGTGTCCATTAACAGATGAATAAACAAAATGTGGTGTATATGTACAATGAAATATTACTTAATTGTAAAAGTAATGAAATTCTGACAAGCTACAACTGGATGAACTCTGAAAACGTTATTCTAAGTAAAATAAGCCAGACATAAAAAGGCAAATATTGTATGATTATGTTTGTATGAAGAATTTAAGTAAATTCATACAGAGAGTAGAAGAGGACTCACTGGGAGCTGAAAGAAAGGGAACAGAATGTTACTAAGGGGTCCAGAGTTTTTGTTTGGGATTATGAAAAAGTTGTGAAAATGGACAATAGCAGTGGTTGTACAACTCTGTGAATGTATTTAATGTCAATTAATTGTATACTTAAAAATGGATGATGATAATTTTTTTTACTTTAAAAACTTTAACACAGTAAATTTTGTTATGTACATCTTACCACAATAAAGAATAACTTTTAGAGTAAAAACAAACTCCCAACAGTAGCTCTAAAATAGCTTTTTGAAGTAAAATATTTTTAATTATTAAAATAGAACTAAGAATCCTAATTCAACTAAGTTTACTTTTTTGTTTTTTAACCTGTTTACTGTCAGCTTTTCAGTTGATCCATAATCAACAAATTGCACCAGGACAGCTAGAGGATTAAATTCTTTAATGGAAACAATCTTTGCTCTATACCATAAGCCATCATCATATTCTGCAAGGCAAGGCATTTCTGAAAAGACAGAAAAAGGGGGAAATTACATTGCCTTTTATTTTCTTAAAAATATATATGCTTTGAAATACAGTAAAGTACAAAGAAGATATAATCTCCATATACCTGTTATTCAGAATTAAACACTCAACAGCCAAATGTTAGCTTGTGCTCTTTTTTCTGTTTATATACCCTGTTTTTCCTAATTCCTAAATTAGGAAAATGTTTGAAGAAAGACATTTATCCCTTTCTCAGAGTTCCTAGTTCTACCTCCCATGGCTTAGACCATCCTCCCACTCCTCCCACTTCTTATATGCCCCCAATTTTTTTCTTTTGGGCAGCTGTCTTCTGCGAATGATAGTAAAATGGGTTCTATTATTCCTACTTTTAATTTTCCCCTCCTCCAATGTAATTCCATTGCTCTCTAGTTTAACATTTTTCAATGGCATCTTAACTGTTTGCAGTACCAAGTTCTTAAACTGCAATTTACAAGGTTCTGAACTGTATACTCCCAACCCACTCTGACCACATATCCTCAACGTGTTACCCACACAGATTCCTTATTCAACTCCTTTAATATAGATTCCATATGTATTTAATAGGCACTTGCTTATGAATCAACTTTCACGTATGCATACTTAACTTTAATTCCAGAATAACTATAGAAAAATGCACAAACAATATATGTATAGATAGCTCCATGAATTACCATATCATGCACAGATTGTGTAACTTCCCTTGAGAGAAGAACACAAGGAAAGAATTGTTTCTTCTAGACTATAAATTAGTTTACAAAAAGAAAATATGATAATAAGCTTATTTTTTCACTCATTCAACAAATATTTATGAGCACCTACTCATGCAAGTTGCCTTCCTCAAAAGCTGGGGACACTGCAGTACAAAGTATTCCTGCTCACAGTGCCCCTTCCTAGGAGAGGAGGCAAGGGAAAGGAGGTGGTGGAGAAGGGCAGGGCAGGGGAGGGAGGTTGGCGGGTGGGGAAGGAAGAGCACCAGGGAAGAAGACCTGCAGTAGGGGAAGTAGAGCAGAGGTCCTGCTATACATTCCAGAACTTTCCAGGCAGGGAAAAGAGCAAGTGTTGTTTATCAGCCAAACATGGGTCATAAGTGATTAAAATCTTATTAAGTAGCAGATAAGACATTAGGCTCTAGCATTCCTTTGCTAAAGTATCCTCTGATAAGTACAAACTACAACGATGAACGCACCTCTATATATGACATGGATAAAATGTACAGACACCGCTCAGTATTTCAGGAACTGTCAACACAGGTAACTAAATGCATTTTCCTCATAGGAGAATCCCATGTATTTAATAAAGGATGGTGATATATATTAGAAAGGGAAAAAGCATGATTTTGTCCATCCTGACAGGACAGGACACAATGTGAATTCCCCTGCCCTCACACCAAAATTCTCTATTTAGGTGGCTTGTAATGAAATTAAGTGCCATTTAGGTCTAAATAACAACTCACAATTTTGAGCTACTGGCAAAACCTCAAGCTCAGAAAAGCCATCTTCATGCAGTCAAGTGTTCACAGGCGGCCTGAGCTTTGGAAAATCAAAGTGCCCTAAGGCATGAGGCCAAGCATATAAAGTGAGGGCAATAAAAATACCAGTTAACCTTAGAAACAACTCAATCTCATCAGCATTGAAACAAAATGATTTCATTAGGAATCCCACTTTCCTGAAAGACTGGTACCTGTTCTGAAGTCTGTCAGAGGAGGGAATGTCTCCATATTCTTATTGAACCTCCGCAGTGCCTCCTCGAGGCTCTCCGACTCAGATTCCCAGCCGACTCCACTGTCTTCTGTGTCACTGTGCTGGTTAAACAAACTACAACTTTCGACAGAATCAAGGCAAATATATACCTGAGTTGGGGGAAGGGAAGGGAAAAACATTCAAATTCTGTAACTTTCTGTATTCATGATATGGGCAAAAGTACTGCAGGAAAGCCTCCAATAATGGCCCCATGGTCCTTTTAGAGTTAAGTCCTCATATCAAACCAGACTTGTTCTCTGTGGCTGAAAAATGCCATAGCATGATGGTATGTGACTACTGAGCTCAGACTGTAAAAGATGTGGCCTCTGCCTTGGTGGTGCTTGGTCCGCCAGGGGGCACGCACATGCATGTTAGCAGGCCCAGGAGAGGCCCACAGAGCAGGAGCCCAGCACCAAGCTCTGGAATTGGATCCTGCAGTAGCACGCCCCTCTTCCCACACCTTGACTGCAACCTTAAGACCCTGGATTCCTGACTTTCATGTGTGTTGTTTTAAGCTGCTAAATTTGGGGTAATGTGTTCTGCAACAATAATAACTAGTTAAAAATCATTATAAAAACCAACAATAGGTTACACTATTATGTTCTCTGATGAAATTATGGAGCAAATTCTCCTCGCTTGTGAAGGAATAGTTTACTGTGTAAAAACAGCTGAAGGACTGCTCTGCCACTTAATCTGTCATTTCTTTTTATCTTGTTAGTCAAGCATATATAAATGAATTTTCTTTAGTGTACTTATTCACTCAGTCAATATTTACTGAGTGCCTACTATGTATCAGGCAGTATTCTAGGTATTCCAGGGACACACCAGTGCCCAAAACACAAAAATCCCTATTTTCATGGAATTACATTCTAGTAGGGAGATGTTAACAGACATAGTAAGAAAGTGGTGGTGTGTTAGAAGGTGATAAATAGTATGAAAAAACAGAGCAGGGTAAAGCGTACTTAATTAAGCTCAATGTAGGAAGAGGACAGGGGAATGAGATGTCTGAAATTTCTTCAGTGGCAGTAAATTCAAACTTAAAAATCTAAATATTTGATTTAAAGAGCTATACATTACTGGGAAAACCCAAAAGTGATTAAGAAACAGTTGCCTTACTAAGTATAAACAGATGTTTGAAGAAGAAACTACAGGGTCGGTAAACTAGAGGTCAGCAATTGTTAATAAAGTCAGGAAGATAGAAATGTGAAGAATCCATCCTAAAGTTAAGACCATAACCAACAGTGTTACTGAAATTACATACTTCACTGGGTGAGACAACGTGCTTTACTTGAACAGCATAGAGTTCCTCAGGGGGAGGCAGAGATGAAGACAAATATGGTGGTAAAATAGGAGTCTCTGTTTCAGGCAAAAGCAAATCCTAAAACAGCACAAATAAATTCAAATTTCAGAATGACTATTACAGAAAGCCACTACATTATTAAAGTTCATTACAATGCCAGTTTACTTTCTTAACAAAAAGCTAGCTGAGACTATCACAAAACAATTTTGTTGTAGCAGGACCAAAATGTGGTAAGCAATCAAAAGATCTTTAGAATGCTTTTGTCTCCTGCCTAAAAAAAAAAGACGTTAACTACCGCCCATGCCCCCCCGCCACAGGAATGTTTCTTTACATATTATTATAATATTTACACATACACATAACATTTTAGAAGAATGGTTAACAAACTGACACTGCTCAGTGGGACTGGGGTGTTTGAGGTGTAGAATGGGGGCAACTTTCCTTTTCACATTTCTGTAGTACTGCATTCATTTTTAGAATATGTATTTTATAATAAAAACTAAAATAATATATGAAATGCCAAAAGAAGATTTAAGTTAAAAATCATCAGAAAAGTGTGCTCTCCCTTAAGCTCTATAAAAGGATAAAGAATAATTAAAAGTTATATGATTCCAAAGAGGATCACGGCAGTCAGCAGTTGTTAAAAGCAAATATATATATAAATATAGGTGACTTTTATTACCTTATAAAAATCCTGAATATGGTACTCGAAATAAATAGTAAAATAATCACATTCAAATTTGTAGACTCACTTATTATGTAACAATTCCAAACGGGTGGCAAAACAAAACATACTTGAACCACTTAGCTGATTTCAGCAAAAACTGACTATCCACTGTTAAAATTTTACTGATTTGTTACAAAACACTTTACAACAAGCATATGTTATTTTTATAATTATAGAAATTATTTTTGTAAGTTTTTTCATTTGGCTGGCTGGGTCTAGATGCAGCATGTGGGGGTCTAGGTTTCCTGACCAGGGATTGACCCAGCGCCCCCTGCATTTGGGAGTGCAGAGTCTTAGCCACTGGACCACCAGGTAAGTCCTTATAGGAATTAAATTCTACTTATAAATCATAAAATTTTACTTATCAAAACACTTTCTGCACAGCAAAAAGCACAAGTGACAAAATAAAAAATAAGATAAAAACAGATAAACTGGACTTCACCAATATTTAAAACTTTGGCGCTTCAACAGATATCATCAAGAAAGTGAAAAAACAACCCACAGAATGAGAGAAATATCTGCAAATCATGTCTGATAAGGGACTTGTATCTTCATACCTATCCTAAGATGGCTAGGAAACAAGTCAAGATAACAAGTGTTGGTGAGGATATGGAGAAAATGGAACCCTTGTACAATACTAGTACCAAAGTAAATTATTGTAGTCATTTGGATAAGTTTCACAGTTTCTTAAAATGGTAAACATAGTCATATGACTGTGTAATTCTCATGACTTAGTAATTCCACTTCTAAGTCTATACTCAAGAGGAGTAAAAACCAACATTCACTTAAAAATTTGTACACAAATGTTCATAGTAGCTTTATTTACTATCTGTAAAGGTAAAAACAATCCAAATGTCCATCAACTGATGAATGGATAAACAAAATGTGGTATATATCCATATAAAGGGATATTATTCAACAATAAAAAGGACACATACAACATGATTCAACCTTGCAAACATTATGGTCAATGAAAGAAGCCAGTAACAAAGGACTATGTATTATATAATTCACTTTCTATGAAACGTCCAGGACAGGCAAACCCACAGAGACAGTTTCCAGGAAACTGGGGGGTGGAGGGAGGTAGGAAGTGATTGCTGCTGGTGTGGGGCTTCTCTTTGAGATGAAATGTTGTGGAATTAGATAGCTATAATGATCACAAAACTCTGTGAATATGTTAAAAAAAACCACTGACTTGTACACTTTAAAAAGTTAAATTTTATGGTTTATAAATTATCTCAATAAAGCTGTTACAGAAGAAAATGCTTACTTCCTGATCTTGAATGAGATTCTTTGTATTGATGAAAATTGATCCAAATTTTCAAAATATTTAGATGGAAACTTACCTCAAACCTTATTTCCCATCTCTCTTCCTCATACTTTTTATTGTAATCTGTTGGATTCTGAAATAATATAGTATTATCAATGAAAACTTTACCTATATAATATTGTTTTAAGACACTTTCATATTTCATCCCGCAAAAACTGTGTGCATGTTCTTGTTGGCATTCATTTTCGCTTAACTATGGGAAAATTTAGTGTTCTGAGTAATTTAATATTGCAACAAGAAGAATCCTCAAATTATGCCAGAAGCATGTCAACAACTGTAATTAGTTTATAAGAGTGGGAGCTCTTACCTTTCATTTTAAATGGCCACAGTGAAGAGTACATACATCTGGCAAAGACTAAATGAACAGATGAAACACTTACACAAACACACAGGGGCACACACGCACACAAACCATACACTTCTCTGCTCAACAGAAATAGCTGGCTGTGAGGATTATGTGTATAAAGTTATGTAATAGTTTTCCATTTGAGAGAAAAAAGTAATTTCCTTCACTGTACTGACCACCCACTGTCTGGTTGTGTACTACAGGTAAAATGAATATTCGAAAACCTAATAAGTGAATTGTAAGTCTAACAATATCTTGCTATATAAAATGTTCATGCTATTGTTTATGGTGTGTACCCTATTTCGATAAAATATTTGTGGCAGCCTGCAATATGAAACCATATCTATAACAGGCTAATTTTTTTTTAAAGATATTAAACACAGAGGCACCAGGCAACTGGAATGGGCTGTTTACTGAAGCTAAGCTTAAAATCTGGCTCTGAGTTCCTACAAGTAGGCAAAAATATGAGGAAAAAACATTTTATCTTGGGAGTCAATTTCTGGCAGCGAATTTCATTATGATTTTATCATTCACATCTGCATTCAAACAATGCCAGAGAACATGAGCTGCTTATTAGGTTTGAAGATACAGAAATATTAAGTGAATTTAGTGCAATTGAAAAGTTTTTTTTAGGACATTTATAAAGCTTTCTCAATAAAGAATTACAAATCCTCTAGGCTCTCTTAACAAATCAGACATGTAGGACTGTATGGAAGACTTGAGGCATGAGACAAAATATGACAAATTTTAACCATATTTTCCTTTATAGTATAGATTTTTACAGAAACATACTTTACTTACTTCCTTCAATATTTCCTCCGATTGTTCAAAAGTACAATATTTATGGTGTGCCAAAAAGTAAGAAAGTGACATTCCATCAAAATAGAGATGAATAGATAATTTCTCCCATGGATTTTCTGGTAGTTCCTATTTAAGTTCAATAAAGGAGATCATTACTATAAAAATAGTCTAAAGATTAAAACTTTATATTCAGGAAAAATGGAATTTGACTTCTGACAATCACAGTATTACTTGTTTGACTAGTGACTCATTCTGTAAAATTTCCTTCCTGGTATTTTGGCAGATAATGAAGCAATAATTCTACTACTTTGGTTGTTATAAAATACATTTACATGCCTATAAGGTAGAGAGTTTTCTAGTTATCAGAAAATATTATACATCATCTCTGCTGCAGCTGCTAAGTCACTTCAGTCATTTCCGACTCTGTGCGACCCCACAGACGGCAGCCCACCAGGCTCTGCTGTCCCTGGGATTCTCCAGGCAAGAACACCGGAGTGGGCTGCCATTTCCTTCTCCAATGCAAGAAAGTGAAAAGTGAAAGTGAAGTCGCTCAGTCATGTCTGACTCTTCACGACGCCATGGACTGCAGCCCACCAGGCTCCTCCGTCCATGGGATTTTCCAGGCAAGAGTACTGGAGTGGGGTGCCATCGCCTTCTCCTATACATCGTCTCTAGATGATACTAATAATTTATAGTAAGTAGAAGAAGAAAGAAAAAGTATGCTCAGGGGTAAAGCAATGAAATTTAGTTGAAAATCCCCAAACAGCAGGAATCAGAAGAAATTAACAAGTCCAGGAGTCATATAATGGTTTTAAAACTCATGGGTCCATTTACAGATATCAGGTACCTAACATGCATCTGAGTGATGAGCTGACCATCCCTCACTTGATACCAACTTGGTCTAAACTCAGGTCTCTGCTGAGTTAGTGTACTGCCTCCCAGCAGATCGCCTGCTTATACCTCTCTCTCCTGTCCAGTTTCCACCATTCACAATGAAAACAGCACAACATGAGGTAAGATCACCTCCACTGCAGCTCTCTGAGCTCTCCACTCCAGCTCCTTCCCAGTCTGCTCCCGCTCCCTGAATGCTCCAGGCATCTTTGGCCTAGAGCTCTCTGCACTGTTCTGCTATCCGCACGGTGTCTCTTCTCACCATTTAAAAGTTTTAATCAAGTTTTATCTTTTTAGGGATGTCTTCCCTGACCACTGTATTAAAATGTCATCCCTCCCCTGCCCACCTCTCCCTATATGTGTGTGTTTGTGTGTATGTATTTATTTTGTTTGTTTCCCATCACTAAAATGGAAGCTCAACGAAGACTGGACTCTGACTCTTGCTGCATCTGCAGCCCAAAGACAGTGTCCAGCAGGTAAGAAGCACCCGGTCAGTGCCATCAGTCATCAGGCAGAGTGGCACTTCTTGGGGAGGTCAGCTACAGTGGCAGGGATGCGGGCAGCACCAGCATGGTTTCTGAGAAATTGAGGGCCTTTGGTACACTCCATGCTGTTCTCCAAGGCTAAGCCAAGAAGCAAAGTAAGCCACCTGCATAAACTCAACAGTGTCATCTCTGAGGGGCCTCCATGACAGCCCACAGAGGCTGTGAACAACCGTACAGGCTTCTCCACCATCTTATTTGTGTCTGTTGCTCTTTTAAGATATTTGTCAGCCTATTATCACACCTTTCGTAGAGAAATCCTTCCTTACGGTTTTATATCTTCCTACTGGAATCCTCAAACAAGATCCCCGTTAATCTTCTCTTTATCTCACTGCTCAGGAACCTCCAACGGGCCTCCTGACTGATGTCTGCTTCTCGTACACGCTATTCCCACCACTGTTCCTCACAAAACTTCCACTGTTCTAGCAAACACATCTCCTCAAGACATGTCCATTTCTGTCCCTTTGCCTACCTGAGCACTGCATTTCCCTGGTCAGGAGAACTTCACTGACTTTCCCATTCCTACATTCCTATTACACTTCACTGTTTTTACCAGTCACCAGTTCCCAGCAAGTTCTTTGTGGGGGTAGTCTTCAGGTTTTTGTCTTGTGTCTCACTGTTTCACTAAGTAGACAAGGCCTTTGACGATGAGAATTACCTGTACCTAACATAGTGCTACACACACAGCACCATCCTGAAAACTATCATGTGTGTTTTTATAAACAGCTCCATTTCCTCCCATGTCAAAGTAAGTTGTTAATAAAAAGGGATCTTCCAAATTACTGACCTTCTTGCTTCTGGGAAGTTCTCAGGAACTTTCTCAAAATTAGTTTTATTTAAAACGAGCCTAAGAACCAAAGTGGTAACTTCTTTTATATTAATGAGTAGTTTACAATCACACAGGAACATAGTTCTTCATTAAAAAAATCTCACAAATTTTGTTACCTGTAACGCTTTATGACAGATAAACTAAATCAATGATATATACTTTAAATACAAATTACCATAATGTGTATTTCCACCTCTCTCTTTGAAAGCAGCTCCTGAAGGAGTTCTACTGCATCTGGTTGCCAGACATTCCCAACCTATTTGAGATTAATAAACTCAGGTTCTTTCACAAGATAAGAGCAGAAAAGTAAATGAAGCTACACAAAAGTAGCCATAAACAGATAACACTAGAGGAGGACAAAATATACAGGCAGTTTGTAGAGAGAATCATGGGTGTATAATAAAAAAAAAATCTTAAGAAACTAATAATTTGGAAGCAACCTAGATGTCCACTGGCAGACAAATGGATAAGAAAGGTGTGGTACATACATACAATGGAATATTACTCAGCCATTAAAAAGAATGCATTTGAATCAGTTCTAATGAGGTGGATGAAACTGGAGCCTATTATACAGAGTGAAGTAAGTCAGAAAGAAAAACACCAATACAGTATACTGACGCATATGTATGGAATTTACAAAGATGGTAACGATGACCCTATATGCGAGACAGCAGAAGAGACACAGATATAAAGAACAGTCTTTTGGACTCTGTGGAAGAAGGCAAGGGTGGCATGATTTGAAAGGCTAGTGTTGAAATGTGTATACTATCATATGTGAAGTGGATCACTAGTCCAGGTTTGATGCATGAGACAGGGTGCTCAGGGCTGGTACACTGGGATGACCCTGGGGGATGGGATGGGGAGGGAGGTGGGAAGGGGTTTCTGGATGGGCAACACAGGCACCCATGGCTGATTCATGTCGATGTTTGGCAAAAACCACTACAATATGGTAAAGTAATTAGCCTCCAATTAAAATAATTAATTAAAAAGAAACTAATAATTGGTATCAGCCTCCTCAAATATTATTCTCTTAAAGCATTTTATGATTTAAAAATATAAACCTACACCCCCAAAAAAAGAATGTTTAGTGATGGTGCTGGTTGCTCAGTCATGTCTGGCTCTTTGTGATCCCACAGATTGTAGTCCACCAGGCTCCTCTGTCCATGGGATTCTCCAGGCAAGAATACTGGAGTGGATTGCCATTTCCTTCTCCAGAGGATCTCCCCAACACAGGGATTGAACCTGGGTCTCCTGCGTTGCAGGCAGATTCTTTACTGTTTGAACTACAGGGAAGCCCTAAAATAAAAAAAAAAGTCATAAAACTTAGGAAAAAAAGACCAACATGTCAATGCAATGTTTGTATAATGACTACAATGAGTGAAAGTGTTAGTTGCTCAGTTGTGTCCAACTCTGCGATCCCACAGACTGCAGCGCACCAGGGTCCTCGGTCCATGGAATTCTCCAGGCAAGAATACTGGAGCGGGTAACCATTCCCCTCCAGGGATCGAATCCAGGTCTCTCACACTGCAGGCAGATTCTTTACTTCTGAGCCAGCAGGGAAGTGACTGTTACCTTTTATGTTGAAGTTCACATAGCCAGAACAGGGGCTTTCTGCCAAAAGCCCATGAGAAGTCCCAGCTTAGTGCCAGTGCCCTGTGAGTGAACATCTAGAAGCAGATCCTTATCTGTCAGTTCTTTGGATCTGCATTTTTGGTGCACATCTTTGCTGCTGTGTCACCAGTGATGCTAAGCTAAAACCCTCAGCTAAGCTGCTCCCAATGCCTGAACCACAGGAATTGTATGAATTTTTTAAAAAGCTTATTGTTGATTCAGATCACTAAATTTTAAGCTTAATTTGTTATGGAGCAAGAGATAATATGCTATTCCTTTCTCTGCTCCAGCTTCCAATTTCTTGAAACAATAACTAAAAATCAATAATCTCAAATAAAATTCTCATCTATGAAGAAATTGTATCTCTTAAATTTATTCAATGTTTTTATACCCTTTAGTATAATCCTGTAGTTTTCTTCATAAACACCCTTTAGTTGTCTTAATAAGCTTATTTCTAAATATTTTATTATTTACTGAAAGGGATTTCATTTTACATTCCAATTTCTAAAAATTATTATTAATAAAAAGGCAGTACTTAAAATTAACCACCCTACAAATCACTGTTTACTCACAGGTATGGTGTTATAGAGCTGACAAGGAATACAAAATTGGGGTGTATCAGGATACAGTAAAATAGGATAAAGATGACACTGTGGAATCTTCTCAGTGAATCCATGATCTAAATATTGTACCTAACAGAGAAAAAATAAAACTTGTAATTAAAATTTACTACTAAAAATCAGGGGACAGAAGGAACTCCTTCTGTTATTTCTTTATTAAAAAGAAAACATTCCAGAAACAGAGATAAATCTAGATTTTAAAAAATCTCCAGACAAAAAAATAACATCATTATTTCCTCATCCCAGAGTATTATCAAACCTCACTGTCAAAAGGTTTTCTTACACATGAACATTTTTTCTTGAGAAGAACCAATTTTTTTGGAGGATGTTTAAATCTTTGTTTTTCCAAGTATTTTAGAAGTTCTGATTTCCACTTAATGAAAGAGTATTTCTCAAATTCTCCGTTTTCCTCAGACAGCTTCAGTTTGAGAAACTGCATGTATTGTTCCCTTCTTGGAGAATCACATGCATAACAAAGGTTCTGAGAAGTTCTATGAGAAAGAAACTTGTTTTTAAATCATCCAGTGATCCTCAAACTTTTTTGTAAAGTAACTTTCTAAAGACTTCATTTTTAAAAGAATTTTGGGTTTACAGCAAAATTTAGAGAAAAGGTACAGAGATTTCCCACATAGCCCTTCACCTCCCATCCCACCTCTCACACTCTAACACCCTGTACAACAATGGTAATTTGTTATAATCATGGACCTATATGGATACATCATAATCAAGGTCCACCGAGGTTACATCAGGGTTCATTTAGTGGTATACACCTTATGGGACTGACACTGTGAAAACACAGGGTGTTTCATTGCTCTAAAAATCCTCTATGCTCCACCTATTCAGTCCTTGTTGTTCAGTTGCTAAGCCGAGTTCAACTGTTTGAGACTCCATGAACTTCAGCACGCCAGGATTCCCTGTCCTTCACTATCTCCCTGAGTTTGCTCAAACTCATGTCCATTGAGTCAGTGATACCCTCCAACCATCTCATCCTTTGTTGCCACCTTCTCTCTTGCCCTCAGTTGTTCCCAGCATCAGAGTCTTTTCCAATGAGTCAGCTCGTTGCATCAGTGGCCGAAGTATTGGAGCTTCAGCTTCAGCATCAGTCTTTTCCAATGAATATTCAGGACTGATCTCCTTTAAGACTGACTGGTTTGATCTCCTTGCTGTCCAAGGGATTCTCAAGAGTCTTCACCAGCGCCATAGTTTGAAACAATCAATTCTTTGGCACTCAGCATTCTTTATGGTCCAACTCTCACATCTGTACATGACTACTGTAAAAACCACAGCTTTGACTATATTACCAACAAAGCGATGTCTCTGCTTTTTAATAGGCTGTCTAGGTTTGTTATAGCTTTTCTTTCAAGAAGCAAGCGTCTTTCAATTTCATGGCTGCACTCCCCATCCGCAGTGATTTTGGAGCCCAAGAAAATGAAATCTGTTACTGTTTCCACTTTTTCCTCATCTATGTGCTATGAAGTGATGGCACCAGATGCCATGATCTTAGTTTTTTGAATGTTGAGTTTTAGGTCAGCTTTTTCACTCTCCTCTTTTACCCTCAATCAAGAGGCTCTTTAGCAATGGTATCATGTGTATATCTGAGGCTATAGGTATTTCTTCTGGCAATCTTGATTCTAGCTTGTGATTCATCCAGTCTGGCATTTTGCATGATGTACTGTACACGTAAGTAAAGTTAGAAAGGTGACAAAATACAGCCTTGTTGTACTCCTTTCCCAATTTTGAACCAGTCTGTTGTTCCACGTCTGGTTCTAACAGTTGCTTCTTGACCCACATAGAGTTTCTCAGGAGATAGGTAAGGTGGTCTGGTATTCCCACCTCTTTATGAATTTTCCAGTTTGTCACGATCCACACAGTCAAATTGGCTTCCCTGTGGCCCAGCTTGTAAAGAACTTGCCTGCAATGTGGGAGACCTGGTTTCCATCCCTGGGTTGGGAAGATCCCCTGGAGAAGAGAATGACTACCCACTCCAGTATTCTGGCCTGGAGAATTCCATGGACTGTCTAGTCCATGGAGTCACAGAGCTGGACATAACTGAGTGACTATCACACAGTCAAAGGCTTTAGTATAGTCAATGAAGCAGATGTTTTTCTGGATTTCCCTTACTTTATCCATGATCCAATGAATGTTGGCAATTTGATCTCTGGTTTCTCTGCCTTTTCTAAACCCAGCTTGCACATCTGAAAGTTCTTGGTTCACATACTACTGAAGCCTAGTTTGAAGGATTTTCAGCATAACCTTGCTAGCATGTGAAATAAGTGTAGCAGTACAGTAGTCTGACCATTCTTTGGCATTGCCCTTCTTTGGGAATGGAATGAAAACTGACCTTTTCCAGTCCTGTGGCCACTGATGAGCTTTTCAAATTTGCTGACATATTGAGTGCAGCACTTTAGCAGCAGCATCTTTTAGGATTTGAAATAGCTCAGCTGGAATTCCACCACTTCTGTTAGTTTTGCTTGTAGTAATGCTTCCTAAGGCCCACTTGGCTTCACACTTCAGGATGTCTAGGTGAGCAACCACACCATCACAGTTATCCAGGTCATTAAGACCATTTTTATCCAGTTCTTCTATGTATTCCTGCCACCTCTTCTTAATCTCTTATGCTTCTGTTAGGTCTTCCTTACTGTGTCCATCCTTGCATGGTATCTTTAATTTTCTTGAAGCCATTTCTAGTCTTTCTCATTCTATTGTTTTCCTCTATTTCTTTGCACTGTTCATTTAAGAAGTCTTTCTCTCTCTCCTGGCTGATCTTTGGAACTCTGCATTCAGTTGGGTATATCTTTCCCTTTATCCTTTGCCTTTCACTTCTCTTAGCTATTTGTAAGACCTCCTCAGACAACCATTTTGCCTTCTTGCATTTTTTTCTCTTTGGGATGGTTTTGTTCACTTTCTCCTGTACAATGTTAGAAACCTCCATTCATAGTTCTTCAGGCACTCTGTCTACCAGATCTAATCCCTTAAATCTATTCACCTTCACTGTGTAATCATAAGGGATTTGATTTAGGTCATACCTGAATGGCCTAGTGGTTTTCCCTCCTTTCTTGAATTTAAACCTGAATTTTGCAATAAGGAGTTCATGATCTGAGCCACAGTCAACTCCAGGTCCTGTTTTTGCTGACTGTATACAGCTTCTCCATCTTTGGCTGCAAAGAATAAAATCAATCTGATTTCAGTATTGACCATCTGGTGATGTGCATGTGCTCCTGTATCGCTGGAAAAGGGTGTTTGCTATGACCAGCCTGTACTGACAAAACACGCTAAGAGTTTGACAAAACTATTGGCCTTTGCCCTGCTTTATTGTTCTCCAAAGCCAAACTTGCTTATTACTTCAGGTATCTCTTTACTTCCTACTTTTGCAATCCAATCCCCTATAATGGAAAGGACATCTTTTTTTGGTGTTAGTTCTAGAAGGTCTTGTAGCTCTTCATACAAGTTCAACTTTAGCTTCTTTGGCATCAGTGGTTGGGGTGTAGACTTGGATTACGGTGATTTCAAATGGTTTGCCTTAGAAATAAAATTGAGATCATTCTGTCACTTTTGAGACTGCACCCAAGTACTGCATTTCAGATTCTTTTGTTGACTATGAGGGCTATTCCATTTCTTCTAAGGGATTCTTGCCCACAGTCGTGGATATAATGGTCATCTGAATTAAATTTGCTCATTCTCATCCATTTTAGTTCACAGATTCCTAAGATGCTGGTCTTCACTCTTGCCATTTCCTGCTTGACCACATCCAATTAACCTTGACTCACTGAACTGAACTGAACTGAACATGGACTTAACATTCCAGGTTCCTGTGCAATATTGTTCTCTACAGCATCAGACTTTCACCACCAGACACATTCACAATTGAGTGTCGTAATATTGCAGGGTACATAATTCTAAGCTGATTTTTTTCCCTCCCTCTCAAGATTTTAAATGTTTTAAATTTTTTAATGTTTCAATCCACTGTCATGTCATAGTTTCTGAGGAGAAGCTGGACATAATTCTTACTTTTGTTTTTCTATAGGTGAAGTTATTTTTTCCTCTGGTTTCCTTCAGGGTTTTTCTCTAATTTTGACTTTCTGTCATTTGAAGTGACAGACCTTTTGTTGTGCATTTATTCCGCTTGGTGTTCTCTGAACTCCAGAATCTGTGGTTAGGTGTCTAGACATACATTTGGGGAAATTTTCAGTCATAAGTTTTCAAGTATTATTTTCTCTCTTCACTTTCTGGTATTTCCATTAATCTGCATGTTACATGCTTGCAACTGTCCCACAGTTCTTAGGTATTTGGTTCTTTTTTTTTTTTCAGTTTTTGTTCTACTTTTTAGAGGTAGTATTTCTAGCTCTCTACTTACACTACCTATCTGTTCTTGAATACTGTCTACTTACTCCTTAGCATCTTAAACATGCCTTTTTTTTTTTAAGCTCCTATTCTGATAATTCTAACATCCCTGTCATGTCTGGTTCTGATACTTTCCTTGTCTCTCCAAATTGTGTTATTCTGCTTTTGGGTATGCCTAATATTTTAAAATTTAGACATGACCTGTAACATTAGTTTCAGGTATACAATGTAATGATTTGACATTTGCATATGTTGAAAATGATAATAGCAGTAAGTCTAGTTAACATCCATCACCACACATAGTTACAAAACATTTTTATTCTTGTGATGAGAACTTTTAAGATCTACTCTTTTAGCAATTCTCACATGTACATGATTATTAGTTACAGTCACCATGCTATACATTACAGTACCTCCATGAATTACTTTATAGTTAGAAGTTTGTACTTTTTAACCCCCTTCACTCATTTTGCCCATCCTGCCAGTGACAACCACCAATCTGTTCTCCATATCCATGAGCTCAATTTTTGTCATCTTTTAGACTCCACATAAAAGTGAGATTCTTAAGTATGTGTCTTTCCCTGTCTTATTTCACTTAGCATAATGCCTTTAAGGTCCATCCCTTTTGCCACAAATCACAAAATTTTCTTCTTTTTTATGACTGACTAACATTCCATTCTATATATACACATCGATCTCTTCATCCATTCATCCATCAATGGACACTTTGGTTGCTTCCATATCCTGGCTATCGTAAGTAATGCTGTAATAAACACAGGAGAGCATACTATATTTTCACATTAGTATTCCTGTTTTCTTTGGATAGAGTTGGATCATACAGTAGTTCCAGAGGTGTCTCAGGAGGCTCAGTGGTCAAGAATCCACCTGCAGTACAGGAAACCCAGGTTCAATCCCTGGGTTGGGAAGATCCATTAGAAAAGGAAATGGCAACTCACTCCAATATTCTTACCTGGAAAAATCCCATGGACAGAGGAACCTGGTGGGCTACTGCTACTGATCATGGGGTCACAAAAGAGTTGGACACAACTCAGTGACTAAACAACAACATAGTAGATCTTTTCTTAATTTTTAGAGAGTCTTCCATACTGTTTTCCACAGTGGTTGCTATCAATTCACTAAAACCAGGTTGTTTTCATTTTTATTGGGGTATAGATTTACAATGTTGTAATATTTTCCATTTTTTTAAAATGTTAAGTCCTATGAGTTGTTTATATACATTAGCTATTAATTCCTTATCAGTCAGATCATTTCCAAGTATTTTCTCCCATTCAGTACATCGTCTTTTTCTTTTGTCAATGGTTCCTTCACTGTGCAAAAGTTTTTAAGTTTCATTAGGTTCCATTTGTTTATTTTTGCTTTTAGTACCTTTGTTTTAGGTGACAGATCCAAAAAAATATTGCTACAATTTACACCATAGTGTTTGGCCTAGGTTTTCCCCTAGGAGTTCTATAGTATCCAGTCTTATTCCTAGGTCTATAAACCACATTGAGTTTATTTTTGTATATTGTGTTAGGGAACGTTCTAATTTCATTCTTTTACAGTTTGGTTTTCCCAGCACAATTTATTGAAGAGACTGTCTTTTCTCCATTGTGTATTTTTGCCTCCTTTGTCATGGATTGACCATTAAGTGGTTTTATTTCTGGACTTGAGTTTTATGAGTTCTTTATATATTTTGGATATCAACCCTTTAGGGAGAGGGTGGGATGATTTGGGAGAATGGCACTGAAACATGTATAATATCACATATGAAACAAGTCGCCAGTCCAGGTTCGATGCACGATACTGGATGCTTGGGGCTGGTTCACTGGGACGACCCAGAGGGATGGTACGGGGAGGGAGGAGGGACGAGGGTTAACCAATACAATATTGTAAAGTTAAAAAATACAATAAAATATATTATTACAAAAAAAAACATTAAAAAATTTTTCTTCTATACAGTAGGTTGCCTTTTCATTTTGTTGATGGTTTCCTTTGCTGTGCAGAAGGTTTTTAGTCTGATGCCCGCCTTGCTAATTTTTTTGTTGCCTTTGCTTTTGATGTCTCCAAAAAATTATCACCAAGACCTTAAGGAACTTATTGCCTATGTTTTCTTTTAGGAGTTTAATTGGCTTCAGGTCTTATGTTCAAGACTTTATAATCTGTTTTGAGTTAATTTTTGTGTATTGTTTAAGATAATGGTCAAGTTTAATTCTTTTGCATGTGGCCGTTCAGTTTTCCCAATACCATTTATTGAAGAGACTATCCTATCCCCAATGTATATTCTTGGCTTTATCATAAATAAATTGTCCATATGTGGTTTAATTTTTAGGCTGTCTATTCTATTCCACTGATCTATACATCTGTTTTTATGCCAATAACATGCTGTTCAGTATTTTTTCCTGATGGCTGGACATGTTCTGTGTAAAAGGCCTTCAGTAACATGGCAGGAAGGTGTGGGAGAAGGGGATCTGTTCTACAGTCTTATGATTAGGTCTTAAGTCTTTCACTGAGCATATGATATCAAACTATGAACTTTACAAGTGTTTCTCAGTCTTTTGTTCTCCCCTCCTTAAGTAGGAGATGATGGACATAGTGGGCTGGAGTTGGGTCTTCCTGTGTGGAAGTCTAGAGTTAACTAGAATTGGGTAATTTCCTTTCCCCCATGTCCACTTGCCTCTGATAATAGGCCCTGATGAACTACTTTCTCCTGAGTGCAGGCCTTATTAAGGAGAACAGAATGCTCTGGCATATTTCAAAGTGTACTCCATCTCTTATGGCTCGAAGAGGTTTTTCAGTTTGTTCAGCTTTTTAATTGTTGATAGGATGGTATGGCAACTTCAAAACTCCTTAAATGTGGAATCAGAAATGAGAAGTCCTCAACAACCCATTTTTTAAATGCTTTCATTTCCACACTTCAATTTCTAAATTGTTTCAAGAATAAGGGATGTCAATAAGTTATTTCTGTTACCCCAACATACTGAAATTAATGTATCACTGTTTAATTGGGCTCAAGAAAGCCCAAGGTAATTAGCATTAAAAAACACCTGAAATAGTAACTGATCTCCCCTTCTTCCTGGATGAGTGAGCAGATGATGAAATAGTGACATCAACATCCTTGAACATATCCAAATGGGCAGTGTCTGGCTACTGCTTCTGTTTGAAATGATGCTGTGTTTTGGTTGTGGCCCAAAGCTTTGAAGTGGTACTTGGCATCTCCTTTCTTCCATGACGCTCTTAACAATTCAGATATGATGGAGTTGGTTACTACTTGAGTCCTGCTTGCCTCTCCTCAGTCATCTTTGTATGAATTCAACGGCTGTGTTTTATCTTTTTAATCAGTTTTTAGCTGATGTTCATGGAGAGCAGTGAGTACCTAGAACTATGCCACTAAAGAAAGGAAATCCTATCTAAGAAGGTGTATTTCTGTACGAAAGCTGTGTCATAACCATCCTTTGGGCCCTCTGCTAGAAAAGCAGAATCAAGTCTCAAATAATGCCTTTTAAATTATATCCTCTAGTATCACAGATGTAGGACTGTACTGTATCATACCTCTGGGAAAGTAAAATATCTTGTAGCTGCTTTATGATATGTAGTAGTGACCATGCTTTATCAGATCTGTTTTTAATGATGTTATTCTCGAACGTTTTCTTTCCAGATGATGACTGAGAAACATACTTTTAAAAAATGGTGCCAGGTACCACAACAGTAACAGAACTTTGTTGTTTTCTGAGGTTTTGTTTTTTTACTTTTTTTTTTTTTAATGGAGTGTGCTAGATGTCTCTATAATTTTGTTCAGATGATTGCAGAACTTTGAAAAGCTGTTGCTGTTATTGATGCATAACATACTGCTATTGGTCTTTTTATATAAATAAATAAATATAATTTGAATTTTTGGAAACTTTGGATGTGCTGTCAACTTTGGAAAAAGTATCCCAGTTGTACTGTGTTGGGTTGGCATTGTACAGAAATTAACAGCCATATTGGTCTATAAACATTAAATATAATTTTTTCCATTTGTACATGGGTAATGCGATTCATGGGGTCGCAAAGAGTTGGACACGACTGAGCGACTGATCTGATCTGATCCGAATGCACTATATTAAATATATAAGGTCTTATCTACATGGGTTTGATTACAGAAGCTAATAAAGTATTCTCTAAATAAAAAAAATATAAAAACTGAAATAGAATTGAGTAAAAAAATATTTGAGTACATTATAGGTAATTAGGGTAAGTGCATGGGTATGTTGTAATGTTTATTTTTTAATGTAGATCAGAGGATAACCTTAAAAGATTACAGTATCAAAATATTTTAAAATAAATTTTAAAAACAGAGATATTAGAAAGTATGAGAAAAATACAGTTCACCACTATCTTGTTTATTTGGATTCCATATACGTAAAATTCATGATAACACTGAATTTTTGTTATCAATGTAACAATGATAACAATGAAAACTGAATTTCAAGTTACTTTTATATTAAAGAAAAAGGGTAATCTGAACAATTCAAATGTATGTGAAAATGGACTTATCTGCTTATAAACACATGCATCTGTAAGTATCCATGCATCAACACCTAAATACTAACCCAAAATTTGAAACCATTTAAATTCTATTAAAAACATGTAAAATTTGTATTCCAGCACATAAAGCACAAGACTTAGATCAGAAATTTAGGAATGAGAGGCTTAGATATGAATTCCAGCACCACCACTCACTGACAGGTTGACTTCGGGAACATCACTGAACATAAAAATAAATTATGTTACTGGTAAAATGGGAATAATAATCTACATCTATGATAGTTAGAAGTAAACAATAAAATATAAACAAACACAGACATGTGAATAAAAGCTTAGAAACCTAAAGTGCTATGTACTATCAGGTATCATCATCAAATAGATAATAATCCCCTGTACAAGTATTAACAAAAGACTTTTCTTCTTAATTTTTCCACCCCTATTAAAACCAAAATCTTCACAGGCTAAATGTCTCTTGATTTCATTGCTATACTTGGTAAGTACAACGTAAGTGGAGGCATTTTCATCTAGATTTTTACATACACTTTTTTTCAAAGTACAGTTGACTCTTGGACAACACAGGTTTGGAACAACACAACTATGAAGGTCCATTTACACATGGATTTTTTCCAATAAAAACCTACTACAGTGCTATCAATACACGATCAACAGCTGGTTAAATCTGTGACACAGAATTGTGGATATGGGAGAGCGGAATAAATTATACTCAAATTGACTACACAAAATGTTGGAGCCCCCATCCTCAGTGTGTTTAAGGGTCACCTGTATGCAGCTCTTTCTGAAGATTCTGGATGAAACTCAAGCACTATTTTTAGTATTTTGTAAAGGTAAATTAACCCTTAATGTTAAAGGGTAAATTAGGAGTCCCATAAACAAATTTGCTAAGGAGATATACAAAATACTGGAAAACAAGTTGTTTGACTTAATACCATGTACACAAATAAGGCTGACAATTATAATTAAATTTTAATGACCATTAAAATATTAGTGGCAAAATTCTTATCAGGAAATTTTTTTTATTATTCAGGTTAAGAAATATACTTGAAAATAAAAAAAGAAATCCTTATTACAAGTAAATATATAATGTATTTAACTGATTCGGCTACACGAATGAACTCAATAAAAGATGTTTTAATCAGAATTTCATGTCTTTCCACTTAAAAGACCATTTAATGTTATAGCATTTAGCCTTCAAATAGTCACAAAAGAATTTCAGACTCACCCTGATAGTGCTGCCGATGACTTCCATTACCTTGCCTCGATACCACATAGTATCTGATCCCCTTACTGCACAAGCTTCTCCCTTTTTCCAGAAATAAGGTTCCAAAAGACCAAGGCATTTTAAATTACTCTGAATTTCATCCATCATTTTTATTAGTTCAAATTCTGAAGAAATTATTAAAAATAGAAAGCATTTAGGAAAAATTCCCTACCATTCTCAAATGAAGTCATCATCAAACTTCAGTTACCTTACCACGTGTGTGTGTGTTAGTCCCTCAGTTGTGTCCGACTCTTTATGATCCCACGGACTATAGCCTGCCAGGCTCCTTCATCCATAGGATTCTCCTGGCCAGAATACTGGAGTGGGTTGCCAAGTTCCTTCTCCAGGGGATCTCTTGGACCCAGGGATCAAACCTGGGTCTTGCACATTGCAGGCAGATTCTTTACCATCTGAGCCACCAGGGAAGTCCCACTTCACCACTTAGATAAAAGGAATTAAAATCAGTCCCTACATAATAGAACTTTAATACAAATCTAACTCAGTCAGTAACTTCTCTATGTTTCAAAACATACTACTGACTGCTACTGCTGCTGCTAAGTCACTTCAGTCGTGTCCAACTCTGTGAGAACCCCATAGACGGCAACCCACCAGGCTCCCCCGTCCCCAGGATTCTCCAGGCAAGAACACTGGAGTGGGTTGCCATTTCCTTCTCCAATGCATGAAAGTGAAAAGTGAAAGTGAAGTTGCTCGGTCGTGTCTGACTCCTAGCGACCCCATGGACTGCAGCATACCAGGCTCCTCCATCCACAGAGTTTTCTAGGCAAGAGTACTGGAGTGGGGTGCCATTGCCTTCTCCATACTACTGACTAACAACATGTAAATTATTATTCTGATCTCTGGTTATAAGTGCAAGCATTATTTTGGAAGTGCAAAAATCCGTAAAACTCTTAAACACATACCAGATAGCCCTAATATAAAACAACTAGTGCTTTAAGTTAACATCATTTTGACAGCACATCTAAGTGAAACAGAACACAAGTTATATGTTATTCGATGCTTAGATACAGCGTAATACTGCAGATATAAAATTAAAATTCTATTACTGCTACTTCCGATTAATTGGCTCATTATTTCCACAATAAATATATATCCCCATAACTTATACCAGAAAGGGTAAGCTCTGGTGTCAGTTCCTGTAACAGTTCAACCACTTTAGCTGTGAGTTCTTAAACATAAGCCTCAGTCTGGGGGAGGGGCTTCCCTGGTGGTCCAGCGGTTAAGACTCTGCCCTTCCAATGTAGGGGGCATGGGTTCAATCCTTGGCTGGGGAATTAAGATCCCACATACACTCCAGGGTGGCTTAAAAAAAAAAAAACAAAACCAACTCTCAGTTTGTTCTTCTATACACTAGGTGTAATAGTGCTAACCCACATTATCAGTATCAGGGGATTGGATGGAAGGCATCTGGCAACCAGTTCTACCTATGATTATTTGTACACATCAAGAAAGTTTCTGGGTTAAGTACTATTGCTAGAGGTCTGAAACACTACTCACTTTTAGAATTGCCAATTACACAGATTTAGTCTGGTTCTCAAAAAACAATATTCAGGACTTTAACAAATGAGACAAAAAATTTCAACAAATTCATAGCCCCCATACCTCTCTCCATAGGTGGACTTACTATGAAGCTAACAGAGTTTAAGTCCTGTGAAAGCTCGAGTTGCTGTGAGTTACTGAGTGTTCTGGACACAATCAGGTTGTAGAAAGAAGTGTGAGCACGTAAGTCTAAAGAGGTTTCAGGGACCACCTAAATCTCAAATGGCCCTGAATCTCCAGTCATTGACTGTGATTTCTTTTCTCATTCTAAATGAATTCAAACTTTTGTATTCTTTTTTCTTAGCCTACAAACTTGTTTAAGGGAACCACCTCCATGCTCATTTAGGCCCAGCGTTTATCCATACCCAATGTCTCAATAAATGATTTTCATGTGCTGGGCATTGTGTAAAGCACTTTTTGTGCATTACTGCATTTAATCCTCATAACAACTCAGTGAATGAAAATAAGGTTCAGAAAGGTTAAATATCTGCCCAAGGTATTTCAGTCCATGTGGATCTTACTAGAGAATTCCCTAGTGGTAAAAGCAACTACTTTTACAGAATAATCCTATATAAAGTGAAAGTTCTTACCTGATAATTTAGGTACCACAAATATAGTTCCATCATCACCAATGCAGCTGACTACTGCCTCAAATACTTTCTGGTTAGGAATAGCTGGTGGTTTATAGCATCCAGTGGTTCTTGGCTCTAGAATTTTCTCCCTAAATTCAGTCACCTTGGGTTCACTGATACCAAAAGCAGCTTTCTTGTCAGGGTCAGAGTTAATCTTAATACATTTAGTAACCACTGATTCTCCTTGTTCCTGGGGGATTTCCAAAGACTTCTGGGATAATGAATGGCTGTTATCTAATTTATTAATTCTGTAACATGCAAAAAATAATAATATATCCAACCATGAGCAAATAAAAATATTCTGGGAAAACAATATAAAAAGAATCATTCAAATATACTTGAAATGTAAAGAAAACATTTTGCTCTAGTTTAGGATATCCTAGTATAATTTGTTACATAAAAATGAGCATAGTTTAAGTTGTATGAGAATTATTTTAAATTATGAATGAGCTTGTTGAGAATAAAGCAATTGAACTTCACTTAAATGCATTAAATTACCATCTGACATTTACATGCTATTCTCTCTTAAAATCTTCTATTAAGTATATCTCAAGTACCACACAATTAATTAGTTGTTACTGGGAAATACAACAGCTTCAAGTTGATTTTAATTTAGCCCAAAGACAGATCAATACATGTGGCAAGTTAACATTCATAAAATAATATAAAGATAATAAGGCCCTTAAAAACAGTTTTCTCATATTATTCAGATATTAAGTATTAGTGGCAACATGCTTTATTCACTGATAATTGTTTTACTTCCTGTTATTCTCTTCCAATTAAAAAAACCTACAAAAATATCCTAGAAGGAAATACAGACATTGCTCATGTTAGAAAAATTACAGATTTTTGTTTTTTCCATTTTTCTGTACTTTCTTCTAAAAGGAAATGAGCACTGATAAAACAGTTACATAATTTCTCAACAAACATCCCCAGCCTTGAGATAGTAGTTTTACTGCCGAAAAGTAGAAAAGAACGTTAAATTAGTGGCAGATACTGTTGGTAATATTAATTTGCCCAGCACTTTTCACTTTATCATTTCCTGCAGCAAGGAACTGTGTCAGCCTGTAGTCAGTCAACATAAGACTAGCTGCAGAGCCTGGCTGCTTGCCAGTCAGCATCTACTACACTGGCCAAAT
Organism: Bubalus kerabau; assembly: GCF_029407905.1. Taxonomy (NCBI): domain Eukaryota; kingdom Metazoa; phylum Chordata; class Mammalia; order Artiodactyla; family Bovidae; genus Bubalus; species Bubalus kerabau. The sequence continues at coordinate 37,057,564 of NC_073635.1, forward strand.
ACCTTGGGTTCTGTACTATTTCTGATCTCTCATTCTCTTTTCATTTCATTAAGATTGGGGTCCTGATCGAAGTAGGGTAAGAGATAATAATCTAAGATGAAAAAAGAGATCTGGCCACGAATGGTGATGGTTGCTACCTAGAAGATGTATTTACAACCCTAATCTACTTCTACCTCTAAAAGGAAAGAGATAAAAAGAGGAAACTAGGGCTACTACAGTTAATAGCCTGATCCTTCTCCCCTGGGACCAAGGTATTTAAACCCCAAACTTAGTACCTGAAAGGATCTTTACATGTAAATATTGTTCAATTACTTTTGTTTTGCTACCCACTTCTACTCATTTTTGACCTATTTCACACAAATATATTTGATATAAACTTACCAGAACTTTTAACATAAAGTTTAAACATTCTGTCTAAGCAAATGAGGCCAAAGAGCACAGATTTGGTACCCACTGTGTAATTCTCTTTTCCTTTGGTTTAAAGTGTAAACGCCAGAGCAAAGGGGAAAGTATAAAAGCAAAAATGTCAGTAGGGATTTAAACATTCAGCAATCTTGAGTGAATTTATTTGTAAGTTGACTCCTCAGGATTAGGTTATATATAAATCATTTTCAAGAACAAACAAGAGGCAATTTAGGTTGAGCACACACAGATATAAAGATTTACACAGGCAAAAAAGCAGCGTCCATCACAAACTATTTTTTAAAAACAGTCTATACCTTGTTTCTCTCAAAGCCAAACCCTTTTTAATCAAATATTTAGAAACATCAACACGCTCTCCTTTTTCATCTCTGCAGAAAATTTTCACAGGTAAGGGCCATGTTGTATTGTTTTCCTGCAGTGATTTAAGAGCAGAATAAACATGAGACTCAAAAATGCAACTTCTTATAAACATTACACTTTTCACAGGTATTCCCTCCACATTTCTCCATGCCAGAAAGAAAAATTTCCAACCAAGTAATTTTGATCTCTGAACACATCAGAGAGAAAATAGCATGGAAAAGAGTCAACAGAGAAGACAGTTGTTTTATGAATTCTATCATGAACACTTCATAGTCAAGGTGAAGTTTACCAAAAGGAGAAGAAAAAAGGATGACTGAAAACTTTTTTTTTTCCCATTCAAGGTTGAAGAGAGGAATACACCCTCAGTTACAAGTTCTCTATTCTCCTAAATACTTTGTAAGTTATATAACTAAACTATATTTTCCCAGGTGTGCCTTTTTTTTTTTTCTATGAAAACCCAAAGAAAGAATTACAAAACACATATTCTGCTTTCTGTGGAATTACAAAAGAAGGAAGTACACACAGAAAAAATTAACATAAAATTACTTATAGGAAAATTCTAATTGTTAATGCAATAAAATGAATCAAATTGCATTACTGCAATAATGTATCAAATTAAAAAAAGGTTAAGGAGGCAAGAAATACTTAAGTGTTCTGAAAAGATTTATCCTATATATGTATCCTTTCTCAAATCCATATTCATACAAACACCTTTCAGACCTAGAAACCTAACTTTCCAACTTATAAAGAATATAAAAAATTCCCAAACAGGCATTATAACTTGAAGACCAAAAAAGGTTGTAAAAAAATGTCCAAACAGGAAATTCTCTGATGGTCCAGCAGTTAGGACTCTGCACTTTCAGTGCCAAGGAGCCCAGGTCTGACCTCTAGTTGGGGAACTAAGATCCCATGTGCCATTCAGCCAAAAAAAAAAAAAAAAAAATCCAAATAGCTATTATTTTCTCAACAAAATAAATGGACCTGTACAAAACACCAATGAAATAACCAATATATATCTACTCTACCTGTTCACCTTGTCACACACCTGTATGATAATGGTTGCTACAGCTCCAGTGAGGTACAATGAGAGGCAGTCACAGGCTGTCGCTGTCCACTTGTCACTCCCACCTGTTGGTCTAAAATAAAAAAATGACACCTTGTCTTACAACAAATAGCATAGGATAAAGAAACATAAAAGAATCATCATATACATATATATTTGAATCAACAACATATGTAGTGAGAAATCAATTTAAACATGGCTTTGTATTATTCTCTTAAATTTCTTCCCCATTTTCATAGCCTTTTGTTCATCCCTCTAGTCTCCTTACAGCCCAAATTACATGCTAAGTTATTTATTTACATCTGTTCTGAGGCTGCACTGAGAACTCTTAAAATTTAAGTATGCTTTAAGTTTTCTAAAGCTATTATATACATTTCATGTGTGCTGGAAAAAAGTGAAAGTTAGAAGTGTTAGTCACTCAGTCATGTCTGACTCTTTGCAACCTCATGAACTGTAGCCTGCCAGGGTCCTCTGTCTATGGTATTCTTCAGGCAAGAATACTGGAGTGGATTCCCTTCTCCAGGGGATCTTCCCGACCCAGGTCTAATTACACCTTAAACTCAGAAAGCAGAGATATATGTTATATGTATACACATTTGACCCTTCAACAATGTGGGGTTAGGGGTGCTGACCCTCCATGCAGTCAAAAACCTGTGTATAACTTTACAGCTGGCCCCCTCCATAAGGCAGTTCTGCACTCAGATACAACCAACGACAGATGTTGTAGTGCCAAACTATGTATAAGAGGACCTGTGAAGTTCAAACCTGTGTTGTTCAAAGGGCCATATGTACACTATGTGTTGTATGTTTTATATGTATTGTGTCTTAGTCCACAGTTCACACAGAAGGCACACCAAAAATTCGTAATGGAAATACAAATAGAACAGCCCCTTTGTAATGATGATTTCTTTGCCCAAATATTTTTGGAAGATTTTTTCTGGAATTTAAAGCTAATATGAATTGCTACTATGAATATTAGCTTCATTTATAAAAAATTATTTTTAATATTCATGGTTAAAAAATGTTCAATAAGTACTTGACAGATCAATGAAGAGCAGAATATCAATTTCATCATCTATTTTAGTTTGCAGAGTGGAAACTGAGTGACTTTAGATGTTTCTAACCATGAAATCCATGTTTACAGAATAAACAAGTACCCTTGGAGGATGGCATGGCAACTCACTCCAGTATTCTTGCCTGGGGAATCCCATGGACAGAGGAGCCTGGTGGTCTACAGTCCATGGGGTCACAGGGTCAACCACGACTAAAGTTACTTACCCCACATGCACCACTAAAGAGATATAGATGGAGTTTCATCAGAGTTGCCCCATCCTCTGAGTAAAGAACCAATCTGGTAAATCTTTTCACATTAGATGGTTTACGACAGTGAACTAATGACATCAACTGTGTATGTAGTTTGACCAAATAGGATTTAGCAAAACTATTATGAAGCCCAAACAGTGCTCTTATCAGCTAAGAAACTTATATTAGTGACTTCTTGAATTAGTTATGGTTTTTTATTTATGATGGTATACAGATAGTATCAGTATACACACAACATTAAGGTTTTCTATGACCTATTATGAGCATACATTTTAAAATATTAACTTTTGGACATCTTGCATGTTGCATGATGTACTCTGCATATAAGTTAAATTAAGCAGTGTGACAATATACAGCCTTGATGTACTTTCCTAATTCAGAACCAGTCCGTTGTTCCATCATGCAAAATGCTGGGCTGGATGAAGCACAAGCTGGAATCAAGATTTCTTGGAGAAATATCAATAACCTCAGATATGCAGATGACACCACCCTTACGGCAGAAAATGAAGAGGAACTAAAGAATCTCTTGATGAAAATCAAAGAGGAAGAGTCAAAAAGTTGGCTTAAAGCTCAACATTCAGAAAACAAAGATCATGGCATCTGGTCCCATCACTTCATGGCAAATAGATAGGGAAATAACAGAAACAGTGACAGATTTTATTTTCTTGGGCTCAAAATCACTGCAGATGGTGACTACAGCCATGAAATTAAAAGATGCTTGCTCCTTGGAAGAAAAGCTATGACAGACAAACCTAGACAGTATATTAAAAAGAAGAGACAACATTTTGCCGACAAAGGTCTGTCTTAAACAAAGCTGTGGTTTTTTCAGTAGTCATGTATGAATGGGAGAGGTGGACCATAAAAAAGAAAGCTGAGGGCCACAGAATTGATGTCTTTGAACTGTGGTGTTAGAGAAGACTCTTGAGAGTCCCTTAGACTGCAAGGAGATCTAACCAGTCAATCCTAAAGGAAATCAGTCCTGAATATTCCTGAAAGGACTGATGTGGAAACTGAAGCTCCAATACTTTGGACACCTGATGGGAAGAAGAGACTCACTGGAAAAGACCCTGATGCTGGGTAAGGTTGGAAGGCAGGAGGAGAAGGGGAAGACAGAAGAGGAGATGGTTGGATGGCATCACCGACTTGATGGACATGAGTCTGAGCAAGCTCCGGGAGTTGGTGATGGACAGGGAAGCCTGGCGTGCTGTAGTCTATGGGGTTGCAAAGAGTCAGACACAACTGAGTGACTGAAGTGATGGAATTGTAAACTTAAAAATGTAAATTTTATGTTAGTGCATACTTTACCACAATAAAAAGAAATCTATACAAAAAGATTTCTCAGAAGGGTAGTAAAACATAGCGGTTAGTATGCTGGTTCTAGAATTGGAACTCTTATAATCCCAGTTCAACAGTTAGATGTATTACTCTGGATTATAAAATATTTAACCTCATGAAGACTCAATTTTCTTGTCTTTAAATAATACCTTGCTGCTGCTACTGTTGCTGCTAAGTCGCTTCAGTCGTGTCCGACTCTGTGCGACCCCATAGATGGCAGCCCACCAGGCCCCACCATCCCTGGGATTCTCCAGGCAAGAACACTGGAGTGGGTTGCCATTTCCTTCTCCAATGCATGAAAGTGAAAAGTGAAAGTGAAGTCACCCAGTCGTGTCCGACTCTTAGCGACCCCATGGACTGCAGCCTACCAGGCTCCTCTGTCCATGGGATTTTCCAGGCAAGAGTGGGTTGCCATTGCCTTCTCCAAATAATACCTTAGTCATAGCTTAAAGGTTTGCTGTGATGATTAAGCAAAATAAGGCCTGTTAAGGCCATTAATATATGGTCCAGACATGCTTAAGGCTATTATTCCACTCTTGAAATGGTGGTATTCCACTGTAGTCCTTAAGTCATCTGATTCAAGGTGTCTACAGGAATGCATTCTCTACCAAGTTGGGTACGGTAAAGGGATTGATAGAATTCTGTTCTATCAATGAACAAAGGGTAGAGCCTCCACAACAAAGGGTAAAAGGACAGCATCAAGAAAGGTAGGAGCGGCAGAGACACATTCTTGCCAGGTAAAGACCCACACCCTAGCTGCTGCGATCCATAACCAGGAGGAATCACAAAGATATAAATCTCTTCTCTGAGGAGCCAGGGATTCGAGCTCTACATGAGACACCCAAACCCCTAGATTCTACACAGGAGAGATTCCCAAAACACCTGGCTTTGAAATCCAATAGGGAATATGACCAGGAAAACTAGAGACGAGCAGAGAACAGAAAAATTGCTCTTACAGGGCCTGTGCCCAGACTAAAAACAAGTGCAAAAACACCACACTGAAAAGTGCATGGACAACATACGAAGAGTACCCTCTTACTAAATCTTAAAGCATCTGCTGGAGAGACAGGAACCACCTGGGATGTTTCCCAGGGATGGAGACACTGGCAGGAACTTTTTTTTGTTATCTCTGGCTACCTTGTTCTCGCCAGTACTGGAATTCTCCCTCTAACCAGTCAGCACCAACAGGTCTCCCATGCTGAAAGTCCTGCCCACTACGCTCCTGAGCCTCAGCTGGACCTCAGAGCCACCCAAACAACAGGTCTGTCCCCCAGTGCCCAGCTGCTGCTGCAGCCCTGCCACCACAGAAGGAGATACCCACAGAGGGGTCACCCCTAGAGTGCCGGGCTGTGGTGGCCAGGCAGGTACCCCTGAGTCCCATTGGGCATCTCCTACATAAGGCCACTCTGCCAAGACTGGAAGAGACAACTGATTTACCTACTGTGTAGAAACAGACAGAGAACTAGGCCAAATGAGACAAAGGAATATGCTCTAACCAAAAGAATAAGATTAAAACATCAGAAAAAGAACTAAACAAAACAGAGATAAGCAATCTCCCTGATAGAGACTGAAAAGTAATCATAAAGATGCTTGCCAAACTCAGGTGAGGCTTCCCAGGGGGTGCCAGTGGTAAAAGAATCCGCCTGCCAATGCAGAAGATACAAGAGACGCGAGTTCGATCCCTGGGTTGGGAAGATCCCCTGGAGGATAGCTTGGCAACCCACTCCAGTATTTTTGCCTGGAGAATCCCATGGACAGAGGAGCTTGATGGGCTGCAGTCCATAGAGTCACAAAGAGTTGGACACTGCTGAAGTGACTTAGTACGCATGCAAACTCAGAAGAAGAATGGAAGACCACCACAAGAACAACAATAAAGAGGCAGAAAGTATAAGAAAGCACAAAACAGAAGTTGCAACTGAATGAAAAATGCACTGTGAAGTGAAGTCGCTCAGTCGTGTCCGACTCTTAGCGACCCCATGGACTGCAGCCTACCAGGCTCCTCCATCCATGGGATTTTCCAGGCAAGAGTACTGGAGTGGGGTGCCATTGCCTTCTCCGAGAAAAATGCACTAGAGGGGGGTTCAATAGCAGACTGGATGAGGATGAAGAGCGAATCAGCAAGCAGAAGACAAAGCAGTGGAACTCACCCAGACAGCAACAAAATGAAAAAAAAAAAAAAAAATGAAAATAACTTAAGGAACTTTGGAGGCAACAAGAGGTGGAATAACATTTGCATTATAGGAATCTGAGACGAAGAAGGGGATAAAGAACCAGAAAAATTTTTTGTAAAGTGGCTAAAATTTCCCTAATCTGGGGAAGCAAACAGATACCCGGGTCTAGGAAACCCATGAGAGTTCTAATAAGATGAACCCAAAGGATCACATCAAGACGCATTATAGTTAGAGTGGTAAAAGCTAAGGATAAAGAAAAAATCCTAAAAGCAGCAAGAGAAAAACATCTTGTTATGTACATGGGAATCCCCATAAGGCAGTGAGTGGACTTATCAGCAGAAACTTTTTTATTCCCATCTTCATCTGTGTCTCAAGTTTCTTTCTTAACAGTTTGAAATTAATCTAGATACCTGTTGTACTCATCTATCGCTCTCTCCTTAATACCACCAAAGTTTATGTGCTTTGTATTTTTTCCTTCCTGCTTCCCAAAACCTTAAAATTAACTAGATCTTTATGAAAATTTCAGAATATGTCAGCAAAATAAAAACAGATCAGAATCCAAAAAGAAAAATACTTAAAATCATATTAGTCACGAGAAATTTTACTCAGATAAAAACTACCTTATATCAACAAGAGAGCATTCCAAAGATAATCTTCCCATTGTCTTTAGGTTTTCTTGAAGTTCTCTTAAACAGTTAATGTTCACTACTAGTTCAACACCCACGTCATACAGCAAGACCTATGAAAACAATAACTTTTAAGTCTATGGAAAAATAATGCTTTAATTTTTTTTTTTTGCAAACTGAAAAGCATAATAAAAATTGCATGAAAATACAAAATGCATTTACTTTCTTGATTATATTTTTAACTCTGCATTTACCTCTACCAATGTGTCTGTAACCATTCTGATGATCTGGCCCCTTCGCCACTGATTTTTATCTGGGATATTAACAGCACAGTGCATATCATTTTCCCATTTAACAGGTTCCCATTTTGAGTTTTCATAAGCAGCAACCATCTTTTCTCCTAAACTATGTAAAGAAAAAAATTTTTAATCTCTGAAACTTTCTTGTAACGTACAATTCTCTGACCTCCCTCCCTCGTTCTATTCCAAACAAACTGGATGCCTCCTTCCTCCTTGAGCACCTGAGCACATTTCTACTGCAGGGTCTTGAACTAGCTCTTCCCTCTGCCTGATATGAGTGCCCTCCAGGCATCTTTAAGGCTCGCTTCCTCACTGCCTTGAGGATTTATCTCAAGTGTTACTGACTCTGTGAGGTCTTCCTGCCCAGGTGCTTTATTTTTCTTGTCTTCATCATCATCTCCTGCTGTAGGTAACTTTCTTTGTTCACTGTCATTCCCTCTACTAGAATGTAAGCTCCATGACTGCACAAACTTGTCCATGTTTTTATCACTGTTTCCCCAACAGCTGTAATACTGGCTGTCAAATAACAGGTGCTCAATAAGCCTTTGTGGAATATATAAATCTTCATACAATAAAAATAATCAGTTAATATACTATTTGTATACTGTTAACTAGTTTTTAAGTGACCATTTAGCTGAAATAGTTTTGTACTTTTAAAATTCTGTATTTATGAGTTCTAGATCTTTGAAATAAAATACAGAAAATAAACTATATGCACAATATATTTTCCTTGGATGTTATACCTATGAAGCAAGTTTTCTGTTAATAACCACTGAACATAGATCTTCTCAGGAGACACTATATTGCAGATGTGCACAGGCAGTTCCTTATTATAAAGTGACTGCAGATCCTCACTAGGTAGAGATTTTGCAAACAGAGGATTTATTAAGTTGTTTACTTCATTTGAAATAATTTCTTCTGGAGAAGGATCCCACACTTCAATATGCTTTTTAGAATTATCTTTGAGGGTATATCTGGAAAAAAAAAAACCCATTAGCAATATGAATAGTTTGCAAAATATTTATGTTTTTATTTGGTTAGATCTAGAGATAAACAATTTTAGTTATGATTCACTGCTTTGCAGTTTTGATATTAACAGCAATTTTAGTCTTTTTAAAAAAGAGTTCTTAATGACTAACAAAGGACAAAAAGGAAAAAAAACATGTAAAATCCAGGGTTTCTACTTTAAAAACAGTTTAAAATACCAAGTGCGCTAATAATTTCATCATTCCTTACTGATATTTTGTACTCGCCAAAGAACAGAATTATTCAGGATTTTTTTTGGTAACTTGAATATTTCTCTTTGCCTAAAAGTTATCAAACTGTTTGTCAATGAGAATACAAGTGGAAAACAATTGTTATTTTAAAATCTGTTAACAAGCAAAATTACTGAATTAAGCATTTAGAACCAAAGGGGCTAAGTTTTTCCTTCTCAATCTATTGGATAGTTTTCATTCCTTATTTGACATGAACTCTGAGCCTAAACTAGCTACTCTTGCCTTCTTGAAATGTTCTCTTTCTTTGGTTCCTGGTTTTTCTCTAATCTCAGGTTCCTGATCTACCATTTTTCTGGGCTTCTCTCTCCTGTAAGTGATAATGCTCAGAGTTGCATGTTCATCTATGGAGATTGAGATGATTGATGAAAATGATGGACTCATTTATCATGGATATGTTTACTCCCCATCTGATTCACCCAATCAGGTCTCTCTCTCTTCTATGCTCCAGATCTCGATACTTATTTCTTTCATTCAACTAATACTTAATGGGTACATACTGTGAGCCAAGAGTCCTAGGTTCCAGAGATACAGCAGTGGACAAAATAAGCAGGGTCCAGTCCTCCAGGATCTTATGGTATTACGATAGTGAGTGATTACATAATTACACAAAAAATAAATTTCAAAGAACAAGGGAATAGGCCAATGAAATCTAACCTATTCTTGGAGCTGGAGAAGGTTTCTTTGATTAAGTGACATTTCAATTAAGATTTTAAAAGGACAAGCAGAAGTTAGGGAGGCATTCCAGAAACCAAAGGAAAAATATGTAGCTTTGGCATAGTAAAGTAATAGGTCATGGCATGAACCTTGAAGCACACAGGAGCCAGATTATTTGGGAAACATTATGTTTTATTTTATAAAGGATAGTGTGCACGTATGATACAGGTGAGCCCAACAGACTAGACTGTGGGACTTCAATTTCCTTTCTTCTTACTCCTTAGGTGCTCAGGGAAAACACTGATCAAGGGAAACTCACGTTCTAACTTGAGGACAGGCAACAGATATAATCTGCTGGAGGAGGGCATGGCAACCCACTCCAGTATTGTTGCCTAGAGAATCTCATGGGCAGAGAAGCCTGGTGGGCTACAGTTCATGGGGGTCACAGAGAGTAGAACACAACTGAATGACTTACACACACACAGAACAGATACAATGGAAACAGTAAGACTGGTTGCAGTCTGCAGGAATCAGCAATCTGGGTATTGAAGGACAAGGAAACTGACTGGGGCTGCCAGAGCAGTAGGGTGGGTTTACAATAACTGGTTCCCTGGGAAGGTTTGCAAAGCAATGTGCTTCCCCTGCCTCAATTATTTTTAATCAGAGGACAACTGCTTTACAATGTTGTGTTGATTTCTGCCATACATCAACATGAATCAGCTGTAGGTATTCACATGTTCCCTCTGTCTTGAACTTCCCTCCCTGTCCGATCCCTCTAGTTTGTCACACAGCTCCAGGCTAAGCTCCCTGCACTATATAGCAACTTCCCATCACCAATCTATTTTACAAATGGTAATGTACATATTTCAATGCTACTCTCTCAATTTTTCCCACCCTCTCCTTGCCCCACTATGTCCATATGTCTGTTCATTGTGTCTGAGTCTCTATTCCTGTCCTGCAAATAGGTTCATGGGTATCATTTTTCTAGATTCCATATATATGTGATAATATATGGTATTTGTTTTTTTCTTTTCTGACTTACTTCACTCTGTGTAACAGGTTCTAGGTTCATCCACCTCACTAGAACTGACTCAAATTCATTCCTTTTTATGGCTGAGTAATATTCCATTGTATATATGTACCACAACTTCTTTTCCATTTACCTGTCGACAGACATCTAGGTTACTTCGATGTCCAGGCTATTGTATACAGTGCTGCAATGAACACTGGGGTACATGTTATCTTTTTCAATTATGGTTTTCTCAGGGTATATGCCCAATAGTGGGACTGTTGGGTCATATGGCAGTTTCATTCCTAGTTTTTTAAGAAATTGTCATACTGTTATCAATTTACATTCCCACCAGCATACAACGTTTCCATTTTCTCCACATTCTCTCCAGCATTTACTGTTAGCAGATTTTCTGACGATGACCATTCTGATGGGTGTATGGTGATCTCACTGAGGTTTTGATTTGCATTTTTCTAATAATGAGCAATGTTGAGCTTTTTTTGATGTATTTATTAGCCATCTGGATGTCTTATTTGAGGAAATAAGTGACTGCTTAGGTCTTGTGCCCATTCTCTGATTAGGTTGTTTTTCTGATGTTGAACTGCATGAACTATTTGTATATTTTGTCAGTTGCTTCATTTGAATTATCTTCTCCTATTCTGAAGGTTCTCTTTTCATCTTGTTTATGGTTTCCTTTGTTGTGCAAAATCTTTCAAGTTTAATTAGATCCCATTTGTTTATTTTTGTTTTTATTTCCATTACTGCAGGAGGTGGGTCATAGAAGATCTTGCCGTGACTTATGTCAACATTTTCAAAAGTATTTTAACTTAAATTAGTTAAGATCACTGACTCCTACTCTCATTTCTTGGTCTAAGTATTCTAGGGGCTTGGCTAAGAGGAGTTGACTTCGAAACACATTTAATTTGGATTTAGTGGGATCCAGTTTTGTGGTTGACCACCACTTCCCTGTGGAGTTATGCTACTGCTAGCCATCTTGGTATGGGAATGGATTCCAGAAATACTCCTAAGACCTTTAATGTCACAACATGAAAATATAAGGTTCAATATAAAGGAAATATACCACTATGAGGAGGATGCTGGAGACAAACTATTTAATCAGTACAGTGAGCCACTACATGCTTGTTAATCTGGTGTAACAATGCTTCTTTTTTATACTTAAACATGTCCCAGTTTGGACAAGAATTAGGGTTACCCTATTAATAAGTGAATTAAATCAAATCAATACATTAATAAATATCAGTTTAAACTATATTAAAGATTCATTAAAATAAAACTTGAAGTGTCTTGAATATTACATACATAATGTATATATAATATATATATGTGTATATAATGTATATAAGTAAATATTGTGCAGGTATAATGATGTAACACATTACAATCTCAAGAGATAACCCTTAAACCTGCAAAGAACAGGGCTTTGAGGAGAGCAGATGTAAGAGGTGTGTTCCCTCCAGCAGTCCTTAAATCTTTACAGAATCACAAATCACCATATTCTGACCCACAGACCTGTTCCAGGAAGCCCTGACACTTGATGCAATGCAAAAAGGGGGTGCAAGCAGGCATCTTTAACACAAGCACAGGTGCCCATAGGAACCAGAAAAGTGACTAGAACGAGTGCAGTTGTGAGGGGGCACATTGTATGTAGGGAAGGGGAAACCCATGGGGAGCTTTCTTTTTTTAGTTTATTTTATTGAAGTATAGGTGATTTACAATGTTATGTTAATTTCTGCTGTCCAGTAAAGTGATTCAGTTATACATATACATAATTTTTTCATATTCTTTTCATCATGGTTTATCCCAGGATATTGAATATAGGTCCCTGTGCTATACAGTAAGACCTTGTTTATCCATTCAATGTATACTAGTTTGCATCTGCTAATGTGGGGAGCTTTCTGTTTACAAATTTGGCACCTAATTCCACTTTGAAGAAAACGCCTGAGGCCAGCTGAGGCTCTCCAGTCATCGGTGGCTCAGCTGGTAAAGAGGTGGCTTTACCAGTGGTAAAGTGCAGGTGGCTCCTGCAAAGCAGGAGACCCTGGTTCAATTCCTGGGTCAGAAAGATTCCCTGCAGAATAGACAGGATACCCACTCTAGTATTCTTGGGCTTCCCTGGTGGCTCAGATGGTAAAGAATCCGCCTGCAATGGGAGAGACCTGGGTTTGATCCCTGGGTTGCGAAGATCCCCGGGTCGCAAAGATCCCCTGGAGGAGGGCATGGCAACCCACTCCAATATTCTTGCCTAGAGAATCCCCACAGACAGAGGAGCCTGGCAGGCTACAGTCCATGGGGTCACAAAGAGTCAGACACGAGTGAGCAACTAAGCACAGCACACAATGTATATATAATACATAAAAGAAATAATATTCACCTAAAATTAACTATGATTTTTAGAAATTTACATGACACTACCAATAACTGAGCTATGGTTCTAAAAACAACTGTAAAAAATTACCAATAAACGAATTTCAATCAACCACACTACAGAAAAGACATTTACTTTTCTGTTCTTGCCAAAGGAAATATCACCAAATCTGCCATTTCATGTGGTAATCAGTACACAGTTAAAAAATCTGTAAAAGTATTTTACAGGTGATTCTAAATTTTCTAATATTCACAGTATTTGTCAACTTTTGAAAATCTGTAATTTGTTGATTTCTTTTAACAGTCTACATAAATGATATAATTTTGCATACTTTTCCTGAATGGGGGCCTCCCAAATGTACAAATTTCAGGCCGACCCATGAACCTTGGATCTGCCCGTTAAGGAGTACAAGGTTGAGCATTTGGGAGTGAGGAATCATGCCTGCCTCTCTCTTCACCTCTCTTCCTTAGCTACTGCCATACCTGATCCTGAGGCTCCATCATGTGAGCCCTGCGGTCCTCCGGCCAAGGGCATGACCTACAGCTCACCGATCACTGCACAATGCTTTGCTTCCTGGGGATCCTCCCTCTGCTTTAACAGCCACAGGACCTCACACAACACGCCCAAAGAGGGTGTCCCTCCACTCTGTGTGTCGCCTCCACTCTCCCCACAAACCTGTGTCCTGTTCTCAGCAGAAGCACCCAAGATGTCCTTCAGTAAGTGATTGAATAAACAAACTGTGATACAACCAGACAATGGAATATTATTCAGTGCTAAAAAGCAATGAGCTATCAAGCCAGAAAAAGACACAGAGGAACCTTAAAAGCATATTACTAAACGAAAGAAGCCAATCTGAGAAGGCTAGATACTGTATGATTCCACCGTGGAAAAGACACAACTATGGAGGAGATAAAATGATCAGTGTTTGCCATAAGCTAGAGGGGAGGGAAGAATGTTAGGCTCTCACAGATTTTCAGGACAGTGGAAATACTCTGTATGACACTATAATGGTATATTCAAGTCACTACATAATGTCCCAAACCCACATAATATACATACAGTAACCCAAACTTTGGACTTTGATGATTCTGACATGTCAACAGAGTTTCACTGTTCCTTGTAAATACACCACTTTGCTGGTTGATAACGGTGGGGAGGCTGTGTCTATGTGGGGGCAGAAGCATAAAGGAACTCTGTATTTTTCCACTTTACGTTCTGGACCTAAAATGGCTACAAAAAATAGTCTATTTAACAAAATAAAAAGGATGACAACCCTAAATTTGAAATATGTAACTATAAAACATAAGAATACATAGGAGAAAATCTTTACAACCTTGGATTAGGCAAAGATTTCTCAGCTAAATACAAAGTGCCTGAATTATAAAAGAAAAAATTGCCAAACCGAACTTCAAAACCAGAACATTCAGCTCTTTAAAAGACACCTTAAGAAGCCAGATTGGAAGAAAGTATTTGCAAAGTACATGCCTAAAGAAAGACATGTCTAGAATATATAAACAGCTCTCATATTTCAATAATAATAAGCAACAGTTTTTAAAAAGGGCAAAACATCTGAAAAGATACTTCACCAAAGAAGAGATACAGATGGCAAATAAGCGCATGTTAAGATCTTTAATGTCATTCCGAGTTCACTTCAGTTCAGTCGTTCAGTCATGTCTGACTCTTTGCGACCCTGTGAATCACAGTACATCAGGCCTCCCTGTCCATCACCAACTCCCAGAGTTCACTCAAACTCACGGAAATTAAAATGAAAACCCCTATACTCCTATAAGAAGGGCTAATATAAACATAAAATGACAAGTCAAGTGCTAGCAAGAATGGAGAACAATAAAACTCTCATAAACATTTGGCAGGTTCTCATAAAGGCAGAAATAAATTTACCTTACAAACAGCAATTTTGCATACATACATATAGCTATACAAACACCTGTATGCAAATATTTACAGCAACTTTATTCACGAAATTTCCCCAAACTGGAAATAGCCCAAATGTCCATCAATTGGTAAACATATAATATTATGGTACATCCATACAATGAAATACGAGTGAGCAAAGCAATGTGAACTACCGGTGTAGGCAACATGACCTAATCTCAAAAGCATTATGCTAAATGGAAAGGTTGTTGTTGTTTAGTCACTCAGATGTGTCCGACTCTTTGTGACCAAATGGAAAAGCAAGACACAAAAAGGCCAAGTATTATATGACTCCATTTATATGAATGTGTGGAAAAGACAAAACTATGGAGACAGAAATTTGATCAGTAGCTGCCGAAGACTAGGTATGGAGGAAGGAGACTCACTACATAAAGAAACAAAGTGAACTTTGAGAAGTGATGGAAATAGTCTGCAACTTGACTGTAATGACAGCTGCATGATTATATGTGTTTATCAAAATTCATAACTTTACCTAAAAAGGGTAAACTTTTTTATTGTATATGTTATATATTTCATAACCCTATGTAAAAAAAAAGAAAACTCAGTCCAATACATTTAAATATTTCTTCTCCTTTCTCTCCCTCCCATGCTTAGGACCTACAGTGGAAAAGGCCAGCCCTCTCTTCTACTTCTGGTTCTACCAGTGTTGGGTGGGGGTAGGGGCGGGGGGGAGTTGGGCAGAGCCAGACCACACACTGGCCATGTCACGGCAGACCTCTGCTGGGTGTCGCTGCTTCTCTGGCATACCCTGATAGGCATCACTGTGGGTGTACTCAAATACTGGCTTTCTTAAGGGCTGTGTGATGGAGTTCTTCAGGAGACCCCTCAGGGGCCACTGCCCTGCACAAGTCCCTACCATAGAAGAACTGCTGTGTCCTGACTTCAAACCCTCCCACCTTTCTTACCACCACTCTGCCCTTCTGCTTCTGGGTCGCCTCAACCCCAAGGCTTTTAATCAGGACAGGCCTTTTAACCAGACCTGTCCTGGGTAAAAGCACAATGGTCAAGCCTGGTTCCCCTTTCAAGTATCCACTTGTGCCCAGGAAAAATTCCTATTTCTCCAGATGAGAATGCAGGCTACTCTACTATTTTGGTCACTCTCTACGCTGCCATTTCTCTTCGTGATTCTCTTCACAAACGGTTCAAGAGGCCACCTAAGCAGACATCCCACCTAAAATAAAATGTCAGTCTACTTTTCTCAGATGCACCCTCTATCTCCAGGAACCATTCTTGTTGTAGAGCCCCATAGGGATGAAGAAAAAAGCCACTCTGCTCCCACCTAGACTAAAGACTCCAATTATTTTTTTTTCTCATTTTACTGACCCATTAATAGGGAAAAACTCCTGTGTATAGTCTAAGCAGATCTCCAATGGGGAATGATACGCCAGTTTCCCTTCTTGTGAACAGTTTTACGTATCAACTAAAAATAAAAGTTTACAGGTCCACTTACCCTACTTCATAAGATGCTAGGCCCTCTTTGACTAGCTGGTCATTAATACTGGTGGGAATCATTCCAGGAGCACCAAGAAAATCAAAAAGTTCAACTAACAGCACATTATCTTCCAGAATTTCTGTAAAAATATTAAGACTAGTTTGGGGAAAGAAACAAATACATCACAAAATATACTAAATGAAGCAATTTTAAAAACTTGAGAACTTAATTTCCTTCATTTTGCATACATGAGGCCTTCTGCTCAATAATGTCTGTTTCTCTCTAGGGGTAGATACATCATTTGTCATACATGAAAGAACTGCCAATGTTAATAAAATTTTCATTTTAGGTTATTATGTACTGTTCTATAATAAACCAAAAGCAGCTTGGAAGCTTTTAGATTCAGAGAAAAACACAGTGACATACATTAATTGCAATAGCATTCTGTTGTGGTTTTAAATTATTTTACTGGATTCTGTGAAGTTCCAGAGGGCAAAAGATATAAATAAAAATCCAGGCCAGTGCTTATTTGTGAAGCTTTACAGCTTTTCTAAGAATGACACACACATATGTGCATGTAAACACACACACAGAATGGCACGAAGTTTCAAACAACAAAAACTCAACCTAGAGCAGTAACTGGAATTCTTCCCCCTCCTTCTGCTTTTAGGACAAACCATCTAACTTTTTACCTGTTTATTAGGTCTATTTCCTAAACGGAACAGGGAGTCACCTTAGGGTAAAGTTACATCTCATGTGCCTATTTACTTATTTTGAGCACAGAGAACCTGCTCAGTATGCACGTGAAGGAGTGAGAGAAATTTCTTTAAGAAACACACACTTCTATGCACTGAGATCGGCTTATGTCTACACTTCTATACAACAGTAGTAGCTGGCAGGTGCAAAGAGAATGATGATTCCAAACGAAAAGATAAACTATTATCAGCTGTAACATCCTACATTGCCTAGCTATAAGAATACTTGTTGGAAGGCTTTTTTCCTCCAAGAGTTTAAAAATCATTCCTGACTACATTTTAATGGACCAGATATATTATCTAGAAACAAAATGATACGCAACTCAGAACCTTCAGTAAAGTTAAGCTCCTCACTTTTCATCTTCTATGTTCCCCTTAGCACTTTGATTTCATACTTCCCTTGCACAAGTTCTTTATTCCAGAGGGCCAACTTTTCCTGTGTTCCATACCTTCACCATCTTACCTACTCTGCTCCTAATTAAATGTCTTTTGTTTTTAAGGTAACAACATATACTAATCTCATCACTGTGCAGGTTGATAGGGAAAGATGTTTTAGGTCGAGTGGGGCCTTCTGTCACTCCTTAAATAAAATACACTACACTTGTGCTCAGATTACTGGCATAACAATTAACTGAGAACGAAAAAGGGAGAGTCAAGAAAGAAACCTGAGTCAAGTCTTCATGGATTAGCCTTGGGAGGAGACATTAAACAAAGAAGCTAAAAACCAACAAAATAAAATACCAAGAGGAAAGCTAAAAGGACAATTAAAGCACTTTAAAGTTAGAGCCAGTTCATTAGAAAAGACCCTGATGCTGGGAAAAACTGAGCGCAGGAGGAGAAGGGGATGACAGAGGACAAGATGGTTGGATGGCATCACCGACTCAATGGACATGAGTTTGAGCAAGATCAGGGAGATGGTGAAGGACAGAGAGGACTGGCGTGTTGTAGTCCATGGGATTGCAAAGAGTTGGACACAACTGAGTGACTGAAAAATGACAAAGTCAGCTCAAGTTACTCAGAACTAAAAGGCCCTAGAGGAAAACAACAGAATGGGAAAGACTAGAGATCTCTTCAAGAAAATTAGAGATACCAAGGGAACATTTCATGTAAAGATGGGCTCGATAAAGGACAGAAGTGGTATGAACCTAACAGAAGCAGAAGATATTAAGAAGAGGTGGCAAGAATACACAGAAGAACTGTACGGAAAAGAGCTTCACGACCCAGATAATCATGATGGTGTGATCACTCACCTAGAGCCAGACATCCTGGAATGTGAAGCCAAGGGGGCCTTAGAAAGCATCACTATGAACAAAGTTAGTGGAGGTGATGGAATTCCAGTTGAGCTATTTCAAATCCTGGAAGGTGATGTTGTGAAAGTGCTGCACTCAATATGCCAGCAAATTTGGAAAACTCAGCAGTGGCCACAGGACTGGAAAAGGTCAGTTTTCATTCCAATCCCAAAGAAATACAATGCCAAAGAATGCTCAAACTACCACACAATTGCACTCATCTCACACGCTAGTAAAGTAATGCTCAAAATTCTCCAATCCAGGCTTCAGCAGTATGTGAACCGTGAACTTCCAGATGTTCAAGCTGGTTTTAGAAAAGGCAGATGAGCCAGAGATCAAATTGCCAACATCTGCTTGATCATCGAAAAAGCAAGCGAGTTCCAGAAAAACATCTATTTCTGCTTTATTGACTATGCCAAAGCCTTTGACTGTGTGGATCATCAAAAACTGTGGAAAATTCTGAAAGAGATGGGAATACCAGACCACCTGACCTGCCTCTTGAGAAACCTATATGCAGGTCAGGAGGCAACAGTTAGAACTAGACATGGAACAACAGACTGGTTCCAAATAGGAAAAGGAGTACGTCAAGGCTGTATATTGTCACCCTGTTTATTTAACTTATATGCAAAGTACATCATGAGAAACGCTGGGCTGGAAGAAGCACAAGCTGGAATCAAGATTGCTGGGAGAAATATCAGTAACCTCAGATATGCAGATGACACCACCCTATGGCAGAAAGTGAAGAGGAACTAAAAAGCCTCTTGATGAAAGTGAAAGAGGGGAGTGAAAAAGTTGGCTTCAAGCTCAACATTCAGAAAACTAAGATCATGGCATCTGGTCCCATCATTTCATGGGAAATAGATGGGGAAACAGTGGAAACAGTGTCAGACTTTATTTTTCTGGGCTCCAAAATCATTGCAGATGGTGAATGCAGCCATGAAATTAAAAGACTCTTACTCCTTGGAAGGAAATTTATGACCAACCTAGATAGCATATTCAAAAGCAGAGACGTTACTTTGCCAACAAAGGTCCGTCTAGTCAAGGCTATGGTCATGTATGGATGTGAGAGTTGGACTGTGAAGAAAGCTGAGCACCGAAGAATTGATGCTTTTGAACTGTGGTGTTGGAGAAGACTCTTGAGAGTCCCTTGGACTGCAAGGAGATCCAACCAGTCTATCCTAAAGGAGATCAGTCCTGGGTATTCATTGGAAGGAATGATGCTGAAGCTGAAACTCCAATACTTTGGCCACCTGATGCGAAGAGTTGACTCATTGGAAAAGACCCTGATGCTGGGAGGGATTGGGGGCAGGAGGAAAAGGGGATGACGGAGCATGAGATGGCTGGATGGCATCACCGACTCGATGGACTTGAATCTGAGTGAACTCCAGGAGTTGGTGATGGATAGGGAGGCCTGGTGTGCTGTGATTCATGGGGTTGCAAAGAGTCGGACACGACTGAGCGACTGAACTGAACTGAACTGAAAAGGCCTTTAATTTACTACCTATATTAGAAAAACCAGACAAAAAACTCTATAGACTAAGGGTACAACTTCTATAATCATATTCTTCTTCTACAGGACTACTGCATCAGAATAACATCTTATACAAAGTGAATTAACACATTCTAGGTTATAACTAAATAATTAAATCATTTCTAGGTTATGTGGCCTTGAGCAACTGATCTCTAAGCTTCAATTTCTTCATTATAAAACAGTCTAATAATCTCATGATATTTTGGGTTTGCTAAATGAAAAAGCGGGTATCATAAAAAGGGCCTTTGAAAGTGCCATATAAGTCAAACCTAAGTAAACATAGTTGTATATATCCTGCACTAGTACTGTTCAGATCAACACAGCCAGTGTCAGTCACAGCTCTGAAAAACATCAAAATCTCTGATAATAGCAGCTTTCGAATCCTCCATCCAAATCCCTTGGGGTCATACATGTTTCACAATTCTTAAAACTGAGAAAAGCTATACAGAATATATACTTCTCATTTCCTAATACCCCCAGAAATTCTGAGGCAGCAAACATGACCATCTTGAAGTAGAATATATGATGAATACTCACTATAAGGGAGATCAATATTAGATTTTCATGTAAACTCAGGTTTTGCCATTAAACTTGTTGAGTTACAAAACTGAGGGCTAGAGCTTAGCCTGTGTTATCAGACCCAAACTGTTCGAAAGATAAACAATTTTTTCCAAAATAAGCTGAGAACCTACAGTTAAATTCACCTGAGTCAAATAAAACAAAAACTATTTTCTAGTTATCTCCCATTTCCCTTCACTTTCCTGAAAATTAAACCTTAGCATCCATCCCTCCAAGATGAGGGACAGAGACCAGCACAAAGGCAAAGAGAAATAAGAGAAGTTAACTCCTGGCTTTAGGGTTTTCAAGAAGACATGTTGAGGATGACTTGATCTTCAGTGGAAATTTGCCTCATGTGCTGATTTTATGCTCTTGGGCCTGCAGAAGATATTCCATTGTCCCTAGTTCTCAATCAATGTTAACTCTCACAGCTCATATTGACAACACACTGAATTTATAAGATCTAAAAAATGTTATATATCATTCTGTTAGTCTTATTTAAGATTATTATCACATGGCACCCAATAAAAATGAAGAAAGCTTACTAATGATGGAACATGTCATAAACTTATCTTGAGTCTTTTCTTCAAATTTTTCTTTAGCATTTTTTGACCACTGCACTGTCCCTTTATATGGTTCAATATAGGCCAGCTTACATTTAATTGCCTATGTCAAACAAAATTGCATCATTAAGAAAGTAACGTTAACTTATGGTTATTTTAGAATTCAAGTGTTAAATGTGCACAAAACCAAACTTTGCATTTGAATTTAATACATATTTAGAAAACAAACAAATGTCCAAATATCTCTAATAATACTTATAAATGCAAACAGCTGGAATCAACAGAGTATGGGATTACAAGGTACAAACTAATATGTAGAAAATCAGCTACAAGGATATATTGTACAACAAAGGAAATATAGCCAATATTTTATGATAACTATAAATGAAGTATAACTTTAAAAAATTGTGACTCACTGTTTTGTACACTTGTAACTTGTATAATACTGTACACCAACTATATGTTAATTAAAAAAATGTAATTCCCAATAGCTTATTAAAAAATACCAAAACCAAAGATGAAACAAAAAGCCCCAGAGTACTTTGTTGAATGAATCGTTTTATACTCAGATACTGGAATAATAAGCATCCACTGAAAGAACTGCAGATATTAATACTATGATACATTGTTAAATGAAAATGCAGGTTATAGGACTATATACAGTCTAATCTCATAATTGTTAAAAACACAGAAGATACATCTTAGAAGTATATATATCAAAAATACTGAATGATTCTGAGGGATTCCTCCATTTTATCGTCTATATTTTCAAGTTTTTCCTGTATTATTTTATCCATTTTAAATGAAAAATACTGCTTAACAATAATTCAAATACTAGGAATATATAAATTAGGAAATAAGCCTTCTTAACCATACTTATCTCTGGGGAGTAGGATTCCAAGAGAAGGGTAAGTTTTTTACTTATTCTTCCAGACATCGTTCTCTTGCACATGTCACATATACTTCAACATAAACGGGATCACAGTAAAACCACTTCTGTAATGACTTTTTTCACATAATACATCATATTCTTACTACATTGTACAGTTATTTCGAAATAATACATTAAAAGCTGCAGACCAGTAAGTACTTATAAAAACACACATATTATACACATAATATAATTAATGCTTATTTGCTAAGATACATATTATTTAATAGGAATTACAGAAACTTTGATAGCCCATGAGTCAGAAATTATTTACAAAAAAACTGTAGTTAAAAGAACATTTCTATAGTAAAAATAACTTCAAAAATACTTTCATGTTTGTACTGACATTCTAAACCTATGATTCACAGTAAGTAGATTACCTTCTCTGCAGGATTCAGAAACTCATCCTTTATCTTACGCATGTCTTTAAGTGTTATTTTTGCTGTATTGCCAAAGTCCACATATTTAACTTCAACTTCACGATGTCCAGGCAATCCTTCAAAAATTATGAAACTGGAAATCACAAACTTGGAAAAAACATTATCTAGCAAAGTTTAAATAGTTTAATAACTATTTTTTAATCAACTAGATTAGAATATCTTTATGTTTAACATACAAACAGTATTTTTTTAATGTAAAAAATATTTCTAATATTTTCGCACAAAACCAACCATAATGTATAGTTGGTTCAGACTTGGTGAATGAGAAACTAACAATTTAAAGATATCAAAAGATAACCAAAATCAGGATAACAAAGTCATCCAATGCTATGTGTTACAGCCTAAAAGTTAAGAATTAGATCTGGAGTTAAGACACTTAAATGACATGTGACTGTGAGGAAATCTAATTAATATTTCTAAGATACTACTCTGAGCAAATTACTTTTTTTCTCTCAGCCTCATTATTTCATCTGTAGAGTGGGTGCACCAACAGAGTCAGATCTTAAGACTGTTTTTGATGATTCACCTATTTAAAATACACTTGGCAAAGCACCAAACACAAACTAAGCACTTAATGTTTGTTAGTCAACACAGGTAATTAAACAAGACAAGCAACTTAATGATCAAGGCACAGATTGATTCATATAATATCTAACAGTGAAATTTTAAAAAATCATCTGTAGATATTGTGAAAAATGAGCAGAAACAGACCTCTATGTCAAACTAGTTTTCATATTTTAGAGATACCAGAGAAATCTCTGGAACATTCAAATAGACTGAAGCATGAATAAAGCTCTATCTTTTTATAAACAGTCATTTTGAGTGTTTAGCCCCTCTAACGGAGAAGGCAATGGCACTCCACTCCAGTACTCTTGCCTGGAAAATTCCATGGACGGAGGAGCCTGGTGGGCTGCAGTCCATGGGGTCGCTAAAAGTCGGACACGACTAGGCGACTTCACTTTCACTTTTCACTTTCATGTACTGGAGAAGGAAATGGCAACCCACTCCAGTGATCTTGCCTGGAGAATCCCAGGGATGGGGGAGCCTGGTGGGCTGCCGTCTATGGGGTCACACAGAGTCGGACATGACTGAAGTGACTTAGCAGCAGCAGCAGCAGCAGCCCCTCTAAGCACATGTGTTTACAGTGCTACAAAACTTTTTGCCATTACTTTCAAATTTATAAACTTCTACAGAATACAATTTCAAAATGGAAAAAGTTCAGGTATTCTCTGCTCCTAGGGAGAAGTGAAAGCAAATGGGACAACACCAACACTACCTAAGATGGCACTCAAGCACAACCTGAAAAGATGTATGTACCTTAAGTGTAAGGTAAAGAGGTGGGGAAAATGCTCCATGAGAGTAAACCTAAAAAGTAAACGGGATTCAGAAAACTAGCAGCTGAATCTAGGAAAACAAGTGACATAACTCCCCAGAATAACAACAATGCAGTAAGCCTAAATGACAAGCAGTCTACATGGAGCAGGTGATGGAATGATGTTTTCACTGTTACAAATGAAAAAATCAAATGAACATTATATGAAAAGTCTTATCATGTAGAAAATTATTTTAAACTATTAGGAAAATGTAGCCATAATTTTTTTAAAAAATGAAAAACTGATGGAATTATCAACTCAATTAAAATTATACTTTATGGAATAGCACTGAAAATACTTGCACAGAACATGAATTTAACTAAAAACTGTGGTATAACTATGGAGGACAGAATGGGGACAAAACAGCTATAAGAGATCTAAAACTCATCTAATACATTTACTACCTAAGACTGAAGTATATCTACAAAGTATTATACATTATTTAGAAGAAATAACAGATAAATGACAAAGAAAGCCAAAAGAATTAAAAGTATTTGTCTTTTCAGTGGAGAGTGGAGTATGTGTAGGTCATTTAGAACTATTTTTTAAATAAGGCAAATGTTAAAAAACAAAATAATGGTTAAAGTCCTAGTCAAATCAAATGAAATCTAAGGAGCCAGAGGTTCATCTATCAACATTATCACTAGCTTTCTAAAGCTAGATGACAGAGCAAAACTGTAAGACCAGACAATATCACTTTAATGATTTAATTTGTACTGACTCAAATGACATGAATTTTTAAATGAAACATCTCCCTGAGGAAATAGTGTGCAATTTCCTACCAATAACTTTTGCTCGGTACCAAACTCCATCTTCAAATTTAGCGACACAGGCTTGATCTTGAACTGGACAGAGGATTTCCAGATTTTCTGCATCTTCACTTTTATAGAATTCCTCAATTCCCTTTAATAGAAATAAAAAATCCAGGCTCTCTATCTAAGAAAGAGATATTAAAGCAGGGATTACAGCATTATAGTTTCACAGAAACTTAAAATTTAAATGTTCCATATATTACAGGCACTGCTCATAAAATGATCAAATATTAGAATTGAATAAGACATAAGCAGTCATGTAATTTATGTTTGAAATATTCTGCTACAGAAGTAGTATATAAAAATTAACATATATAGACATAACAAAAATTTATGAAAATCCACAGTCTTCCAGATATCTTAAAATATCCTTCCAGATTTTTTCCTTTTTTTGGCTGTGCCATGCAGCATATCAGAACTTACTTCCCTGACCAGGGACTGAATCTGAGCCCACAGCAGTAAAAGCACCGAGTCCTAACTACTAGACCACCAGAGAACTCTTGCTTCTAGATCTTTTTCTAAACACATTTTCCATGTTGTTTTTTTTACCAAAAATCAGACCGTTCCAGACAATTTGATAATCTGCATTTTTCTATTAATTTTCACATTTTCTGTTTCAGCAAGTGCTCCTACTAGTACTTTTAAACCATACTATATTTCCCTAACTGACCAACTGTGGTGTTGGAAAAGACACTTGAGAGTCCCTTGGACTGCAAGGAGATCAAACCAGTCAATCTTAAAGGAAATCATTTGAATATTCATTGGAAGGATTGATGCTGAAGCTGAAGCTCCAATACTTTGGACACCTGATGCAAAGGGCTGACTCATTAGAAAAGACCCTGATGTTGGAAAAGATTGAAGGCGGGAGGAGAAGGGGATGACAGAGAAGGAGATGGTTGGATGGCTGGTATCACCGACTCGATGGACATGAGTCTGAGCAAGCTCCAGGAGTTGTTGATAGACAGAGAAGCCTGGCATGCTGCAGTCCATGGAGTCGCAAAGAGTCAGACACGACTGAGTGATTGAACTGAACTGACCAAACCCAGTAGCCAATCTAAGACTACCTGTTATGTTTGGTCATCTAAATAAGTCTTATAAATTAGTGTAGTGTTCTTTTAAAAATGATCCTGTCTTGTTAAAAAAGATAGTCTGCTATTTTTCTGTAGAATGCCTCATCTTCTGGATTTATGTGGTTATGTCTTCATCCTATTATTTACCTTCTTCCTCCACTGAGTTAGGGTATATGCCCTGAATTTCTTCAAAACAGAAAGTTGTATCTACAAGTTTGATGGATTCAACCCAAATCTTTTGGCTAGAATACATCATAGTTGCAACACATCAGAAGACAGCATTACTCACTGTTAATAAGCTAAGATTCATCTATGGAATGGGGTGGCAACTCTCATCCCTTCTCTGCACAGGTACGTGTTTCCATTGTGATCACCAAGTAATTCATGTATGCTACTTTGCCATTGTATAAATGTCCAGTTTCCCATCAGCCATCCATCTAATGGTTTTAAACTGAACTGATAAATCTTTAATCAGTAATTTCAGTAGAATTTGTGAAAAGAATGCATAATGCAGTAGAGGTTTACTTTATTAAACAAGATTATCTGGTTATTTTAAAACACAATTCCTGAAGTTCCTATACTACTTAAAATATAGTAAAACAAAACCAAGGACAACTGTTTATTTCTCCAAATACCAATTCTTAAAGTTAAAAAATATTTTAAAAACCATCTCAAATGGTCAAAAAATGAGGTTTTTCTCTTTTGTGAATATAATAATAGAAGTGGAAATTTTCTGAAATTTTTGTTATTTCATTAAAAAATTTTAAAACTATTTAAAGCCTTCTAAAACCTTTATTTCTAAGTAGGTAGTATTCATATTCTTCCACTAACAGGCTATTCAAAGGGAACACTGAAATATTCAACAGACAAGTGACAGTAGCAAAATTCCAGACTCTGAAGCTCCAAGCTCTCATTTCTCCATAGAAACACTGATAAAACGAGAAACCATCTGAACCAATTTTGTTAGGGCTCAAACTCTGAACCAACTTTGTTAGGGCTCTGGAAAACAGTTAAGGCTTACAGCATTGAAGCAAACACCCAATTAAGCTTTCAACATTCAAGGAAGTCAACATAAACATTTGCCAAACACAAGCTAAAAGAACACAGACACTTCAGTGATCACACACAAGCAACAGTATTTGCAAGAACAGTTTGAAAAAGTCTCAAAAGAAAAAAACTACCACAGTTTTCAACAGTTTAAAACAAATCCAGTTATGCATGGGTGCATGTGTGTGGGGGCTATCTGATTTTCAGAGGTTTACTGTATTATAATAGTTGATGCCTAATTTTCAACAAGAAATCAGAAGACATACAAAGAAATAGGAAAATATGGCTCATTCCAAGTAACAAAGTTCAGTTCAGTTCACTCCATCGTGTCGGACTCTCTGCGACCCCATGAACTGCAGCACACCAGGTCTCCCTGTCCATCACCAACTCCCGGAGTTTACCCAAACTCATGTCCATTGAGTTGGTGATGCCATCTAACCATCTCATCCCTCTGCCGTCCCCTTCTCCTCCTTCCTTCAATCTTTCCCAACATTAGGGTCTTTTCAAATGAGTCAGCTCTTCACTTCAGGTGGCCAAAATACTGGAGTTTCAGCTTCAGCATCAGTCCTTCCAATGAATATTCAGGATTGATTTCCTTTAGGATTGACTGGTTGGATCTTCTTTCAGTCCAAGGGACTTTCAAGAGTCTTCTCCAACACCACAGTTCAAAAGCATCAATTCTTCTCTGCTCAGCCCTCTTTCTAGTCCAACTCTCACATCCATACATGACCACTGCAAAAAACATAGCCTTGACTAGACGGACCTTTGTTGGCAAAGTGATGTCTCTGCTTTTTAATATGCTGTCTAGGTTGGTCATAACTTTTCTTCCAAGGGGTAAGCGTCTTTTAATTTCATGGTTGCAGTCACCATCTGCAGTGATTTTGGAGCTCAGAAAAATAAAGTCTGCCACTGTTTCCCCATCTATTTGCCATGAAGTGATGGGACCAGATGCCATGATCTTAGTTTTCTGAATGTTGAGCTTTAAGCCAACTTTTTCACTCTCCTCTTTCACTTTCATCAAGAGGCTCTTTAGTTCTTCTTTGCTTTCTGCCATAAGGGTGGTGTCATCTGCATATCTGAGGTTACTGATATTTCTCCCGGCAATCTTGATTCCAGCTTGTGCTTCTTCCAGCCCAGCATTTCTCATGATGTACTCTGCATATAAGTTAAATAAGCAGGGTGACAACATACGGCCTTGATGTACTCCTTTTCCTATTTGGAACCAGTCTGTTGTTCCATGTCCAGTTCTAACTGTTGCTTCCTGACCTGCATACAGATTTCTCAAGAAGGAACACCAGACCTAGTATTCCCATCTCTTGAAGAATTTTCCAGTTTGTTGTGATCCACACGGTCAAAGGCTTTGGTATAGTCAATAAAGCAGAAATAGATGTTTTTCTGGAATTCTCTTGCTTTGTCTATGATCCAACGGATGTTGGCAATTTGATCTCTGGTTCCTCAGCCTTTTCTAAAACCAGCTTGAACATCTGGAAGTTCACAGTTCACATATTGTTGAAGCCTGGCTTGGAGAATTTTGAGCATTACTTTACTAACATGTAAAATTAGTGCAACTGTGCAGTAGTTTGAGCATTCTTTGGCATTGCCTTTCTTTGACCTACTTTAATGACCTCATTTTAACTTGATTATCTCTATAAATACTCTGTCTCCAAATAAGGTCATGTTTTGAGTTTCTGGGGGTTACAGCTCCAATGTATCTTTTAGGGAGACATAAATCATCCTGTAATACTTAACTGGTTGGATTTGTAGATTTGTGTATGTCATCAAATTTGGGAAGTTATTGGTCGTTATTTCTTCAGATAATCTTTCTGTTCCAACAAGATGGTTGGATGGCATCACCGACACAATGGACATGAATTTGAGTAAACTCCAGGAATTGGTGATGGACAGGGAGGCCTGGTATGCTTCAGTCCATGGGGTCACAAAGAGTCGGACACGACTGAGCAACTGAACTGAAAGTAGGTCTTAATCCAGTATGACTAGTTTCCTTATTCAGTTCAGTCACTCAGTTGTGTCTGATTCCTTGTGACCCCATGGGCTGCAGCACGCCAGGCTTCCCTGTCCATCAACAACTCCCAGAGCTTGCTTAGACTTATGTCCATTAAGTCGGTAATGCCATCTAACTATCTCATCCTCTGTCGTCCCCTTCTCCTCTTGCCTTCAATCTTTCCCAGCATCAGGGTCTTTTCCCAATGAGTCAGTTCTTCGCATCAGGTGGCCAAAGTATTGGAGTTTCAGCTTTAGCATCAGTCTTTCCCAATAACTATTCAGGACTGATTTCCTTTAGGATTGGCTGGTTTGATCTCCTTGCTGTCCAAGGTGCTCTCAAGAGTCTTCTCCAACACAGTTCAAAAGCATCAATTCTTTGGTGCTCAGCTTTCTGTTTATGGTCCACCTCTCACATTCATACATGACTACTGGAAAAACCATGGTTTTGACTAGACGGACCTTTATCAGCAAAGTAATGTCTCTGCTTTTTAATGTGCTGTCTAGGTTGGTCATAGCTTTTCTTCCTATGAGCAAGCGTCTTTCAATTTCATGGCTGGAAAAAAGGAGTAAAATTGGGCAAAGACACACACACACACACACACACACACACACACACAGTAGAATGCTCATAAAGGTGAAGGTAGAAAATGGAGTGAAGTAGAAGCCACTGAACACCAATATTTTCCAGCTAACCACAAACAATTAGGGAAATAGATTCATTCTCACTTATGACCTTCAGAAGGAACCAACACTACTAACAACTTGACCTCAATACCTCTAGACTTCAGAACTGTGAGACAATAAACTTACACTGTTTAAGCAACTTAATCAGTGGAACTTTCTTACGATACTCTAAGGAATGAATATAGATTTTGAAATGGGAAAGCAGGATGCTGTTGTAATAAATACCTAAAATTATGGGAGAAGCTTTGAAATTGGGTTATGAGCAGAAAGAAGAGGAAGAATTATGAGGTACTGAATGAAAAAAATCCAGATTACCCTGGAAAGATTACTGGTAGAAATAAGGATGCTAAAGGTGCTTCTGGTGAGATTTCATAGAGAAATGAGGGATATGATACTGGAAACTGGAGGAAAGGAAATCCTTGTTACACAGGGGTAGAGAACTTAGCTGATTTATACTGTACTGGGTAGAAAGTTGAACTGGATATTTAGCTGAGGAGATTGCTAAGTAAAGTGTCAAAGTGTCAGCCTGGTTTCTCCTTGCTGCTTATAATAAAATGTGAGAAGACAAAGATAAATTGAAAAATAAATTGTTAAACATGAAGGAACCAGAATCTGAAGATTCAGAAATTTCTTAGCCTATTTGTATTTCAAAAAATGAGAAAGCAAGCTCTGGAGAGAACATTAAGGGTATGGCTTGACAGTGTCTGCTGAAGGGAATATGGATGTTATGATTTATGAAGCCAATCAATCATCTCAGCAGAAACACTGCCAGCCTGAACTGAAGGGGAAGAGGTGAGAGGAAATGAAGCAGAGAGGGGTGGTGGGCTTGTGAGATTCTATAGGCAGGAAGAGAGCTGACAGAGTGATCTGTTCATGAACCTATGTTTCAAGAAAACAGAGGAGTAATTTTGAAGGTGATTCAGAGGCTCGAGTGTGTGCCACTGCTACTGCAGGCCCAGAGCACACAGACCTGAAAGGCAGGGCTGTCTCCTCCTCTGTTCCAGGGATGGGGCCTCCTTCTGTGTTTCAGAGTTAGGACAACTCCTCAATTCCGTTGGATGAGGCTGCTGCAGGGCTGAGGGGGAAGGGCCACACCCAAGGGGGACTGGAGGACAGAACATCCAGCAGCCAAGGATTATTCTAGAGTCGTAAGATTCTAATGGAATTCTTCCTGCTAGGATTTGGACTTACTGTCTATTCTCACAGATTTAGAGATAGAGAGGAGTTCTGGCCTAGCTTCAGTTAAAGAATTCTTACTTATACCTGACTGAGCTCATCAGAATTTAGTGATTTTATGTGAGATTCTGGACTTAGACTTGATGTAAGATAATTGATTTTTTGGAACATTGGGATGTGGTGACTGCATGTAAGGAGGAAATTTTTGATAGGGCAGAGAGTGGATTTCTTATGAGTTGGTTTGTGTCCTCCCCTCAAAATATACTAAAGTTCTAACCACCTCCCCCAGGACCTCATTGTGTCCTTATTTGGAGATCGAGTTTTACAGATAGGATCAAGTTAAAATAAAAGTTTTAGGCTGGAGTTAATTCAATATGACTGGTGTCTGTATTAAAAAGCTGAGACAGACAAGTTACACAGAGAGATTGCCACGTGAAGGAAGCAGAGACTGTGATGATGCAGCAGAAGGAAGGAGTGCTAAAGATTGCCAGCAAATCACCAATCTAGTCCAGAGACATGGGACAAATCTCTGTCCCGCCCCTACCCCCCACCTCCCCCGCCAACCTCAGAAGGAAGGAACCAACTCTGATGACTCCCTGACCTTAAACCTGTAAACTCCAGAACTGGGAGTCAATACATTTCTGCTTTTAAAACTACCTACATTGTGGCATTTTTTTGGAGGGGCACCATGCAGCTTGTGGGATCTTAGTTCTCCAACTAGGGATTGAATCCAGCCCCTGCTAGTAAAAGAAGAGTCCTAATCAATCACTGAACCACCAGGGAATTCCCTGTTTCACTTTGTTATAGCAGACTTAGCATGTTAATATACTCAAAAAACCCAAGTTAGGATAAATTCAAAGACAGACACACTAGATGCATGATGAACAAACCGTCAATAGCCATACAAAGAGAACTGTGAAAGCAGTAAGAGAAAAGTGACTTGTCAGATATAAGGGATCATCAATAAGATGATCAGCGGATTTTTCATCAGAAACCTTGGAGGTGAGAATGTAATCAGAAGATACACTTAAAAGAGCTAAAGAAAGAACTGTCAACTGAGAATTATAGATCCAGCAAGACTATCCTTCAAAAATGAGTGAGTAATAAGCCATTCACAGATAAACAAGAGATAAGGAAGTTCACTACCACTAGACCTGCCTTATAAAAAAAGCTAAAGGGAGTCCTTCAGAAGGAAACGAAAGGATGCTAGAGCGTAACGTAAATTCACATTAAGATATACATATCTGTGATTAACATAAACACACAAATATGAAAGCCAGTATTATTAACTTTGGTTTCTAACTCTACTTTCATTTTCTATAAGATTTAAAAGACAAATGCACACAAATAATTATAAGTCTACATTATTGAGTATTTGATGTACAAAGATTAATTTTTTTTCAAAGATTAATTTTTGAGATTGGTATTATTTAAAAGGGAAATGGAGCTATATAGAAGTAGGGTTTTGTGCAGTTAAAGTTGATATTAATTCAGATTAGATTTCTGTAGGACGTTTCACATAACTTTAATTACACATAATTTTTACACATAATTACACATAACTTTAGGATGTTATGTATAATCCTCATGGTAACAATAAACACAGATATACAAAAGGAACCAAATGACACTACAGTTTTGTCACACCCATGTTCACTGCATCATCATTCACAATAGTCAAGAGGTAGAACCAAGCCAAATGTTCATCAATGGATGACTGAATTAATAAAATGTAGTACACACATAAAAAAAATGTAGTATACACATACAATGGAATATTTAATTAGCCTTAAAGTAAGTCCTATTGCATGCTACAACATGGATGAACCTGGAGGGCATTATGGTAAGTGAAACAAGCCAGTGACAAAAGGACAAATACAGTTATCCCTGGTAGCTGAAAGTAGTGTTCTTATGAAATCTTTTGTAGGCCAAAATGTAGTAAAGCAAAGAGGCTGACTTTTCTTTGGGAAGAGCAATGTAGGTTTTTCAGAAAAATGAAATTTGTGTAAACTGAACTGAAAAGCAGGGTACTGTTTGATTCCACTTATATGAGTATCTAAATAGTCAAATTCATAGAAGAAAGTAGAACTGTGGTTGTTAGCAGTTGGGGGTAGAATGAAACAGGCAATTACTGTTCAGGGAGTACCAAGTTTCAGTTTTTAAAGATGAACAAATTTTACAGATCAGCATGCTATACAATAATGTAAGTTAGTGAATACTACAGAACTGTATATTTTGAAGTGGTTAAGAAAGCAAATTTTGTATATGAAGGACTGACAGCTTTTCTTCTAAGAATGATAATAAGAACGCACGCATGCTTTTGCCATTGCTATTTAATATAGTTTTATAAGTTCTAGCCAGAGTAATTAGGCAAATATATTATATATATATATAAATGCCTTATACATATAAGGCATTTATAGTAATTAGGCAAATATATATAAGCCAACCAAATTGATAAGAAATAGGAAAATGATCTCTCTTCTAGGTAAAAAACCCTAAAGATGCCACAAAAATACTAGCAGGTCTAATACATGGGCTTCCCAGGTGGAGCTAGTGGTAAAGAATCCGCCTGCTAATGAGGACACAAGAGACACAGGTTCGATCCTTGGGTTGGGAAGATTCCTTGGGGGAAGGCATGGCAACCCACTCCAGTATCCTTGCCTGGAGAATTCCATGGACAGAGGAGTCTGGCAGGCTACAGCCCATGGGGCCACAAAGAGTTGGACACGATTAAGCACACAAAGATGTAGACTAAAAAATGATTACAAAAAATCACATGCATTTCTACACACTAACAATGAACAGCCCAAATGGAAATTAAGAAAACAACTCATTTTACAGTAGAAAAAAAAGAATATACTCAGGAATAAATATAACTGAGGATACGGACTTGTACACTTGTTGTACAGTACACAGCACTGCTACAAAATAAATGGAAAAACCTTCCATGTTCATGAACTGGAAGATTTAATAGTTAAGATGTCAATACCCAGGGCTTCCCTGGCTGTCCAGTGGTTAAGAATCTGCCTTCCAATGCAGGGGACACGGATTCGATCCTGGCCTTGGAGGATCCCACATGCCATGAAACAACCAAGTCCATGTGCCACAACTCTAGAGCCAGCACTCCAGAGCCTGTAAGCTGCAACTATGGAGGCCCATGCATCTAGAGTCCATGCTCTGCAACAAGAAAAGTCTCTACAGTGAGAAGCCTGCACACAGCAACAAAGAGTAGCTCCCACTTGCCGCAACTAGAGAAAGCCTTGCAACAATGAAGACCCAAATAAAGTCATAAATAAATAAAATCTTTTCAAAAAGGATGTCAGTACCCAAAGCAATTTACAATTCAAAGCTATCCCTATCAGAATCCCAATGATGTTTCATGTAGAATAGAAAAACTCATACTAGAGACTTCCCTGATGGTCCAGTGGTTATGAATCTGTTTGCTAATGCAGGGGACATGGATTTGATCCCTGATTTGGGAAGATTTTACATGCTGTGGGGCAACTAAGCCCATGTCCCACAACTACTGAGCCCGTGTGCTGTGACTATTGAAGTTCACACACCCTAGAGCCTATGATCTACAACAAGAGAAGCCACCACAACAAGAAGCCCTCACACCAAAACTAGAGAGTAGCCCCCACTTGCCGCAACTAGAGAAAAGCTCACACACAGAAGTGAAGGTCCAGTACAGCCATTAAAAAAATAAGTAAAATTTTTAAAAAGAGAAAAACTCATCCTAAAAGTCACATGAGATCTCAAGGGACCCCAAAGTTCAAAAACAACCTTGAAAAAGAACAAAGTTGGACAGCCCACACATTCTCATTTCAAAACTTGCTACAAAGCTACAGTAAATAAAACTGTGCCACTCAGCAGTCAGATGAGAAACAAAAGGTACCCAACTTGGAAGGGAAGAGTTAAAACTGTCACTA
Source organism: Bubalus kerabau (assembly GCF_029407905.1). NCBI lineage: Eukaryota > Metazoa > Chordata > Mammalia > Artiodactyla > Bovidae > Bubalus > Bubalus kerabau. The sequence goes on from NC_073635.1 coordinate 37,092,040, forward strand.
TATGCAAATAACGTGATCCTATAGAAGACCCTAAGGACAGCACACACACAAAAAAACTGTTAAAAAATAAAGGGTACCTTTTGTTTCTCATCTGACTGCTGAGTGGCACAGTTTTATTTACTGTAGCTTTGTAGCAAGTTTTGAAATGAGAATGTGTGAGCTGTCCAACTTTGTTCTTTTTCAAGGTTGTTTTTGAACTTTGGGGTCCCTTGAGATCTCATGTGACTTTTAGGATGAGTTTTTCTCTTTTTAAAAATTTTACTTATTTTTTTAATGGCTGTACTGGACCTTCACTTCTGTGTGTGAGCTTTTCTCTAGTTGCGGCAAGTGGGGGCTACTCTCTAGTTTTGGTGTGAGGGCTTCTTGTTACCTGTGGCGGATTCATTTTGATATTTGGCAAATCTAATACAGTTATGTAAAGTTTAAAAATAAAATAAAATTAAAAAAAAAAATAAATGAACTCAGCAAAGCAGTAGGACACAAGATTAACACTCAGAAATCAGTTTCATTTCTTTACACTAACCATGAAAGTATCAGAAAGGGAATGTAAAAACACAATACCTTTTAAAGTTGCACCAAAAAAAATACAGCTATCAAGAAACTTGACCAAGGAAGAGAAAGACTTAACATGCTGAGAACTATAAAATATTAATAAAGGAAATTAAAGAGGACTCAAAGAAATGGAAAGATAATACCATGCTCTTGGACTGGAAGAATATTGTTTAAAAGGCAACACTACCCAAAACAATCTATAGATTGAATGCAATCACAAATTACTCATGACAGTTTTCATACAACTAGAACAATAATCCAAAAATTTACATAGAACCTTAAAATACCCAGAACTGCCAAAGTAATCCTGAGGAAAAAAAAGAAAGAGGCAATACTCATCCAGATTTCAAACAATACTACAAAGCTCCAGTAATTAATGGAAGGACTGATGCTGAAGCTGAAACTCCAATACTTTGGCCACCTGATACGAAGAGCTGACTTATCTGAAAAGACCCTGATGCTGGGAAAGATTGAAGGTGGGAGGAGAAGGGGATGACAAAGGATGAGATGGTTGGATGGCATCATTGACTCAATGGACATGAGTTTGGGTAAACTCTGGGAGTTGGTGATGGACAGGGAGGCCTGGACTGCTGCAGTCCATGGGGTCACAAAGAGTCGGATATGACTGAGTGACTGAATTTAACTGAACAGTAATCAAAGTTGTATGGTATTGGTAAAAAATCAGACATATGGATCAATGGAACAGAACAGAGAACCTAGAAATATATACACATGCCTATGATCAGGTGACAGGCTTTGAGTGAGTCCAGCTCAGTCCTGGCTCTACTCTTTTGTAGGCACATGACCTCTGCAAGTTGCTTCAGGCCTTTGGTTAGAGTTTCCATTTCTTAAATGAACGTTTATAGTATCCTCCTCGTAAGACTGATGTAAAGATTAATGAGTTAATTCACACAAAACATTATGGCCCTTACAATGCATTAATTCATATAGAACATGGACACCAAGAGATTAATAATGATGAACCTTAATGCTGGTAGCTATCTAAAACAAACCCATCAATCATATATCCAAATAGACAATGGAATGCCTTTAACTGGAATCTATTTTAATGTTCAAATTCAGAATATTACCTAGCAATAAATAAATCTTCATACATTATCAGAAATCGGTGTTATTTTATTTTGATCTGCCAGTTCTATATGCTCTCCTGGTTTCTAGATTTCAGAAGGTAGCAAGAAACATTTACACATTAGGGATCCTTCATTTTCCTTCCCCTTCCTATTTTCACTAACTTGCAGGATGACGATTTCCTTCAATTTACTATGAATCATGTGAGTTTCTTGTTTAAAGTTGCAGCTACCAAGAAACTTAAAATTTATGGAAGGCTGATAGCAGTTTGTTTGCTCTAGAATGCATACTGGGCACTCATTTCCATTATACATTTTACTTAGTATTTGAAAAAATACATTGTCTCAAAGGACCATTATATACTTACCAACTGAAGATAGAAATCAGAAGGACTATTTATATGACAAACCATAACTGAAACATCAGTCATTTCTTTAGGCAAAACAGGTGGAGGATAGTGTAAGGTCGTATTTTTTTCAGAATGACTTCTTGGTGTTTGAGATCTAAACCTAATTAAAAGCACAATTAAAAGCATAAGCAAGAGCCATTCTCCTAAGGTCTCTCTTCTCTCAGTGAATTGATCTGAAGAAAAGACCTGCACATATACTGATTTATCTACCAAGAATATTTCCCCAACCTTTCTCTTCTAATTTATAATATTTTGTGGCATTATCTTTAATTATCAAATGAGCATAAATAAGAGGTCAAGTCTCAAAACTCAATGATTAATCTTTAAGTTTGTGTTGGAGCATTTTTGAGTTGGGCCTACATTTAGTACTCAAAGTTTCTACTCTTTTGGTTGAACGTGATACTCATGGTCTATGGCAGCACTCAAGGAAGGCCAGCTGAGGGTTTTCTGTGGCCCCTTCCAGCTACAATAGCCTACTTAAGTTTTACAGAATGCAATCTACTTGGGTCACTTCCAGACTCCTATTATTGCTCAGGACAGAAAGTATCTTCCATTATCTCTGTGGTTACTTTTTATCTCTTTGTTCATCAGAGATAAAGAAAAGAAATATAAGTATCTACTCTAGATTCATATATTAATATACAGTAGTGATCATGATCTTACTCCAAAGCTTAGAAAATGTAAAGAGGGAACTGTTGAACACTAATTCTTGAAACCCTAATGGAGCTACTTGTAAGGTTAGCTAGAGTCTAAAAAAAAAGTTCACTGTCTTACAAGTAACTTCTATTTTGAGCTACGTTAATATCCCTATTTCCTTAAATCAAATGATCTGAATCCAATTTTCACACAACTGTACTTAGAAAACTCTGACCGAGATACCTTTAAAGTCTCAGAATATGTTACAGTGTGCTCCCTGATAGTCTAGTGCTTAGGATTGGGTGCTCCCTCTTAAGAGTATGTTATAGTTCACTTTAGAGCCCATGTTTTTTAAAGGTAAAATCTGCTATTCCGATCTATAGCTATAACCTTGAAGATATTTATGTTTTAATAAGTTACCTACCTTGCTAGTTCCATAAAAACTAATGCATCTCTAAGAGACACAGGCATATCACTGCTTATTTTATTTGTTGGTGGTTTTTGCAGATCTACAATAAGCACACCATCTTCTTCTTTAAAAACTTTCATTAAAACAGCCTTCTTATTTACCATTTTCAAAAATTCTATTTTAGCTTCTTCTCCCCAGCCTTCACTCTATGGAAAAAGTAAAATTTCAATGTGTTCAATAATTATAATTAACTCTAAATGGTACAATATTGTAGATTTAGCTTTCTAACAGTAAATCTGAGCAAAGGCACTGAACCAACTATAGATAGAAGAAGATAGAAGCAACTGGGCCCACAAACCCAAGGAGGACAGTCTTTATGTATGTACAATGTACAGATCATACTTGAATTTTATAAACGTGGTCTCAAGGTGACCATAAGCTGTTGCACTTCAGGACTTAGTTTTACTTGTGAATATTAATATGAAAATAATAAATAAAAATTTAAAGATAAAAGAAGTATTGACATAAAAAATTTCCCCTTAAACGAAGAGATCCAAAAGGTAATTCTAAAAGTATAATGGAAGCCATGTAATACATTATATATTTATAATCATCATCAGATGCTTAGTTTCCATTACTAGCAATATATGAGGCACATGCTACTTAAATAATAAGGAAAAATACTCACCCATTGAAAAAAATTAAAAAAAAATTGTGTTCACTGATCTTTGAATCTTTAAGTACGCATACATTTCACGGGTCAAAACCACATATTCCTTAAAAATAAAAAATTTTCTAAAGATTTTATGAACATAAAAAAGTAAAACCTACTCAGAATAGATAAGTGCAAAAAAAAATAGTTTTACTCTTTATAGGATAAAATCAAAACCAAAATAATTTTGAGGAAAACATCAGTGCTAATATTTTCATATGTTTCCTTTTATTTCTTTATTCATTTGTTCATTCTTTCAAATATTTGTTGAATGCCTACTGTGTGCTAGGTGATTTGCTAAGTGCTGGAATACAAAGATGAACAAAGGCACAGACTCCTGCTTTCAGACTTTCTAATAATACAACTGCTTAACATGTATTCTTACATACAATTTCTGTCTTCTAGGAGTTCCAAATCTTTCTGGGGAACAAATATTCATAAATAATACAAAAGCAGAATGCAATATAGTTAATAAGTAGTGAGCAAAGGGTCATGCAAATAGAGAAGAAATGTATAGAAACATATGCCATACCATGTCAAATTTTTTTCTCTCCATATTTATTTGACTCTAAAATTTAGTGGTTTACTCAGATATTCACCCTTCATTAAGTTCATATACACAAATTCAGTATAATCTCCCATTAAGATCAATTCTGATTATAGAAATGGAAGTTCAATTCCTTTTTCACTTGCACCAATAGTTTATTATGCAAAAGGTATTTAACAAGTGAACTGGTGCCATGAACCTATATTCAGTAATCTGAACCCCAAAACATAGTTAAAATTGGACTATTTGGCCCCCAAACAAGAAATAATTTAAGTCTCACTTACTGAATTCTGTGGAACAATGTCTTTCAATGAGCATGGATGTGCTAGTGGCTGGACATCTTTCAGCAGTTCTTCAATATATGGCTCAGACTTTCTCAGAACCAGACATAAGTCATTTAGTACGATATGCTGCTTAGCAATGTGCTCTGATCTCACATGAGAGTCACCAACTCTGGGAAGAATTCAAGCAATAGTTAATGAAAATAATGCTTCAAGCCCAAGCTTGCCTTAGCCCACAAAAGGTGTGCATTTAGAATACCTTAGAATTCTACACATTCTCTTTTTAAGTTAAATCTTCTAGAAAGTTATATTCTGATTCATACTATCTCATAATATAGATTCAATCTATCTTTTAAAACCACAGACACTATTTCTACCTACAGAATAAATCTCAACAGCCTTTATCTGGATTATCTTTCATATACCTATTCAGTTTAAACTTAGAAGGCATAATGACACACCCAAACAGCAATATATTTGTTTATAAAGTTATGACCATTTAATAAAATGACCATGCAAGAATTAATACTGGTCCTTACTACAAGAACCTCTTCAATTTGCTTTATTTTGCTCTAAGACTAATGGAAACATTTCTGAACACCTAGAATGAGCTAGACACTATGCCACTTTAATATGCAATAATGAGATTAAAGAAATATGATTAAAATTTTTACTCAATCATCTGGCAACTAACAATTTATTTAAAAGAAAAAATTTTGTGCTTCATTCTCTGCTTTGAAGCAATGTAGAAGATTATTTAAGTTTGAAACATCAAAAAGTTCTTTTTCTAAGCTCCCCATCTAGTAGCACTGATAAAGTATAATACTTTGCTAATTTAGTAATGAGTAAGACAAATTTCAGAGCAAAATAAAAAGTATATGACTTGGAAGTGAAGAAGGATAACTTATTTCTACCTCTTCCTATTTTTCTTTATTCTTTAGTATTACCCCATCACAAGTGTTTCTAAGCAGGCAAGGAATATATAATACTTATAACATACCCTGCAACAATCAGCACTTCAGAATTTCCAAAATCTACCATGAATATTTGTATTAGTGCAACTTCACGGACTGAGAATTTGGTTGGACTACAAAGTTTTCTAATACTTTCACTTCCCACTGGAATTAATTCAGTAATAGTTCCTCGACACCACATTCCATTTTCAATACTGTTGATAAATATTCTTGCACCTACATAATGGAGACAAATGATTATCAATGTCTACAAAGAAAATATCTAATTACCTCTAATTTACAAACAAGTACATTAGATTCTATCACAAAAAAGTCTTAATTCACTTATTAACTGGTGATATACTACTGAGTCAGTGCTATGAGAGGGATCAAAGGTAGTATATTTTGGCAATTTCTGTTATACAGAATCTTGTGACCTAGACAGGAAGGTGAAAATACAGAGTATCAAGCCAGCAGTCCTTTACTGAGGACCTGTGTTTTATGAACTATAATAAAGATGAGTAAGACTATCCTGCTCAAGAAAGGAGAGGAGCCCAAATCCCTTGGGGGACCGTGTGGTGCACCCCACCACACGTCAGGACTGTCCGGACTGGGTTTCAGTGTGGAGAGCCCTTCGTCCTGGGACATGGGGTCTGGCTGGAAAGCGGCCACTCCCTCGACCGTCTTGCATGGCACATTCGTGGGGAACCTGGTACTAAACCATTCGTAGGTGACCTGCTTCTGGGACGGGGTTTCCAACATAGCAGAGCAGTTCCCTTGCTGCAATCTATTCAAAGTCAGCCCTCGACACAAGGGTTTGTAAAAGACAGAAGAAAAAAAAAGAATAAAAAGAAATCTAATTTTTTCTTAAAAAAAAAAAAAAAAAGAAAGGAGACATGCAAGTAAGTGACTATCAATCACTGTACTTATAACAGTAAAGATCATCCTTGTACATGCACACACACACATGTACAGATACAGACGTACTGAAATCTATAAAATACTTAGGTAGCATAAAGGAAGATGTAATGACCTTCTCTTGGTTAAAGAGGAGTAAAAGTAAGGAAACCAAGAAAGAAAGAGCGTGAAAGGCAAAAATTAAGAAATTAATACACAGTGGAGTTCAGAAAAGGGGAAAGTGAACCAAGGATTGAACAGCAGAAGACCTTATGGAGGGATCAGATGAATTACAATTAAAAACTAGAAAAAAAATAAAGTTAGAATGAAGCCTGAATTTTTACTTTTATTATCAGCTCAGCAATGTTCTCAGTAGTTTGGGTCTGAATTTACCTTCTCCCCACAACAACCCCACAGATATGCTGCTTCCAGCCCATAGGTAAGGAAACCAGGCAAAGAGAGGCTGCAAATCCAGCCCAAGACACATGGCTACTTAGAAGAGGGAGGAAGAGAACCCATGCAATCTTGGAGCCCATTCTCTTAACAACTAAGCTAACATCAGAGATGAATTTGGTAAGATTTGTTCATTTACCCTATAGAGAGAGGCTGCAAAATTCCCTCTCCATTTGCTAATAAGAACAGGATAGCTCAGGGGCACACAGGGTAACCTTTCAAGTTCTACCAAAACTTGTACTTGGCCTTGAGACTTTCATCAACCTCCCTCTTATGTTGATACATCATATAACCAATATTCTTAGATTTAAACTATATTCTATTAAACTATTCTTTGTTGAAATGGATGAGATAAAAGCCTATTGAAGCCTTTTGTTGTTCTTTATAATGAAAAGCTCAGACAGAAAAAGGGAACAAGAGGATACTCAGCTAAAGCACTGTGTTACATTTCTTCCCTTAACACTAATTTCTCAAAAGATAAATGAGTATGTAAACTATGTATATCTACCTTGAAATAATTATCCATGACAACTTAAAAGAATGATATTTTGACTTTCTTAGAATATTTTCTGAAACTAAACTGAGCTCTTTTATATATATATTTAGAGAATTATTTGCAGTCATTAAAAATTTAACTATATTTAAGTTTACCACTATACTTTCCTCCTTAGACATTCATAATTTAAAAACTGTTTTTTAACTTTAAAAATTATTATTCATTTTATCAGAAGTATATGATGATTCTAATCTTCTGATATTCTGATAAGCTACAAAGATCAGCTGAGAGTTAGCAACACGTTTAAAGAACTACCAATAGAAAGTTGGGGCTTCTCTGATGGCTCAATGGTAAAGAATCTACCTGCCAATGCAAGAGATGCAGGTTCGATCTCTCGGTCAGGAAGATCCCCTAAGAGAAGAAAATGGCAACTAACTGCAGTATTCTTGCCTGTACAGAGGAGCCTTGAGGCTATAGTCCATCAGGCCTCAAAGAGTCAGACACGACTTAGCCACTAAACAACAACAGCAACAAATATAAAGCTGAACAGATAATATAGTACTTTTTGATATCAGTTATATACAGGCATTGAATGATATTAATAGAATGAGAAAATGCAGCTTCATTACAGAGTATAATCATATTTAGTCAACTATAAAGATGATATTTGTAATGAAAGCCTATACTGTATGTACTTAGTCACTCAGTCATGTCTGACTCTTTGTGACCCCATGGACTGTAGCCCACCAGGCTCCTCTGCCCATGCAGATTCTCTAGGCAAGAATACTGGATTAGGCTGCCATGCCCTCCTCCAGGGGATCTTCCCAATCCAGGGATCAAACCCAGGTCTCCCGCATTGCAGGCAGATTCTTTACCACCTGAGCCACCAGGAAAGCCCATGAATACTGGAGTGGTTAGCCTATCCCTTCTCCAAGGGATCTTCCCAACCCAGGAATCAAACCAGGGTCTCGTGCATTGCAGGCAGATTCCTTACCAGCTGAGCTACCAATGAAAGCCTAATTTATGGCAAATTATACACAGAATTAAGATGCATTGATTAAATTTACCAGCTACCTTCTGTATGGCACTAGGAAATAGATGCACTGCCCTGCATCTATCTCATTCAGATGTTCAATGACATCTTCAACATCCACATGTGGATAGCAAGGGATGATATGCATACTACAAGAAACACTTAGAGAAATACTTTTCTCTAGAGACAAGGGGACAAATTATTTAACCCATTATGGATTTTATAATTTAAAAAATCTCACCATACTCCATAATGGAGTTTTTGTGTATATTTTACTCAACAGTCAATTTTATGTCCATCAACAGATGAATGGATAAAGATGTGGTACATATATACAATGGAACACTACTCAGCCATAAAAAGATCAAAATGATGCTATTTGCAGCAACATGGTCAGATTAGATTATCATGCTAAGTAAAGTAAGTCAGACAAAGATAAATACCTCATGATATATATAACTTATATGTGGAATCTAAAATATGATATAAATGAACTCTAGTGAAACAAGAAACAGATTCACAGACCTAGAAAACAGATTTGTGACTACCAAGGAAGAGGGGGGCTGGGAGAGGGATAAAGTAGGAGTTTGAGGTTAGCAGATACAAACTATCACGTACAGAATGGATAAACAACAAGGTCCTAGTGGGAACACAGGCAATTATATTCAATATTTGGTGATAAACCATAATGGAAAAGAATATGAAAAAAAGACAGCAAGTTCCAAATTACTATGACTCCAATTAAACTTGGCAAATGATATTAAAAACATGTGAATTATGTATACTGTATACCATAATAGTATTACTACTATGATACCTCTGAGCAAAAAAATTAATATTTAGCTCATTTACCTAAATAAAATTTAGCTTATGTTAAGTAATTCCAAAAGCTTTATGCTTGCTCAAATCTGTATTATAAAAAGTCTACATGAGTTGCCAAGTATTTAACTAAGCTTTATATTTTAACTTGAAATAATATTTCATTACCTAGCTCCAAAACATCTGAAGGATCAAGGTGTAAATTCTTATTGCAAAATTGATTCACCTTCCTTTCCAACACTGTTGCATCTTTTATTTGTGAATACTTCCGAATGTAGAAGTGGCAAGGATGTATTACATGGCTTACAAAAACTAGCTCTGGAGAACCTGGATGAGAATTTTCAAACCACTTTAATAAACCAAAAGTTAGGAAAGAATTCACAAAAATTGAATGCAGTATCTTCTAAAAGAATGTGTCCCATAGCACTGCAAACTCTAGAATACTTAGACCTCATAAAAGAGTAACCCAAATCCCAAATAGTAACCAAACTGACAAATAAATTCCACTTTCACAATGATTTCTTTAGCAACCTGAACTGTAAACATTTGCAAAATATGTTAAATAAGTGGAATTGAAGTTCACATAGGTACCTAAGTTAGTTAGGTACCAGACAGAGTACATGCTATAACCTATGGCATTACATCAAAACTTCAGAATTTATTCATAAATATAGTTAGAGCTTCAGAACCCCAATGACAATGATGTTTCCAGTATTGCTACCAAAATCCTGTATAAACTACACTAAACTGAAGGAACCAATAATTAGCTCATGGCTGCTTTGACTCCTAGATCTTATCAGGCTAGAGAAGTATGAAAAAATGTTTTGGAAAACCAACATAGTGAGCAGCACTTAGAGGGAGATGTGTATGTTTTGGTGGAAGTAAGGGTGGGGTAGAATAAAAAAGACAGAAACTTTTTTCATACAGTAGTAATTAAGCCAAGTGTTTTTACTGATATGAAAAGATCTCCAGAGTATAATGTTGAGGAAGGAATTCGGGGACTTTCCTGACAGTCCAGTGGTTAAGACTACATGCTTCCATTGCCAGGGGCACAGGTTTTGTTCCTTGTCAGGGAACTAAGATCCCACGTGTTGCATGGCATGGCTAAAAACAGAAAAAGAAAGAAAGAAAGAAAAAGGAGAAAGGAAGGGAAAGAACACAGCAGTGTATATGGCAAGCTATGTTTTATGTGCAAAAACATAAACTAAGAGTCAGAAAAATAATATATGTGTATTTGTTCAAATATGCATAAAGAAACTCTAGAAAGGAGGAACAGACTAAATGGAATGGGAGTAGATTAGAGGAAAAGGTACACAGGGTATTTAATATATTTAATTTTTAAACAATGCAGATGTTCTAATATATCCAGTAAAAGTGACTAGGAGAAACTGAAGTACAGATACAAGATAAAAAACTGAACAAATAGGTCATTTTACCTATCCAATACAGATCATGAAGAATAACACCCATACTGAGGATGAGGTAAAGCAATAAGTATGTGTTACTGGCGAGACAGCTGAGGGAAGTGTTATAAATTTCAGAAATGTTTTTGCCAATAACAGCCAGGATTTTTAACATTAAAAAAGAAGTTTTGGGAATTTCTTTGGCAGTCCAGTGGTTAGGAATTAAGAGCTCCCACTGCCATAGGCCTGGGTTCAACTCCTGGTGGAGAAGCTAAGATATCACAAGCCAGCACAGCAAAAAAAAAAAAGAAAAGTTTTAGTATTAATAAAATTCATTTTACTCACTGTTTCACTCTTTGTAAGTTACTTATATAACTTTATACTTTATATAAATTTATATATGACAGAATACTTTTTATATACGTCAAACTCTGCTACATCAAGTTCAGAGTTGTTAAAGTACCTGTTTTTGATCCAAAAGAAACAGATGACTTTTTCTGAAGAGGCTTTGTTGGGTATCTAGGTGTCTCAACAAAATAATCTGTGAAGCATGTTTCATCAAAATAGGAAATAAAGGCAACTGTGTTAGTTTTATTATGTTGATAATGGCATACTTAACACACTGCATTGCTGTACTTGAATTTGGCAAAATACTGGATTGGTTAAGACCTTTATGTATCAGCAAGCGAAGTCCTGTTAGTTTTCTTAACTTACTGAGATAACCAATGATAATAATAATATAGCAGAAAAAACAGCTTGTCTTTTTTTTTGTATCATTCTGGGAAGTCAACCAATGGAACAGATTGGGAGTGGGGCGGGGGGGAGGGAGGAGAAAACCAAAGCTGATTCTTTAAAGTGGCCCTAAAGACAACTGACAGTATAACTACACCCAGCAGTTATCTCAGTGACGTTGATGGTGAGAATACCAAGACTAGAAATCTAATCAATCAGGATACATTTAAACGTTACCAAATAGATGCTTCTATATGCTACCTGGGTCTCCCGCTTTACCACTGGAGCCGCCAGCAAAGCCCAATATTCATGATAGTTCATTTTTATAAAGGATTGCATCTCAGGACAAAAATTTAGGATATTCTGTTCTTAAATTTAAGGACAATGTCATCAGACTGCTTCTACTAACACCATTTACTTATAGTATTTTCATCTTTTATAGAGGTTTGTATGTGGCAAACCTCTGGTGGCAAAGTGTCTGCCCACAATGCGGGAGACCTGGGTTCAATCCCTGGGTTGGGAAGATCCCCTGGAGAAGGAAATAGCAACCCACTCCAGTACTCTCGCCTAGAAAATTCCATGGATGGAGGAGCCTAGTGGGCTACAGTCCATGGGGTCACAAAGAGTCGGACACAACTAAGCAACTTCATGACTTCATGATGTGGAATGCTAAAAAGTCAAATACACTCATTAAGCCAAATATTAGAGTTTAGCTGTATTATTGCATTAAAATTAAAAATTATCCTAACTTTGGAAAAGGTGAAAGGAGTGGCATGGGATCAACAGCTTTACTCATAATGAGATGTAAGATAATAGACATATGTTTGTTAAGGTCAGGGACAAACAGGTATTAATTTTGTTTCCAATTCCAGACATGATTTATTGTTTCCCTGTTTTTGCATTTTTACTCACTTTCCAGGTTTTCTTCTTCTTCAATAATTTCTTCAATGATCACATCAGGGCTAGATCCCACCCGAGGTAGAGCAGCAATGGTTTTAGGGAGTGTTGCTGCAACAACCTCTTTCTGTGGCTGGAAGTCAGTTGCCAAATGCGTGTCATTGTTTTCCCATTGTGAAGAAGCCAGTGGGGCTTCATTAGTTAGGACAGAAATGTCAGCCTTTTTCTTTTCTAGTGATAGGTATGTACCACCATAAGAAAATTCCTTTTTACAATTGTATTTCTTTTGACCATTCTTTTCCATTTCACTTTCTTGAGGATCACATCTGTTTAAAAATACAGAGGCTACTTTAAATCATAATTTTTTAGATCTACTTTAAAACCATTTCCTTTCCACATGACAGTACTGCAACACATACATAAAAAGAGTTAAAGTTGTACAGGTGTCCCATGGGTATTTTTAAAAACAGCAACACTGAAATAATTTACATACTATAAAATCCGATTTCTACTAAATTTAGAGTTGTGTAACCATCACTATAACTTCATTTTACAACATTCCCATTATCCCAAAAGATACTTCTGCCCATTCCCAAGAAGTCCACAAGCTTTAAAAGGTCAACAATAGAAAATCAATGAGAAGTTGAAGAAAGAACTTGCCATAGTCACGTCACAACTATCTGATCCTAAAAGAACAGTGGATATAGTTTTCAATTTTAATTGTTCAAACTTTGATTTGGCTTTGGTGTTTGATTTTAAATTATGCTAAGATTATTTCTCTCAATTCACTAGCTTAAAAATAAAGTGTAGGAAGCACTGAGAGGTACAATCCTGAGACAATTTCTAGAAACCTACATAGAGGGTTAAAACGATGATTAGTCTGAATCCTTTGGGTACGATTATTCAACAGCCACTAACCTGCAGCTGATTATTCACTTCACTCCATATTTTTCTATCTTCACAAATCCACACAGATAAAAGCTATCAAATCTCTAACTATAGAAATTCTATCAAAGAAATGAGATTGAGTCTCAGAAACCTTTATTCTAGTTAACCCATGAAAGTTTTAGTTTCTTCACAAATCACCATATAAGAAGCCAAATGAAATCAGAAATAAGAACCTACAAAGCCAACTGAATTCAGCAGACCTATTTTATCTGTCTCTTAATACATGATGACTAAAGGTCCAAACACCTCCTAAGTATACAAATATGTATACAACTTTGTAATCTAAAACATTTCTTTTTATACAACTCTTATCTGACCTTACATTTAACACTGTCAACCAACTCCTGCCTCACAAACCTCTCCTCCTTTGACTTCTAGAGTACCAGTCTCTCCTGCTCCCTCTTCATTTCCTTTAGTTTGCAAGTTACTCTTTCCCTGTCTTGAAATTTAATATTTTTCTAGGGCGCTGTCCTTGACCCACTTCAATATCTGTTTTCACTATGGAAACCCATTCTTTACCACCTGTCATCAGTAGAGGCAGGCTACAGTGATACTTTCCCTAAAATCTAGGGAAAAATTTAAAAGACTTCTGAGTTAAACTTAAAACCATGGCAAGATCAGTATGGATGTTTAAAGATAATACCTTTTGGTATCAAAAATATTTGACAGTAACCATATTCAAGTTATGAAAACATCTAGAAGAATGTACTGACTGGAAAGGATGATCATCCATCAAAGTGCAGAAAGTCAAGTCACAGAGGTATACAGGGGCCAGGGCTCCATGTGAGGGCAAGATGACTCAAGCCAAAGGCCTGGCACTTGAGGCCTCTGGCAAGGTCTTCCCTGTGGGGTCAAGGAACACAGCAGGGTGACTAGTACCAACACTCTTCACAGCTATTTGATATATCTTATTCCCTTTATTCCAAAAACACCACGAAGCAACTTCTGATGATTTGGCTTTCTGTGTCTGTTTGGATACTGGAAAAGAATGCCAACATAAGTATTCTATTAATAGTCCCTGTGATAATACTATTTGCCCCTTAAGTTAATAAACTGGCATTCGGATCATGTGTTAGTTTTGTGAACTTGGCTTACATGAGTTTACCTGGTTTAGAGCAGATCTGCTCATGTCTGTTTCTGAGCTTGTAATGCTGTGGGCCAGGCCCTCATTAGTTCCCCAAAGTAATGAATGTGATGCTTCTTGAGGGATGATTTCCTGAGGAGCCATACCACCTTCAAATGAATAAACTTATTTTCTTTTGGAGGTTTCTAAACTATTTATATTCTGACTACTCCTAAACCAAGAATCAAATCCTGTAACCTCCCTCCAGAGGTTTCTTCCCAGATACCTAGTAAACAACAGAAACTCAGCATATCCCACTACCTTCCCCTCCCAACTTTTCTTCGTATATTTCCAATCTTGGTAAGTAACACCACAATTCATCACCTCAGTCACCAAAGATACACCTATAAATCATTGGAATGCTTCCCTTTTCTTCATTCCTCACACTGAAACATTTACTAAATTTCACCACTTTTCCTTATTTAGCATTTGTCATTACCTATTCCTTTCCAGTGCTACTACCTACATTTGGTTTCTCATCATTTGCTAGGTCATATTATATATATATATATAAAATATATAATATCATATGCTAGATCATATAATAACCTAAGCCATCCTTCAGCCTCCAGCCTCATAGTCTTCCAAAAAATTCTCTATGGTCACTAGAGTTACCTTTTACAGATATAATCTAAGTACTTTTACATTCATTCTGAAAATCTTTTAATGGCTATTATTTACACTTGTGCTATCCAACATAATCTTCTGCGATAATGAAAATATGCTGTACTGTCCAATATGATAGTCACTAACCAAATATAGCTACTGAGCACCTGAAATGTGGCTAGTGCAACCAAATAACTAAAATCTTCATTTTATTTAGTTTTAATTTATGTTTAAATTTAAATAACCACACATGGTTAGCAGCTATCATACTGGGTAGCACAGGTCTAGGAAATAAAGTTCAAACACCACCAGAGCATACAAAGTTTTTAGGATTCAGCCTTTATGTATCCTCTGTTAAACAAAATTCTACAGGCAGGTTCCTGAACACAGTATACTATCTCACTGCCATAAATTTCTTGCTGCTAAGACGCTGCCTCCCTACTGTTCTCCCTTTCAACTGGTACTCATTTTTCATGAATGGGGGAAAATAAAAATCTGCTCTTTCCAAGTCCCCTGGTACCCTGCAAAGAACTGATCATTCCCTTCTTTTGCATCTCCATTAGACTGCACATTTTACTATCAAAGCAATTATGCGCTTTACTGTTTACATATGTCATTCTTTATTTACTGTAACTTCTCTGCATAAATCTCAGTATCTAGGGTGTTATGTCTCAGTGGTAAAGAATCTGCCCGCCAATGGAGAAGATGCAGGAGATGCAGGTTCAGTTCCTGGGTCCAGAAGATCCCCTGGAGAAGGGAATGGCTACCTACTCCAGTATTCTTGCCTGGGAAATCCCATGGACAGAGGAGCCTGACAGGGCTACAATCCACAGGGTTGTAAAGAGTCAGACATGACTGAGTAAACACTTTCACTTTTCAACACTTAGAGGCTAGCACATTAGTGTTCAACGCTGGCTGAGTAAATGAATCTCAAAGATGACACATACATCATTGGATACTAATCCTTTCTAGGTCTTTTAATTCTTAAATATTTTATGTAGCATTAATTTACAGAAAATCATTTTGCCCTTACATTATTTTTCAGCTTTTGAATCAACATTATACTAAAGATCAATTTTTTTGTTTGATCTAATATTTCTGTCCCTTAGGCCATATCAGACACTAATGGCATGCTGCCATTCTTATAAATACTTACCGTGTTGAATCCTCAAATTCAATCTTTCCCATTCTGTTGAACATACAGATGATCTCACTGCAATTCATATTCAACCTAAAATTAAATACTTAGCATAAAAAGTGTTCTAATGTAAGTTTATTACTTTCCCTAATAAAAATTAGCTAACATTAAAAACTCTGAAGTAGATGGGGAAACAGTGGAAACAGTGGCTGACTTTATATTTTTGGGCTTCAAAATCACTGCAGATGGTGACTGCAGCCATGAAATTAAAAGACGCTTACTCCTTGCAAGGAAAGTTATGACCAACCTAGATAGCATATTCAAAAGCAGAGATATTACTTTGCCAACAAAGGTCCGTCTAGTCAAGGCTATGGTTTTTCCAGTGGTCATGTATGGATATGAAAGTTGGACTGTGAAGAAAGCTGAGCACCGAAGAATTGATGCTTTTGAACTGTGGTGTTGGAGTAAACTCTTGAGAGTCCCTTGGACTGCAAGGAGATCCAACCAGTCCATCCTAAAGGAGATCAGTCCTGGGTGTTCATTGGAAGGACTGATGCTAAAGCTGAAACTCCAATACTTTGGCCACCTCATGAAAAGAGTTGACTCACTGGAAAAGACCCTGATGCTGGGAGGGATTGGGGGCAGGAGGAGGCGGGGACGACAGAGGATTAGATGGCTGGATGGCATCACCGACTCGATGGACATGAGTTTGAGCGAACTCCGGGAGTTGGTGATGGATAGGGAGGCCTGGTGTGCTGTGACTCATAGGGTTGCAAAGAGTCGGACACGACTGAGCGACTGAACTGAACTGAAAAACTCTAAAAGAGCATTTAAACAACTTTTTAATTCATAAATCACACTTAATTTGGTTGCTAATCTGGGAAATACTTTTGACCCAAATTTTCAATTTATAATTGCTTGTTATTTTAATAAATATAGGTTCCAATACATATTTATACTTAATTATAAGACTCTTCTGAATTATAGATTACTTTTATATGAATTACAATTACTTACTTGGGAGAGTTCCTTAGTTTTAGAGAGCTGACTTGTGACAAGTCACTCTCAAATGTTAACTTCAAAGTCCGGATAATCTAGAATCAAAAGAGAAGTATTGCTCATATGTGCGTTTTGTTTTGTTACAAATACTGTTGAAACAGAGTAAGATTTCAGAGGGAAAACTATACTCTTTAGGTATTTCATTAATGTGCTCAGGGTCTGCTTTTAGGCAAGCAAAGGGAGGGATGCAAATTTCCCTAAAGAAATTTAAAATCTTTTGGAGATGTGTATTAAGATATAACAACTAATTAATACATGGGATACAGCTACATGATCAGGGGAAATTCTGATCACCCTTGTTGTGCGCCTGCACTGCTGTCCTCAAATGTTCTCTCTCTCTTTTTCTGCCCTCATCTTCCTAACGTGGCTAACTAGGGTGAGGACCAAATTTTACTTTTTTTCACCTCCTAATGTTTCATGTGTAATACACAGGAATAGACTACTACTGTTCTTTTAACTACAGCTAGATGGACCCTGGTCAAGTAAGACAGTGCAAAAACTTTAAAAGTTCAAGACTTTGGAAGCAGGTAAACCAAGAGCTTCTATTTTACACCTCAGTTCAAACATCTGATTATCTATGGGGAATGAGGTACTGAAGATTCCAAGACAATAGAGTAGGATCTATACCTCAAGGGAACAAGACAGAAATTAGCAAAGAGGACTGATGGTACCCCTTTCCCAGCAAACAATCTACCAAGAAACATGTTTCTGTTTCTGCCCAACTTGAGGCACAAGAAACACGTTTCTATTTCTGCCCAACTCCAGGCACATGATTAGATGACAGGACAGGGTTGAAGCACCTTGTATCCTGACTCACAGAGTCGGGGGTTGGGAGAAAAACTTAAACAGCATTTTGATAAATTTTTAAGAGTTGATAGTCATACTTGTCTATAAAAATAGAGTCCTATTTACTTTGCTACTCTTATTTGTTCTTGTTTTTTATTCAAGTGTCCTAGAAACAACTTTCAACTTAATATCATCCTACTTGTTCTCAGATGTGTGTTATAAAGACTTTACTGCACCATTTCCCTAAGTGGTAAATAATAATAAAAGGTCAAACAAAGTTATTAATGTTTATCTTAGAATTTAAATGCCTAAGAATTCTAAATTGATGCCAATAAAGTTAGGATAATCTGAAAAGCAAATTCTTGCAGTTAAGTCTTAGATATCATATTCCAAAGCAGGTAAAGTAAGCTACCACAGAAATAATTCACATTACAAACTATTAAAATTACCTGATTTAGGTCACAATATATCCTTAGAGAAGGTGCAGATTTTAATTCTCTTGCTATCTTCATAGCTGCATCCAAATCACTTTTTTTTGCTTCAATGTAGCTTTTAGTCACTATTATTTTTGATAAATAATTGTCTGTATTTCTTACTAATTCTTCACACAGGCTCTTCTTCCTTCATTTAAAATTAAGTTGTTTTTCAATATTTCATAAACAATTTTATGAAAGCAAATTTATCATAACTCAAAAGTATTGAAGAGGTAATTTCAGTTTCATGAACTTAAATTTTAATATGGTTAATGAGACATTCAACTGAACTGAAATCTATTATAGTTGAAAGCTATGTATATGTAACCAGAGAAAAAAGTAACTTTTGTAGAAGAATATAGTTATGTTCCAGATACAGGTGTCACAGAACTGCAGAGGTAAGACAAACCCTAGACAAATCTACCACTTTTAAAAGTAAGAGAATCCTGGCTATCTTGCAGTCACTTGTGCCATTACAAAGACATATCTGTATTCATTTCTCACGAGGATCTATCTGCACAGTTTAAAATTTCATAGGCAGATACATATTACACGAATTTGAAATAAGACTTTAAAATAGACTTCACCAAACCAAAACTCAGATATCAATTAACTATAATCTTCAAAGCTATCAGTTATGAAACTGAAGAGTTATTCCTTCATTACTCAAAAATTCCACCTATAGTGGAATTACTTTATTGTACCAAAAATTATTGCTCATTTTATTCATCTTGTAAATGAATAAAATGATTTCCTCAAATCAAATCTGGCCTCAAAAAAGTGGAGTTTGCCACACTGAAGAGTAATAAGAATGTGCCACAGGCTCTGCAAGGACTTCTCTGATAGCTCAGATGGTAAAGAATATGCCTGCAATGCAGGAGACCTGGGTTCAATCCCTGGGTCGGGAAGATCCCCTGGAGAAGGGAATGGCAACCCACTCTAGTATTCTTGCCTGGAGAATTCCAAGGGCAGAGAAGCCTGGCAGGCTACAGTCCATGGGGTCAGAAAGAGTTGGACACAAGTGAATGACTAATATACACACATGCTCTGCAGGTGAAGAAGTATTCAAAAAAATTTTTAGTAATTACATATATAATTTATGAAAATCATTTATTTAGGAGATAAATGGTCATTTTGATAAGTTTCAGATGATTCTGCCCAAAATTCATGCCAATGGAGTGATGTTAGCAAAATGGCAGACTAGGAGCCTTGAAGTCCTTGTTCTTCAATGGTGATGTCAAATGACAGCTAAGAATTGGTTACAATAACCTTCTAGAACTGGAGAATGGACAAAGGTATACAGCAACGACACAAATGTGCAGTGGAAAAAAATCCACATTCTTTATCAGCAGGACATTTCATTTCTTGTCCTTTCCCAGACCTTTCCTCCGTGTGGTGCAGTCCTGGTCTGGAGGCAGCAGCATACTTCCTGATTCCTTCCCTCCAAAGGGAGCATGCTGCTGCTGCTGCTAAGTCGCTTCAGACGTGTCTGACTCTGTGCGACTTCACAGACAGCAGCCCACCAGGCTCCCCCGTCCCTGGGATTCTCCAGGCAAGAACACTGGAGTGGGTTGCCATTTCCTTCCCCAGTGCATGAAAGTGAAAAGTGAAAGTGAAGTTGCTCAGTAGTGTCCGACTCTTCATGACCCCATGGACTGCAGCCTACCAGGCTCCTCCGCCCATGGGAGTTTCCAGGCAAGAGTACTGGAGTGGGGTGCCACTGCCTTATTTGCAATGTCCTACTTTGTGGCGGGGATGCAGCGGGAGCGAGGAGATGGCGGGGGCGGAAGGGAAGGGGGGCTGCCTGAAGAACCCTTTCACTTAATTTGGCACTCAGGCAGCAAGAGGAACCAAGACCACCCAAGAAGGTTGCAGAAAGGTTCCTCAAGCATACATGTTAGGCCACATGTTAGGTCAAAAAAAACAAGTTTTAATACTTTTAAAAGACAATGTAAAATATCCTTTCTGAACACAAAGGAATGAAAACTAGAACTCAGTAACAGAAGGAAACTGGAAATTCCACAAATATGTGGAAATTAAAGAACATACTCCTAAACACAAATAGATCAAAGAAAAGTAACACAAGGAGAGTATTTTGAGACAAATGAAAATGAAAAATCAAAATGTCAAAATTTATGGGATGCAATTAAATATTGGATCTGAGAGAGAAATAAATATATAGCTGTAAGTACATTAAAAAAGGCATCGCAAAAAAAAAAAAGGGCATCACAAACCAACGACCTAATTTTACACCTTTGCTGTTGTTCAGTCGCTAAGTCATGTCCGACTCTTTACGACCCCATGCGCTGCAACACACCATGCTTCCCTGTCCTTCACTATCTCCCAGAGTTTGCTCAAATTCATTTTATTGAGTCAGTGATGCTATCTAACATCTCACCCTTTGCCACCCTCTTCTTCTTCTGCCTTCAATCTTTATGTTTACACCTTAGGGAACCAGAAAATAACAAACTAAACCCAAAGCTGGCAGAAGGAAGAAATAATAGGATTAGAGCAGAAATAAGTAAATAGCTAGGCAAAAATAAAGAAAAATCAATGAAACCAAAAGATGGTTCTTTGAGATTAAAATTCACCAATTTTAGATACACTGCCTAGAAAAACAAGAAAAGAATCAATTTACTAAAATGAAAAATAAAGTAGGCATTCAGCTCAGTTCAGTTGCTCAGTCATGTCCGACACTTTGTGACCCCATGAACCGCAGCACGCCAGGTCTCCCTGTCCATCACCAATTCCCGGAGTCCACTCAAACCCATGTCCATTGTGTCAGTGATGCCATCCAACCAGTTCATCCTCTGTCATCCCCCTCTCCTGCCCTCAATCTTTCCCAGCATCAGGGTCTTTTCAAATGAGTCTGCTCTTTGCATTAGGTGGCCAAAATACTGGAGTTTCAGCTTCAACATCAGTCCTTCCAATGAACACCCAGGACTGATCTCCTTTAGGATGGACTGGTTGGATCTCCTTGCAGTCTAAGGGACTCAAGAGTTTACTCCAACACCACAGTTCAAAAGCATCAATTCTTCGGCGCTCAGCTTTCTTTATAGTCCAACTCTCACATCCATACATGACTACTTGAAAACCTTAGCCTTGACTAGACGGACCTTTGTTGGCAAAGTAATGTCTCTGCTTCTGAATACGCTGTCTAGGTTGGTCATAACTTTTCTTGCAAGGAGTAAGCGTCTTTTAATTTCATGGCTGCAGTCACCATCTGTAGTGATTTTGGAGACCAGAAAAATAAAGTCAGCCACTGTTTCCACTGTTTCCCCATCTATTTGCCATGAAGTGAAGGACTGGATGTTATGATCTTAGTTTTCTGAATGCTGAGCTTTAAGCCAACTTTTTCACTCTCCTCTTTCACTTTCATCAAGAGGCTCTTTAGTTCTTCTTCACTTTCTGCCATAAGGGTGGTGTCATCTGCATATCTAAGGTTATTGATATTTCTCCTGGCAATCTGGATTCCAGCTTGTGCTTCTTCCAGCCCAGCATTTCTCATGATGTACTCTGCATATAAGTTAAATAAGCCGGGTGACAATATACAGCCTTGATGTACTCCTTTTCCTATTTTGAACCAGTCTGTTGTTCCATGTTCTGTTCTAACTGTTGCTTCCTGACCTGCATACAGATTTCTCAGGAGGCAGGTCAGGTGGTCTGGTATTCCCATCTCTTGAACTATTTCCCACAGTTTGTGGTGATCCACACCGTCAAAGGTTTTGGCATAGTCAGTAAAGCAGAAATAGATGTTTTTCTGGAACTCTCTTGCTCTTTTGATGATCCAGCAGATGTTGGCAATTTGATCTCTGGTTCCTCTGCCCTTTCTAAAAACCAGCTTGAACATCTGGAAGTTCATGGTTCACGTATTGCTGAAGCCTGGCTTGGAGAATTTTGAGCTTTACTTTGCTAGAATGTGAGATGAGTGCAATTGTGCAGTAGTTTCAGCATTGTTTGGCGTTGCCTTTCTTTGGGATTGGAATGAAAACTGACCTTTTCCAGTCCTGTGGCCACTGCTGAGTTTTCCAAATTTGCTGGCATACTGAGTGCAGCACTTTCACAGCATCATCTTTTAGGATTTGAAATAGCTCAAGTGGAATTCCATCACCTCCACTAGTTTTGTTCATAGGCATAGGATAATCAATTTTACAGAAACTAAAAAAATTTGAAGGCAATGCTATGAATAACTATGCCAAGAAATTGGATAACCTAGATGAAGTGGACAAATAACTACAAACACACCACCTACCAACACTGAATTATGAAGAAATAGAAAATCTGAGCAGATCAATAAAAAGTAACAAGATTGAATTAGTAATCAAAAGCTTCCCCCACAGAAAAACCCAGACCAGAGGACTTCACTGGTAAATTATACCAAAAATTCAAAGAAAATATAAATAAATAAAATCAATTCCCCTCCAAAATACTGAAGAGCCATAGGAAACACTTTGCAATTTATTCTGAGACCAGCATCACCTTCATACCAAAGCCATAAGAAAACACTACCAGAAAACTATTGATCAGTGTCTCTTACGAGCATTAAGTCAAAATCCTCAACAAAATACTAGCAAATTCAATCAGCAGAACAGATGAAAGAATAATACATCATGCCAAGTGGGATTTATTCCTGAAATGAAGTATAAGTACCAATTAATGTTATATAGCATATTAACAGAAAGAAGAAAACCCCCCACAAGATCCTCTCAAATTATAGAGAAAAAGGATATGACAGTCTCAACACCCTATGAGGATAAAAATACTCCAACGAGGAATTGAGGAAAACTACACCAACGTATAAAACTTACATAAGAAAAACCCACAGCTAACATTACACTAGATGATGAAAGACTGACAGCTTTTCTTCTAAGGACGGTAGTAAGAAAAGGGTGTGAGAGTTTACCACTGCTATTTAATATACTATTTTAAGTTCTAGCCAGAATAATTAGTTAAAAAAAGACATAAAAGCCACCCAAATTGACAAAAAGTAAGAAAGTGATGTCTTTTTGCAGATGACATGATCTTATACGTAAGAAAGAAAGAGAAGAAAGTGAAGTCGCTCAGTTGTGTCCGACTCTTTGTGACCCCATGGACTACATCCTACCAGGCTCCTCTGTCCATTGGATTTTCCAGGCAAGAATACTAGAGTGGGTTGCCATTTCCTTCTCCAGGAGATCTTCCCGACCCAGAGACTGAACCCAGGTCTTCCGCATTGTAGGCAGACATTTTACTGTCTAAGCCACCAGAGAAGTCTTATAGGTAAAGATGTCACAATAGTAGTAGGGCTAATAAATAAATGCAGCAAAGATACAGGATACAAAATGAACACACAAAAAATCAGATACATTTCTACATACTAAGAGTGAACAGTCTGAAAAGGCAATTGACAATTCATTTTATGAAAGAATAAAAAGAAGACTGGACTCAGGAATAAACGTAACTGAGGCTGCAACAGACTTGTACATTTGCTGTATACTACATAACATTGCTGGAATTAATGAAGCCAAAATAAATGGAAAGATCTCTTATAATCATGAACTGGAAGACTTAATATTTGTTAAGATATCATTACTCAAAGCAATTTACAATTTAAAGCCATCCACTTCAAAATTCCAATGATGCTTCATGCAAAACAGAAAAACCCATCCTAAAAGTCACAGGAGATCTCAAGGGACCCCAAACTTCCACAACAATCTTGAGAAAGAACAAAGTTGGAGAGCTTACACATCCTGATTTCAAAATTTGCTACAAAGCCACAGTAATTAAAACACTGTCCTACTGCCACAAGAACAGACAGATGGACCAATGGAAGAGAATAGAGAGCCCAGAAATAAATCTTCACAAACATGGTCACTGAGTTTTGACAGGAGTCCCAAGACCATTCAATGGAGAAAAGAGCCATCTTTCCAACAAATGGTGCTGGGAAAACTGGATATCCATATGGTAAAGAATGAAGCTGGACCCTTCCTTTACACTATATACAAAAATTAGCTTAAAATGCCTCAAAGATCTATATGTAAAAGCTAAAACTGTAAAACTCTTAGAAGAAAACACAGTTGGATAAAGTTTCATGATTGAAGATTTGGCAACAATTTCTTGGCGACACCAAAACACAGGCAACAAAAGAGAAAATAGATAAATTGGACTTCACAAATTAAAAACATGTTTGGATCAAAGAATGCTATCAAGAGAGTGAAAAGGAGGGATTTGCCTGGTGGTCCAAGGCTAAGACTCCAAATGCAGGAGACCTGGGTTCAATCTCTGGTTGGGGAACTAGATCCCACATGCCACAACTAAGACCTGGCATAGCTAAATAATTTAGTTCAACAATAACAACAGACAACCTACGGACTTGAAGAAAATATTTGCAAACTACGTGACCAACAAAGGCTTAATTTCTAAAACATACAAACAGCTTATACAGCTCAAAAAAAAATTAAAAAATGGGCAAAAGACCTAAACTGACATTTCTCCAAAGAAGACCATTACTCAGATGGTCAACAGGCACATGAAAAGATATCCAACATCACAAATTATTAGAAAAATGGAAATCAAAACTACAATGAGGTATCCCACTTCCCACAAATAAGAATGGTCACCACCAAAAAGTCTACAAATAAATGCTAGACAGTGTGTGGAGAAAAGGGAGCCCTCCTATACTGTCAGTGGGAAAGGAAACTTGGTGCATTCACTATGGAGAACAGTATGAAGGTTCTATAAAAAACTAAAAACAGTAACCATACGATCCAGCAATCCAATTCCCAGGCACATATCCAGAAAAGATGAAAACTCTAAAACTCAATACATGCACTTCAATGTTCAAAGTACTCAAAGTAGCAATATTTACATTAGCCAAGACAAGGAAATAACTTAAATGGATAAAAAAGATGTGATATATGTATATGATGGAATATGACTCAGCCATAAAAAAGTATGAATCAATGCCATTTGCAGCAACATGGATAGACCTAGAGAATATTATACTTACTAAAGTCAGACAAAGAAAGACAAGTGTCATATATCACTTCTATGTGGAATATAAATGAACTTACTTACAAGTCAGAAACAGACCCATAGACATTTAAGGGTAGAAGGGACAAATTAAGCATTTTGGATTAACATATACACACTGGTATATATAAAGAAGATAAAAAACAAGGACATACTGTACAGCACAGGGAATTATATGCAATATCTTGTAATAACCTATAATGAAAAAGAATATGTATAACTGAATCATTCTGCTGTACACCTGAAACTAATACTGTAATTCAAATGCAATTCAAATTCAAACTAATACTGTATTTCAATAAAAAAATTTTAAACCACAAACAAAAGGCAAGCCACAGGAAGAAGAGAAAATATATGAAAACGATACATCTCATAAGGACTGATATCCATAATGTATAAAGAACGACTACCCCATCAATAACAAAATAAACACTACAAAAATGGGCAAAGGACTGGAATACATATTTCTCCAGAGAAAATACATAAATGGTCAACTAATAAGCACATGAAAAGATGTGCTCCACAATACTAGCTATCATGGAAATGTAAATCAAATCCAAAATGAGATACCACTTCACATCCTCAAAATGGTTATTCTTTTCAAAAAAAAAATTAAATGTTGGTGAGGATGTGGAGAAACTGGAACCTTTGAGCATTGCTGGTGGAAAAGTAACATGTGTGGCCATCACAGAACACAATTTGGTAGTCCTTAAAAAGTTAAACATAAAATTATTGTATGCCACTAAACTATACATTTTTAAATTTCAATTTTATTGGACTATATTTGATTTTCAATGTTATATTAATATTAGTTTAATATTATTAACCAATATTAATATTAGTTTCAGGTATACAGCAAAGTGATTCAGTTATACATATAATCTTTTTTTTAGATTCTTTTCTCATATAGGTTATCACAGAATACTGAATACATTTCTCTGTACTATACAGTAGTTTCTTATTTATCTTATATATAATAGTGTATGTTCATCTCAAACTTCTAATTCATCCCTCCCCCCACCACTAAACTGTATACTCTTAAACAGTTAAAAAGGTAAACTTTATGATGTATATTTACCACTATTAAAAACATTTAAAATGCATGCACATGACTTATCACCTTTAAACTCCAATACTTTGGCCACCTGATGCGAAGAACTGACTGACTCATTGGAAAAGACCCTGATGCTGGGAAAGATTGAAGGCAGGAGGAGAAGAGGACAACAGAGGATGAAATGGCTGGATGGCATCACTGACCCGATGGACATGAGCTTCAGCAAACTCCAAGAGTTGGTGATGGACAAGGGAAGCCTGACATGCTGCAGTCCACGGGGTCACAAAGAGTTGGACATGACTGAGCAACTGAACTGAACTGACCTATCACTTAGATACTATAAACACCAAATGTGAGATACCATAAATATCAAGGAATAAAGAATATCAACTGATTCATTCAGAGTGATGAACCTGAGTTCTGGGCATTCCAATTAGAAATTTAAAAAAGAAACAAGAGTCAAATAGACAAGCACCATTCCTAAATACCAATTTATCACAACTTTTATGAGTCTGTTTCTTAAAATGCAAAATGTGATTAAAGTTTACTTGAGATCATATATATCAACATTTTAAAAAAGGATGGATATGTAACAGTATGGTATGTTTTTATTTATTTATTTTTTATTTATTTATTTTTAAATTTTATTTTTTTAAACTTTACATAATTGTATTGGTATGTTTTTAAAAAAATCATTATTATTTGCTCTTGAAGCAAATAAACACATAAAAAAATGATGGCATTATGTACATGAAAATATATGTTTGCATTTTCCCAAGAATGCTGAATTCTACAACAGGATTCAGAAACAGACAGCATTTTTCTGTGCTAACTGCTTTAAGAAAGAAATTATTTAACAGCTTTGGGAACAGAAGGCAAATAGCCTAAATAAATAAATTTTCTTCATTTCGAAGCTGTAAACATCAGCCTGTAAGGGAACCACCCATTACCTTCTAAACTTGTTTAAAATCTACTAATTTTTTTCAATCTATGCAGAGAAATAAAATGACAAGTTGATATTAAAAGCTTCAGTTGCACTGAGTCTATATTTTTAACTTCTTACCTGGAATCAAGAGAAGTGAAAAGCTGATCAAACTGCTTCTCCAGAACCTCTTTAAGACAGACTGTCTCCTCTTTTGTTTGACTGTGTATGTGTTCAAGCATCTGGGAAAAAGATAATACAAAGACCTAATTTGGTATTTTTATTTTGTGGGAATTGTGTTATTCAACATAATTTTGAAAAGTAAAAGGTACTTTTTGGACTCTCTTCAAAATAACAACAGAAGAGATCAGATGATAAAAATGGGAAAAATCACATGGTTAAACTTTAAATCTTTGTTCTTGTCAGCAAAATCACATCTTTGTTAGTACTTCGTACTGATAAAATTAGCAAAAAGGACTAGAAAACCCACTAAGTTTTCTTAACTTCTCATCACTTTTACTCAGTACAGGAAATGGATCATTTTGGATAACTAAGTTTCTCTCTGGCAGGATTCCTTAAATTTATAAAAACTTAAAATATAACATTAGGGGCTTCACTGGTGGTCCAGTGGCTAAGATTCTGCACTCCCAATACATGGGGGCATGGGTTCGATCCCTGGTCAGGGGACTAAGATCCTGCATGCCACACACTAAGGACCAAAAAAACCTATATATATATATATATGCACACACACATATTTTAATTAAAATGTTAACTATTCCACAAATTTCCTTGTATTTTAAACAAAGACTCATTGCTTGAGATCTGTGACCTTTTTTTCTTTTAATCTTTCCTTTTTGAAATGGTAATGTCTATCCCATGCCTGCTCAACAAATGCATTAATATTTTAGAAGTAGATAATTTACTAGTTTCACACATTCACAGCTGGAGAGGAATTTTGCCCCAGCACGAGTCATACCCTGAATCTCACCCATACCTGATTTAGGAGATACTTAGATGAGATTTTTGACTTAGATTTGATGCCAAAATTGGTTAAAAATTTGGGGGATATGAGATGCAGTAAATGTATTCTGCAAATACATATGTTGAACTCTTAAATTCTATGTTAGC
The DNA here is from genome assembly GCF_029407905.1 of Bubalus kerabau. Lineage (NCBI taxonomy): Eukaryota > Metazoa > Chordata > Mammalia > Artiodactyla > Bovidae > Bubalus > Bubalus kerabau. Next base: position 37,120,609 of record NC_073635.1, read on the forward strand.
TACAATCTTTTGAATGCCTTGGTGGTGAATTTGCTGTTGGTAGGTGCAAGGAGCTTGTTCTCTGTCAGTAAATGAGGGAAGTCTCTCTCTTGGGTTGATGGGCCAAGCAAGAAAAGAACCTAAAACTCTGTGTACAGTATACAGCCAAATAATGAGCAGTATCAGAATAGTGATCTGCAATGCTTCCAAGACAAAAAATTCAGCTCACAGCAAACAGAAATTATAGCTCCTTAACAGAGCTTCAATTTCAGCAGGCTGCCAACACAAATGGTATGAAGCTACTCCTGGGAGGCCATGAGTTTTCCATTCTTTATGTTTCTCTCTCACTGGATTATCATATGTAAGCTCTACTACCTTCAGTGATATACATTAAAAGGGAACATGTCTTAATTCAGGATACAGTGTAATCATACAGAAAGCTTACTTTTACAGCAATACTTAATTGTTCAAAATTTTGGCCTGCTATCTTCAATGCTTCATCAATCTCTTCCACCGTTTTACTTTCCTAAGAAGGGAGAGAGGAATCACATACAAATACAAAATATAAAAACAGATGCTTAGATAGACTGTAACAGTTGCAAAAACATCAAGCTACCATTTTGTTTACAAAAGCAACCTAGATCCATTACAGCAATCTGAAAACATGCAACAATGAACATTTTAGAGTTCTGCTGATCGTATTCCAGATTTTTTTTTTTAGGTATCTTTCTGAAAAAATGGGATTATGTCCTATAACCATTTTGCAAGTCAAAACTACCTGAAAAAAATGATCATGATCATAAATAATACATGTAAACAGTAATAGTTTTTAAGAAAATGAAGATTATAATCAGGCTATGTTAAGATTTAAACACTGGGGACTTCCCTGCTGCTCCAGTGGTTGGGAGTCCATGTTACCAATGCAGGGGGTGAGGGTTTGGTCCCTGGTTGGGGAACTAAGATTCCGTATGCCGGGTGGCATGGCCAGAAAAGAAAAAAAAAAAAAAAAAACAACACTAAAATTAACGTACAGAAATTCCTTGATAAAAACAAAAGAAAATTCTTAGGGGAAAAAAAAAAGATTTAAACACAGAAGACAGTGCTCTTTCCTCCCCCAGCCCACCAATAATCTCCTTAACAAAACGACTTAATATTGTACTCAACAGCACTTTGGAATTTGTTCTGTTTCTAACCTTCAATTAAAAGAATATATTATTTAAAGTTATCAAAAGCCATAACTGATAAAATTCAATCTTCCAACATGAATTACATCATCATCAGTAAGTGCCACTAGGTCTTTTAGTTGCCATTAAAATAACTGGAAAATCATACTTAGAATCTGGAAACTTGTATCTTATACAAGTTTCATAAAACCTGAATTCAGTAACTAGGTTCAAAGGGAATACAAGTAAATATCAAGAGCACTAACAGCTGATCAAAGGCAGAATGTGTTGACTTGGAAAGAAAACAAATGTTGAGGCACAGTTTAAAATAAAATAAGAGACTGAAGCAAGGAGTGAAGGTTTACCTTTAAACTTCCCAAAAGAATCTGAATTATAGGACCCTTGAGAGCACAGGAAAGTCAAGCTACTAGAGAAAAGTAAAAATGCTTGGCCTTATCTCACTTCATGAATTACATTTTTCATACCTCTATTACAGCTGATGGGTTCAAAACAGTCCTGGGTGTGGAGGCTGAATGTTCTAAACTAACAGTTTGTTGATGAGCAGACTTTTCAAAGTCCTGAGAACAATTCCTCATCCTGGAAAATGTCAAGTATATTATTTTAAGTATCAACATTAATATAATGGTTTTAATCTTCTATTTTGATTTTTACCCTCTATTAAAAATAATTCTTATGATGACTTACAAGGACATTTACAATGAATTCTCAATTATCTGTGAAAAGCAAAGAGAGGAAAATCATGACTAGACATGTTTTCATATAAAAGCTAACTTAATCAAGAATTCAACTTCTTAACCAACGCCTGAAAATAATAGCTTATAATATAAATTGGGCTTTCTTAATCCTTTCTCCTTCCCTGATTTTTTTTTGGTAGAGATATTGATAATCACTCAACTGTCTTAAGCTCAATTAAAGTAAGTAAGTATACAAACAAATGCCAGCTATTAAAAAATGTACTTATAGACCTGGCTAATGAGGTAATAAATTTACTAGGTAATTTCAAATGAAAAGCAAGCTGCATTTCTTGTCCATAGATGATAGAGTTTTTGCCTATTTTTTATCTTTATATCCCTACGTTGGCTAGCGAGAATAAGTTGCTGCTGCTGCTGCTGCGTTGCTTCATTCATGTCTGACTCTGTGCGACCCTATAAACGGCAGCCCACCAGGCTTCCCCGTCCCTGGGATTCTCCAGGCAAGAACACTGGAGTGGGTTGCCATTTCCTTCTTCAATGCATGAAAGTGAAAAGTGAAAGTAAAGTCGCTCAGTTGTGTCCGACTCTAGCGACCCCATGGACTGCAGCCTACCAGGCTCCTCCATCCATGAGATTTTCCAGGCAAGAGTACTGGAGTGGAGTGCCATTGCCTTCTCCGCAAGAATAAGTTAATCATAGCCTAAAACAGCTTACAGAAGAAACTATGATGACTGAATGTTAGTCTCGTAGGAATAAATGATACACAAAGTAATTTTTAAACATTTGATTACTTAAAAAGTGGATATCCATGTTCTTGAAAACATGTGAATGCATTAGCCATAAGGAGTCCATCATTCAATTCCTGTTTCAAAATACTAAAGAAAAATCAGGAAGGCAATGCATCATGTATCAAGGAACACTTCTATTTTAAAGCATATCACTATTTAAACCAAACTCTACTGAAATTAGGAAACAGGAGTTTTTAACCTAAGTATACTTGACATGGAGAACTAATTTGAAAACTGGCAATTTGGAAAAAATTGAGATACCTAAAACAGATTCATCTACTTATGAAAGTAAAATTTCACTTTGCAACCATATTTGACACTACATGCATCTAGACAAAAGTACAATCAGATTTGGCTTTCATGTTTAAAAAATAAGCTTCACAAAGAAATTCCAGATTTCTGTTTTGTCTTGAGAAGGATAACCTGGCACCACTGGGATATCTTAACACATAGCAGAAACTGGCTAGAGCTGAGCAAGGGCTCCCTCCTCTGAAGTGGGTGCACAATCCTTAGCACTCTTTAAAAAAAACCCAGCTTCCCTCACCTGGTAAGTCAACTGCTAGATTCCTGAAGATGTCCCAGTTATTATGGCCACTGAGTCACATGGAGCCACAAAGATTCCTAAAGATTTATTCTAATCATTCTACTCAGAGGTTATGGAGGAAGTGATTGATGGACTACAAACAGAGGAGGTGGGAGCAGTACTGGCATTCAGTAAGCCTGAGTTCTACCTCTGGCTCTATCAACAAGCAGTAAGTAGACTTTAGTTAAGTGGTTTTATTTTCTAAATAAATAACTGTTCTGTTGGTTTCTAAGCACCCATTTAAACCTGGACAGAGGACCTGCAGCAGTAATGTGAAAAGTCAGGAATGCTAGCCTAAAGGATTTGAACTTTATTGGCTAGGCCATGAAGAACTACAGAGCAGCAAAGAATCTGAAAGAGCTGAGGTATGCAAAAGAGACTAAAAGAATTAAGTAGGGTGAAGAAATGGTAATTGTGAATTCTGTTTCCCCTCACTTTAAATGAGGACATACTAATGCTGCTTCTTTAGGAGTTGGATTCTCCACTTCATTAACAGCTCAGACAAATTATAAACTTAAAAGAGCATTCTATAAACAATGGGTTAGAGATACTGATATAAGAATGATCTTTTATCAATAACTCTAAAATAACTTTCAGAAATACAATGAATTTCAAATACTAAAATAAGTGCACATAGAACATACTTTTTAGGCGGCAATTTTTCCATAAAAGAATCTTCTTTAATACATCCATCTGTTGGGCAGTATTCTTGTTTTGTATTTATAGTTGTAGCAACCTTAGGACAAAAGATTAAAAACAAAAACCAAAAAATCATTCAGTAAATTGTTTATACAGAATTCAAAAAATCTAGTGTGCTATTCATAGAAAAATGAAAAGATCCTTACATCATCTTTAAGTCAAAGAAAAACATACTTAAGTGACATTTATATCCTATTTTAATTTTTGAGGAAATCAGTAATTGGCAACTATCAACTAAACAGAACTAAAAATAAATAAATAAACAGAACTAAAATATTTTCAGTTCAGTCGCTCAGTCATGTCCAACTCTTTATGACCCCATGAACTGCAGCACGCCAGGCTTCCCTGTCTATCACCAACTCCTGGAGCTTGCTCAAACTCATGTCCATCAAGTCAGTGATGCCATCCAACCATCTATCTCATCCTCTGTCGTCCCCTTCTCCTCCTGCCTTCAATCTTTCCTAGTATCAGGGTCTTTTCCAATGAGTCAGCTCTTTGCATCAAGTGACCAAAGCTGATGTTCAGCTTCAACATCAGTCCTTTCACTGAATATTCAGGACTGACTTTCTTTAGGACTGACTGGTTTGTCTTCTTGCAGTCCAAGGGACTCTCAAGAGTCTTCTCCAACACCACAGTTTAAAAGCATAAATTCTTTGGTGCTCAGCTTTCTTTATACTTAACCACACTTCTAAAGGAAATTTTTGGGAGCATTACTTTAAAATTTTACTGTGAAGTTTTTTACAATGCTATCTTAGGGTATGTCCAAAACTCTAAAATACTTGGGAATAACTTTAATAAGAAAAAGATAGGAGGCGGTCCTAAGATGGCGGAGGAATAGGATTGGGGAGACCACTTTCTCCCCTATAAATTCATCGAAAGAACATTTGAATGCTGAGCAAATTCCACAAAACAACCTCTGAATGCTGGCAGAGGAAATCAGGCACCCAGAAAGGCAGCCCATTGTCTTCAAAAGGATGTAGGACAAAATATAAAAGATAAAGAGAGAGACAAAAAGAGTTAGGGATGGAGACCCGTTCTGGGAAGGGAGTCTTTAAAGAGGAGAAGTTTCCAAACACCAGGAAACCCTCTCACCTGTGGTTCTGTGGGAAGTTTTGGAATCTCAGAGGGCAATATAACCGGGAGGAAAAATAAATAAAACCCACAGATTACATGCCTAATGGCAACTTCCAGCAGAGAAGTAGCCCAAAAGCTTGCATCTGCCACCAGCAAGCAGGGGATGAACAGTGAGGAGCAGGCTGCATTGCTTAGGGAAAGGACCAGGCCTGAATACCCTGAGGGCAATCTGAAGGAGGTAACGTGAGACAGCAACCCAAACTGTGGGATAGCCAGAGAGAGAGAGGGAAAAAAAAAGAGAGAGAGAGAACTATCCCGCGAAAAGCCCTAACCTAAGGCACTGCCGGCCCACTCACAGAACAAAGGACTGAGAGAATACCAGAGGAGAGCTAGCCAGCTGCAGACCGGCACATCCCCCACTGGAAGCAGGTGGGCGGCAGCCAGAGCCAGAAAGGGGCAAACTTGGCCCCAGAGAAGGCATCCCCTACCAAACTGTGAGCAGGCTTCCAGTTGCTAACCAAGACTTCCTGGGATTCTGGACGGTTGACATCCTCCAGGAAGGTCGCAGCCAGAGATTAGCTCCCCAGAAGAGACACGTGGCATACCTGAGATGGCACACCAGCTGCCACCCAGTAAACCAAGTGGCTGGAACTGGGAAGGTGATAAGACGCACCACATCTAAGGAGAGTGCACTCGCCAAGCACCTGGTCACCTGACCTGCTTGGACCTGGGAAGGGCACAACATGCAGGCCCAACCGAGTCTGCGCCTTTGTGGAGTACCCAAGATCCTGAACCTGAGAGGCTTAGACCTGAGAAGTGCATGCAACCCAGGGCCTGCTTTAGACAGTTCCCTTGCAGAGCCACCTGGAGCCTGAGCAGTGCAGACTGGCAAAGCACACACGCCATGAGCAGGGGCAAACCCAGTGTGGCCCAGACACTGTGAGCACTCCCCACACAAGCCAGTGATATTTGTTTGCAGTGTTCCTCCCTCCCCACAGCACGACTGAACAAGTGAGCCTAAATAAGGACCACCTTCATTCCCTTGTGTCAGGGTGGAAATTAAGACACTGAAGAGACTTGCAAACAGAAGCCGCCAAAATAAACAGAGAGAACCGCTTTGGAAGTGACAGATGCAATAGATTAAAACCCTGTAGTTAGCACCAATTACACTGGAAGGGGCCTACAGATCTTGCGAAGTATAAGCTGGAACAAGGAACTATCTGTAACTGAACTGACCCCACACTGCCCACAACAGCTCCCAAGAAATTCCTACATATATTTTTACTATTATCATAAAAAATTTTTTTTTAATTTTATTTTTAAGTCTTCTATTACTTCTTTAATTTTCATTTTTATAACCTATTACCTTGCAAAAAAAGACACCATTTTTAAAGCAAACTTCATATATATTTTTTATGATTTTTCTGATTTTGCTTTTTTAATATTGTATTTTTGAGACTTTAACCTCTAGATTTTTTAATCTTTGCTTTTTGGTATTTGTTATCAATTTTGTACCTTTAAGAAACAAATCTTCAGTACCCATTTTTACTTAGGAGTGTGATTACTGGCGTGATTACTCTCTCCCCCTTTTGACTCTCCTTTTTCTCCCCCAGGTCACCTCTATCTCCTCCCTCCCCCTTCTCTTCTCTACCCAACCCTGTGAATCTCTGTGTGTGTTCTGGGTTATGGAGAACACTTAGGGAACTGATTACTGCCTAGATCAGTCTCTCTCCTTTTGACTCCCCCTTTTCTCTTCCTGGTCACCTCTATCTCCTTCCTCCCTCTTCTCTTCTCCATGTAACTCTGTGAACCTCTCTGGGTGTCCCCCACTGTGGAGAATTTTTTCACCATTAACCTAGATGTTTTATCATTGGTGCTGTATGGATGGAGAAGTCTTGAGGCTACTGTAAGAATAAGACTGAAATCCAGAGGCAGGAGGCTTAAGCCCAAAACCTGAGAACACCAGAGAACTTCTGATTCCAGGGAACATTAATCAATAAGAGATCATCCAAAAGCCTCCATACCTACACTGAAACCAGGCACTACCCAAGAGCCAACAAGTTCCAGAGCAAGACATACCATGCAAATTCTCCAGCAGTGCAGGAACATAGCCCTGAACTTCAATATACAGGCTGCCCAAAGTCACACCAAACCCAGAGACATCTCAAAACTCACTACTGGACACTTCATTGCACCCCAGAGAGAAGAAACCCAGCTCCATCCACCAGAACCCTGAGCCAAGCTTCCCTAACCAGGAAACCTTGACAAGCCACTTGTCCAACCCCATCCACAGGGAGGAAACTCCACAATAAAGAGGAACCACAAACTGCCAGAATACAGAAAGGCCACTCCAAACACAGCAATCTAAACAAGATGAAAAGGCAGAGAAATACTCAGCAGGTAAAGGAACATGATAAATGCCCACCAAACCAAACAAATGAGGAGAAGATATGGAGTCTACCTGAAAAAGAATTCAGAATAATGATAGTAAAAATGATCCAAAATCTTGAAAACAAAATGGAGTTACAGATAAATAGCCTGGAGACAAGGATTGAGAAGATGTAAGAAATGTTTAACAAGGACCTAGAAGAAATAAAAACGAGTCAGTCAATAATGAATAATGCAATAAATGAGATCAAAAACACTCTGGAGGGAACCAACAGTAGAATAACGGAGGCAGAAGATAGGATAAGTGATGTAGAAGATAGAATGGTAGAAATAAATGAAGCAGAGAGAAAAAAGAAAAAAGAATTAAAAGAAATGAAGATAACCTCAGGGACCTCTGGGACAATGTTAAACGCCCCAACATTCGAACTATAGGAGTCCCAGGAGAAGAAGACAAACAGAAAGGCCATGAGAAAATACTTGAGGAGATAATAGTTGAAAACTTCCCTAAAATGGGGAATGAAATAGTCAACCAAGTCCAAGAAACCCAGAGAGTCCCAAACAGGATAAACCCAAGGTGAAACAACCCAAGACACATATTAATCAAATTAACGAAGATCAAACACAAAGAACAAATATTAAAAGCAGCAAGGGAAAAACAACAAATAACACACAAGGGGATTCCCATAAGGATAACAGCTGATCTTTCAATAGAAACTCTTCAGGCCAGAAGGGAATGGCAGGACATACTTAAAGTGATTAAAGAGAAAAACCTACAACCCAGATTACTGTACTCAGCAAGGATCTCATTCAAGTATGAAAGAGAAATCAAAAGCTTTACAGACAAGCAAAAGCTGAGAGAATTCAGCAGCATCAAACCAGCTCTTCAACAAATGCTAAAGGATTGTCTCTAGACAGGAAATACAGAAAGGGTAATATAAACTCAAACCCAAATCAACAAAGTAAATGGCAACAGGATCATACTTATCAATAATTATCTTAAATGTAAATGGGTTGAATGCCCCAACCAAAAGACAAAGATGGGCTGAATGGATACAAAAACAAGACCGCTATATATGCTGTCCACAAGAGACCCACCTCAAAACAAGGGACACATACAGACTGAAAGTGAAGGGCTGGAAAAAGGTATTTCAAGCAAATGGAGACCAATAAAAAGGAGGAGTAGCAATACTCATATCAGATAAAATAGACTTTAAAATAAAGGCTGTGAAAAGAGACAAAGAAGGACACTACATAATGATCAAAGGATCAATCCAAGAAGAAGATATAACAATTATAAATATATATGCACCCAACATAGGAGCACTGCAATATGTAAGGCAAATGCTAACAAGTATGAAAGGGGAAATTAACAGTAACACGATAGTAGTGAGAGACTTTAATACCCCACTCACACCTATGGATAGATCAACTAAACAGAAAATTAACAAGGAAACACAAACTTTAAACGATACAATGAACCAGTTAGACCTAATTGATATCTATAGGACATTTCACCCCAAAACAATGAATTTCACCTTTTCCTCAAGTGCGCACGGAACCTTCTCAAGGACAGATCACATCCTGGGCCATAAACCCAGCCTTAGTAAATTCAAAAAAACTGAAATCATTCCAAGCATCTTTTCTGACCACAATGTGGCTCAGATGGTAAAGAATCTGCCTGCAATGTGGGAGACCGGACTTTGATCCCTGGGTTGGAAATATCTCTGGATAAGGGCATAGCTGCCCACTCCAGTATTCTTGCATGGAGAATCCCATGGACAGAGGAGCCTGGTGGGCTATATACAGTCCATACACAAAAGAGTCAGAGACGACTGAGCGACTAATACTTTCACTCTGTATCTGCGGTTCCTCTGCATGCTCAGATTCAACCAACCACAGACCCCCTACTATAGTATTTGCTACTGAAAAATAACCACATATAAGTGAACCTACCCAATTCTAACCTGGGCTGTCAGGGGTCAAATGTAAATGAACAGAACAAAGCCCTGAAACAGATTCACTATATAGGAATCTCATACAGACTATAAGTGGTATTTCAATTCAGTTCAGTCGCTTAATCATGTCCAACTCTTTGAGACCCCATGGACTGCAGCACACCAGGCCTCCCTGTCCATCACCAATTCCTGAGGTTTACCCAAACTCATGTCCATTGAGTCGGCGATGCCATCCAACCATCTTATCCTCTGTCGTCCCCTTCTCCTCCTGCCTTCAATCTTTCCTAGCATCAGGGTCTTTTCCAATGAGTCAGCTCTTCACATCAGGTGGCCATAGTATTGGAGTTTCAGCTTCAACATCAGTCCTTCCAATGAACACCCAGGACCGATCTCCTTTAGGATGGACTGGCTGGATCTCCCTGCAGTCCAAGGGACTCTCAAGTTTACTCCAACACCACAGTTCAAAAGCATCAATTCTTTGGCACTCAGCTTTCTTCACAGTCCAACTCTCACATCCATACCTGACTACTGGAAAACTGCAGCCCTGACTAGACGGACCTTTGTTGGCAAAGTAATGTCTCTGCTTTTTAATATGCTGTCTAGGTTGGTCATAACTTTTCTTCCAGTGAGCGTCTTTTAATTTCATGGCTGCAGTCACCATCTGCAGTGATTTTGGATTTCAATTAAATAGACAAAAAAGCTCTTTAACTCTCTGGCTGCCTGAAGATAGCTGCCATCATGAATGACACAGTAACAACTCAGACCAGGAAATTCATTACCAACCAACTACTTCAGCGGAAATAAATAGTAACCTAGGTTCTTCACTCTGGGAAGGCAACAGTAACTAAAACAGAAATTCAGGAAAAACTAGCCAAAATGTACAAGACCAGATGTCATTTTTGTATTTGGATTCAGAATCTATTTTGGTGGTGGCAAGACAACTGGCTTTGGCATGGTTTATGAATCCTTGGATTACACAAAGAAATGAGCCCAAACACAGGCTTGTAAGACACGGCCTAGATGAGAAGAAAAAGACCTCAAGAAAACAGCAAAAGGAATGCAAGAATAGAATTAAGAAAGTCAGGGGGAATGCAAAGGCCAATGCTGGTCCTGGCAAGAAGCAGTAAAGATTCTGCAGTGACTGTATCTGTGGTGACTGTGCAGATTTTTCATGAGAGAGAATAAACTAAGACCTTTAAAAAAAAGAAAAAGATAATCCAATAAATGGTGTGGATCAGCTAATCATTCTGAAGAAGAAAGTTACATAACCACCTTACATCATATAAAATATATTAGAAAGGAACCTAATAGGGACCTTCCTAAAAAATAAAAGATAAATGTATTAAAAAAATAAAATAATGTATACCTCTGAGATGAAAGTTTTGCCTAAAAGAAAACTTAGAAGCCATGAAGGAGGGGGATAAAACAAATGAAAAAGGAAACATTTCTGAATGGTTAAATATAAAAAAATTAAATGTGAAAAACTGGGAAAAAAAGAGTTAAAATACAAAGAACAAAGTGTTAATATCTCTATCACATGAAGTAGTCTTACAATTTAGGAAAAAGACAATTCAAAAGGAAAATACAGAAAGGACCTGGAAGGATCTCTTAAAGATTTTCCATAAAGAGCTGAGAAGTTAACATGAAAGATTGATCAATTTCACTAGTATTCAGGGAATTTCAATTTAAAACAGATACCCATTTTTTGCCCATTAAATTGCCAAACATTAAAAAAATATGACAAATACAAACATGGATTTTTTTAGACCTAATAATTAACAGAACCTGCTGGTGGAACTTTTTTTTTGGTGGGAGTGAGTTTGAGGAATTGTGCAAAACCCTAGTGAAAAAATCTGAAGCCACCTAGTGTTTATCATAAACAGATTATATTATAGCATTGATGTACCATGGTTTATTGTGCAGCCATTAAAAATAATGTAGGAGACATTTATGACAATAGGTTAATGCTGGAAGGAATGCAGCAGACTACTAAATGTTAAAGTGGGCTTAATGTTGGGTGGGGAAGAGGATGTTCTGGCAAGCTTTTAAGTATAATGTACCAAAGACAGTTATCTATTACTAGATAATAAAGGAAAAGTGTTACTTAAAAAAAACCAGATTGCATCAAATATTTTTAAGAGCACCCCCTAAAATTCAGGGCTAAAATCTTAATTTCTATCTACCTCCTCATTTATGCCCCTTTGGCCTGGCATTTCGTAGTAAGAGGTTATTGTTACTACCAACAGATTTGATACAGGACATTTCACCCAGAAAATTTAAGAAAATATTAAATAAAACTGATTTAAAAGATTTCAGTTAAAATTGTGAGAGTCTTAACTTCTGATATATACAATAAAGATTTTATCCCCCCTACTCCAGAATAGCTTGTTGCTTAAGTTTTATTTATGGTGGTATTTTTGCTTGTTTGTTTTCTGCTATGTGTAACAGAAAAATAGTGGGCAAATTTAACCAGCATTTTCTCTGTGGCTTCTGACTTCCCTGGTGGCTCAGCTGGTAAAGAATCCTCCTGCAATGTGGGAGACCTGGGTTCCATCCCTGGGTTGGGAAAATACTCTGAAGAAGGAAACAGCTACCCACTCCAGTATTCTGGCCGGGAGAATACCATGGACTGTACAGTCCATGGGGTTGCAAAGAGTCCAACCTGACTGAGTGACTTTCACTTTCTTCTGTGAGTTCTGACTTCAGTGATGAATAACAAGGCTTCTCTATCCAAGATTAAACAATTACCTATAGTCTCTTCTAGTTTACATTTTCAATTTGTAGGTTATTCCAATCCACATGTGATTTTAATATATATTAATCACCTATGATTGGTTAATTTGTCATTTTCTCATGGCCCAATATATTTTTAGACTTATGATCTTTAGTCCAAATGATCAATAAAATGCCAGTATTTCTGTAATGGAATCTAAGTATGGTCATATTCTTAAACAAAACCTGTCATATTGCTGTATATAACTATAGAATGGTTATTAACCATTAATAGGACTGGAATGCAAAAGTAAGAAGTCAAGAAACACCTGGAGTAACAGGCAAATTTGGCCTTGGAGTACAGAATGAAGCAGGGCAAAGGCTAATAGTTTTCCCAAGAGAACACACTAGTCATAGAAAACACCCTCTTCCAACAACACAAAAGAAGACTCTGCACATGGACATCACCACATGGTCAACACTGAAATCAGATTCATTATATTCTTTGCAGCAAAAGATGGAGAAGCTCTATACAGTCAGCAAAAACAAGACCGGGAGCTGACTGTGGCTCACATCATGAACTCCTTATTACCAAAGTCAGACTTAAATTGAAAAAAGTAGGGAAAACCACTAGACCATTCAGTTATGACCTAAATCAAATCCCTTTTGATTATACAGTGGAAGTGATAAACAGATTTAAGGAACTAGATCTGATAGACAAGAGTGCCTGATGAACTATGGACAGAGGTTCGTGACATTGTACAGGAGACGGGATCAAGACCATCCCCAAGAAAACGAAATGTAAAAATGCAAAATGGCTGTCTGAGGAGGCCTTACAAATAGCTGTGAAAAGAGGAGCCAAAAGCAAAGGAGAAAAGGAATGATACACCCATTTGAATGCAGAGTTCCAAAGAATAGCAAGGAGAGATAAGAAAGCCTTCCTCAGTGATCAGTGCAAAGAAATAGAGGAAAACAATACAATGGGAAAGACCAGAGATCTCTTCAAGAAAATTAGAGATACTAAGGTAACATTTCATGCAAAAATGGGCTCAATAAAGGACAGAAACAGTAGGGACCTAACAGGAGCAGAAGTTAAGAAGAGGTGGCAAGAATACACATAAGAACTGTACAAAAAAGATCTTCACAATCCAGATAATCACAATGGTGTGATCACTCACCTAGAGCCAGACATCCTGGAATGTGAAGTTAAGTGGGCCTTAGAAAGCTTGACTTTGAACAAAGCTAGTGGAAGTGATGGAATTCCAGTTGAGCTATTTCAAATCCTGAAAGATGATGCTGTGAAAGTGCTGCACTCAATATGCCAGCACAGTTGGAAAACTCAGCATTGGCCAAAGGACTGGAAAAGGTCAGTTTTCATTCCAATCCCAAAGAAAGGCAATGCCAAACAATGCTGAAACTACTGCACAATTAATTGCACTCATCTCACACGCTAGCAAAGTAAAGCTCAAAATTCTCCAAGCCAGGCTTCAGCAATATGTGAATCATGAAATTCCAGTTGTTCAAGCTGGTTTTAGAAAGGGCAGAGGAACCAGGGATCAAACTGCCAACATCCACTGGATCATCAAAAAAGCAAGAGAGTTCCAGAAAAACATCTATTTCTGTTTTATTGACTATGCCAAAGCCTTTGACTGTGTGGATCACCACAAACTGTGGAAAATTCTGAAAGAGATGGGAATACCAGACCACCTGACCTGCCTCTTGAGAAACCTGTATGCAGGTCAGGAAGCAACAGTTAGAACTGGACATGGAACAACAGACTGGTTCCAAATAGGAAAAGGAGTACGTCAAGGCTGTATATTGTCACCCTGCTTATTTAACTTCTATGCAGAGTACATCATGAGAAACGCTGGGCTGGAGGAAGCACAAGCTGGAATCAAGATTGCCAGGAGAAATATCAATAACCTCAGATATGCAGATGACACCATCCTTATGGCAGAAAGTGAAGAAGAACTAAAGAGTCTCTTGATGAAGTGAAAGAGCAGAGTGAAAAAGCTGGCTTAAAGCTCAACATTCAGAAAACTAAGATCATGGCATCCAGTCCCATCACTTCATTTTTTGGGGCTCCGAAATCACTGCAGCCATGAAATTAAAAGACGCTTACTCCTTGATAGAAAAGTTATGACCAACCTAGACAGCATATTAAAAAGCAGAGACATTACTTTGCCAACAAAGGTCCATCTAGTCAGGGTTACGGTATTTCCAGTAGTCATGTATGGATGTGAGAGTTGGAATATAATGAAAGCTGAGCGCCAAACAATTGATGCTTTTGAACTGTGGTGTTGGAGTAAACTCTTGAGTCCCTTGGGCTGCGAGGAGATCCAACCAGTCCATCCTAAAGGAGATCAGTCCTGGGTGTTCATTGGAAGGACTGGTGTTGAAGCTGAAACTCCAATACTATGGCCACCTGATGTGAAGAGCTGACTCATTGGAAAAGACCCTGATGCTGGGAAAGAGTGAAGGCAAGAAGAGAAGGGGACGACAGAGGATGAGATGGCTGGATGGCATCACCAACTCAATGGAGCTGAGTTTAGGTAAACTCCAGGAGTTGGTGATGAACAGGGAGACCTGGCGTGCTGCAGAACATGGGGTCTCAAAGAGTTGGACACAACTGAGCGACTGAATGGAACACAGTATCAGTCAAAAACAGGAATGTTGTTTAAAAAACCCACACCACTATGAAAGTTAAAGACTGATTCATACGTACTCAAACTCAGAAATAACACAAGCATACCCATTAACTCTGAATGGAATCATTTTAGGCTTAAGCGTGAAATAGCATCACCTGGGCCTTCAACATTCAAGATAAATTATAAATATAAGTCTAATGTGAATATAGGTATTACTTTTTAGAGCATATACAGTATTTAAAAATAATAAACTTCAATCCGGAAATAGTCTATAAATTCAGACTTTTCACTAATTTAGACTTGATTCTTCCCTTATCTTTTTCCAAATACAAGGTACCAGCAAAAATGTAAACTTTAAAAACTATCAGGGACTTCCCTGGTGGTCAGCTGGTTAAGAATCTGCCTCCTAATGCCAGGGACTTGAGTTCCATCTCTGGTTGCGGAACTAAGATACCACAGGCTGCAGAACAACTAAGGGCACTTGCCTTAACTAGGGGCTTCCCTTGTAGCTCAGTTGGTAAAGAATTTGCCTGCAAGGCAGGAGACCCAGGTTCAATTCACGGAAAGGGAAGATATCCTGGAAAAGGAAATGGCAACCCACTCCAGTATTCTTGCCTAGAGAATCCCATGGACAGAGGAGCCTGGCAGGCTACAGTCCATGGGGCCGCAACTAGAGAGTTCATGGGGCTCTCTACAGTCCATGGGGCCGCAAGCCAGAGCCTTAACTAGAGAGCTGTTGAGCTTCAAGGAAGACCCAGTGCAGCCAAAAATAAATTATATATAAACAAAAAAACTAATAAAAGAGTGGTAACAATTTCTGGAAGGTTTCTTGAAGGATTCCTTTAAACAGCGGCCAGCTTTAGTGCATTTGAAGACTGAATACAGTCCTCTGTCAATTATGCGGCTTATAATAGCACAGGGAGAAAGGGGAAAAGGCGTGTAGGATGGGACAGACCACGTCTCCCAAAGTGAGAGGCTGCTGCTCCTAAGTTGCTTCAGTCGTGTCCGACTCTGTGCAACCCCATAGACGGCAGCACACCAGGCTTCCCCATCCCTGGGATTCTCCAGGCAAGAACACTGGAGTGGGTTGCCATTTCCTTCTCCAATGCATGAAAGTGAAAAGTGAAAGTGAAGTCGCTCAGTCATGTCTGACTCTTAGCGACCCCATGGACTGCAGCCTACCAGGCTCCTCCGTCCATGGGATTTTCTAGGCAAAAGTACTGGAGTGGGGTGCCATTACAGAACTAGTCAAATGATACAAAATAGATTTGCTAAAATCCTAAAATCAAAAACCAGTATTTGTAACAGCACTGTAAAGCAAGTATACTTCAATAAAAAAGCACACATAAATGTAAATTTCAAAATAAAAAACTAGTATTTGTAAATACAATATAAACACTTGATTAGATGTTATGAAAACACTAAAAATAATACATGTTAGTATTTTAAGAGACCATTAAACACAAAGTCATTTGCCACAAAAGGCAAGAGGTTACTCTTCTAATAAACTTGCTGTTTTTTTAATATCAGAACAGGACAGACATGGGCAGAGACAGTTACAGTGGAATGTCTCTTTCTTTTCCCTTCATTCACTCTTTACCCACCACAAGACTCAATCTGTCAGGGATATTCTATTTCAACCAGGAGCTAGGCTCCCCTTTGTCTTAATTATGGAGCTGCTGCTGCTGCTGCTAAGTTGCTTCAGTCGTGTCCAACTCTGTGCGACCCCATAGATGGCAGCCCACTAGGCTCCTCTGTCCCTGGGATTCTCCAGGCAAGAATACTGGAGTGGGTTGCCATTTCCTTCTCCAATGCATGAAAGTAAAGAGTGAAAGTGAAGTCACTCAGTCGTGCCCGACTCTTAGTGACCCCATGGACTGCAGCCTACCAGGCTCCTCCATCCATGGGATTTTCCAGGCAAGAGTACTGGAGTGGGGTGCCACTAGCTACTGTCAAAAAAAGGGAGAGGGAATAGGAATTTCCCACAATTAAGGCCATGATTCATAAAGTACATAATTCCAAAACAAATATCTTCTAGTGTGTACATGTTTCTGCTATAATTGAAACCTGCACAAATCACACATTTGTATGTTTATATACATATTATTATATATGTATGTGAAAGTTGGACCATAAAGAAGGCTGAGTGCTGAAAGTCACTCAGTCCTGTCTGACTCTTTGCGACCGCATGGACTATATAGTCCATGGAATTCTCCAGGCCAGAATACTGGAGTGGGTAGCCCTTCCCTTCTTCAGAGGATCTTCCAAACCCAGGGATTGAACCATTGCAGGCAGGTCTCCCACATTGCAGGCAGATTCTTTACCAGCTGACCCACCAGGGAAGCCCTGAGTGCCAAATGACTGATGCTTTTGAACTGTGGTGCTGAAGAAGACTCTTGAGAGTCCCTTGGACTGTAAGATCAACCAGTCAATCCTAAAGGAAATCAATCCTGAGTATTCATTGGAAGGACTGATGCTGAAGCTCCAATACTTTGGCCACCTGATGTGAAGAGCTGCCTCATTAGAAAAGACCATGCCCTGTTTCTGGGAAAGACCAAAGGTTGGATGGCAACACCAACTCAATGGACACAAGTTTGAGCAAGCTGCTGGAGATGGTGAAGGACAGGGAAGCCTTGTGTGCTGTAGTCCATGGGGTTGCAAAGAGTCGGACACAGCTGAGCAACTGAACAACAAAAACAATATGCATTATTATATATATTCTTGGTAGCACTAGTAGCAAAGAATCGGCCTGCCAATGCAGGAGACATAAGAGATGCAGGTTCAATCCCTGGGTTGGGAAGATCCCCTGCTGAAGGGAATGGTAACCCACTCCAGTATTCTTGCCTGGAGACTCCCACAAACAGAGAAGGCTGACGTGCCTCAGTCTATACAGTAGCAAACAGTTGGACACGACTGAAGCAACTCATTACTCACATATGTATTTTTATCATGGTTAACCTGCAAACCAGTTAATCCACATCTAAATAATCAAGGGTCGACCACAACACTTATTTTAAAACTTGGAGAGAACTTTCACATAATTCAGATTTGACTTTTACAATTCTATAAGAAAGTCAGGTATTATTTCCATCTCACAAATGAGGAAACTCAGGATTAGGGCACAAGAACTAGGACTGCATCCCAAGTGGTCTGCCTCTATATTAACTGTCTGCCACACCGCCACAGAAAATAATGGATACAAATCTTCAAAATCTGATCTCTCAAGTGGAACATTAAGAATTAAATACAGATTAAAAAACTTTCTAGGAACATACATATATAAACCAAGCAACACTTATATTTGTAGTAAATGCAAAAAAAGTTCAGTAAATTTTAAATCCTTAATTTGTTCTCATTATCATGAGTGCATGGGTTTTAGTGCAACTGCATTATTTTTAGCACTAAAGTTAACTTTAGGATGTTGTTTGCTTTTTTTTTTTTTTTTTTAACACATCTCTACAAGTGTAAATTTAATGACACACAAAGGTTGAGGGGCAGAGGGAAATTCTAAATTTGCTTACATGATATCAGTTTAGAAAAAGGGGATAGAGATTTTAGTACTTCCCTGGCAGTCCAGTGGTCAAGACTCCACTTTTCAATGCAGAGGATGAAGGTTCAAGCCCTAGTCAAAGAGCTAAGATCCCGCATGCCCCGGGGACAAAAAGAAAAAGAAAAAAAAAAAAAAAAAAACCCATAAAATAGAGGCAATGTTCTGGCCAATTCAATAAAGACTCTAAAAATGGTCCACATCAAAAAATCTTTTAAAAAAATACAGATGTAGACTGATAAGTGTATGACCTTAAGCTTGCATTCTTTTTGATCACTTTGAATAGTTACAAAAACGTATGTGAAAAGCTTTATCTTTTGCTAGGTTTCTTTATTTAAAAGACTCAGCAGCAAATACCCAAGTTTTTAGTTCCTAATTAGAAGTATGCTTTATTTCTCTACCATTTTTTACCTGTAACATTATGTTGTAATGTGATCGATATGAACAATAAAACTTACCTCACAATCAGGGCATGTGATTGTGCTGTATTCTTCAGTCATTAATAAGCACAGGTCACAAAAAGCATGTCCACATTGAAGTTCATGGTGGTGACCTACTGATGAAATTCTTCTGTGAATTAAACTTTTCAATTTGTTAATGATGCATATTCAGTATAATCAAAGGGGAAAATTAAAAGGGATTCTCTTCTATAGAAAAATATACCTATTTAGGCAGGGATAATTAATATTGCCTGCATTCATTTAGATAGTTATCTGGTACCTATAATACTTTGAATCTGCCAGCTCTTACAATCATATAAAGAAAAAATCATATAAAAAATCTGAAACACTCCATTTGATCATTATAATTATCACAGCTAAATAGGCTGTAGATATTATATTTGACAACCTAGACATAGATAAACATTTTGGTGATCTGGGATAAATGGTATAATCCAGATTCCAATCTAGTTCTGTTTCCAAGTCTAATGTTCTTTCTACTTGATCATACTTCCTTCTGCAAATTTATACTTCCCATCCTGTGAAGGGGACAGTGAGGGTCAATTTGAGAAACTGGCAAGACCCTTGTCTTTGAACAAAATAATGCCATTTGCAGCAACATGGATGGACCTAGAGATTGTCATAATGAGTGAAGTCAGACACAGAAAGACAAATATCGTATCATATCAATTACACGTGCAATCTAAAAAAAGGCGGGGTACAAATGAACTTACTTACAAAACAGAAGTAGAGTCATGGATGTAGAAAGCAAATTTATGGTTACCAGGGAATGGGAAATGGTAAACTGGGAGAAGGGGACTGACATATTGACACTACTATATATAAAATAGATGATTAACAAGAACCTGCTATATAGCACAGGGAACTCTACTCAATACTTCTGTAATGGTCTACAATGAGAAAAGAACCAAAACAAAACAACAACAAAAAAAGAGAGTGGATATATGTAGATGTGTTGATATAACTAATTCACTTTACTGTACACCTGAAACACTGTAAATCAGTTACACTCAAATTGTAAAAAAATCCTCTCTTAATGATCTAAGACATTGGCAAAGACAGAAGACAGGACAGAAGTCAGATGCCATTACTATCACACAAACATGACCCATATAAAGGTTATTTTTCACAAATTTAGCATTTATGAAGGGAAATACCATCTAACACCAACATTTTAATACTCTAAGTAGAATCTGAAGTTTATAGTAATAAATATATTTGTTATAGCTATGTCATTTTAAGTCATTTTAAAACTCTGCAAGAAAAAATGGGAAAAGAAACTAGATAAAATGAGGCTTCATTTACTATAAAATTAGTGTTCCTGCTGATTTATATTAAAACAATTGCATTCTTTTGATAAAAAAAGAAATTTAGTTAAGCTAATGAAACATCTAAAACTTGTTTAAAACCAGGGTAAATTTTAAAGCTCTAATTTAAATTCCAGAGATACTGTTACTAAGGATATCAAAACTGTTCTACCTTTTAAAGATTTCTGATACTGTACAAGTCGAAATAACGTGGGCTGCATTACAGCTTACAAAGCACTTTGATAATTCCACATGCAAAGGCACCATCTTTCCAATTGAGTACTTCTCAGCATTATAATACAAATGTATGAAAGAACAGGTGATTTTAAAATGTCATGTTCTAAAACTTTATTTTGTAATACTGTATCATCAAATAATGGAGATTTTCTATGAAACAGCAGCAATCGAAATTCGGGTTAGAGAACTTGCCTCTCCCCAAGAAAACACAACCAATTTTCTCTACGCTCAGGTCTCCCAAGCAGAGTCCATCCTGGAGCGACTGAGAAAACGGACTTTGAAAGTATAAAATATAACAGTTACACAGGGTGATAATAAGACTCTGGCAGCTCCAAGAGTTTAGTTTCAACAACACACCCCTGCAGAGACATAGCACTCTAAGGCCTGTGAGGTTAGGGTCAAATAAACTGAACCTGTTTTCACTTGAGGAGAGTCGCAGTGAGCGGAGCATGGGCGCGCGTTCTCCCTGGATGGCCCAAGACTGAACACAAGATGCACAAAACCTAACGGGCTGTCTTCTGAACAAGGCTTTAAGCCAAAAGAGCAACAAGTCCCCCGCCCCCACCCCTATTATCCGTTTTTAAATATCAGGAACCTTTGGTTACCACAACAAAACTACCCAAGAAAATGAAGTTTCGTTGCTTCTTCACCTCAGAATGACGGTTAAATTCTCACATTACCCCTTTCTCGAACCTGCGACCCCATCAGTGGGGCAGTCAGTGCGCAGCAGGGCGGAAAGCCGCTCTCGAGGCCTTGGCATCAGGACCTCAAAGGCGGGCTGCGCGCTCGAGGCCTGGGCTGCCCCGTGCTCCCTCGCCGTCGCAGCCACTCCCTACTCTGCCTGTTCCTCAGATCCCGTGACGGCAGGCGGACTGACCCCCCGCCTCTCACCCAGAGCTCTGGGCGCCCTTCTTCCACACCGGCTACACAGGGCCTCGGTGGCTCCCCGGGCCCGGCCGTGCGTCTCCACCTGCCCGCAGGAGGACACGGGGCGCCTAGCCCTCAACGCCTCAGCCGCCATCTTCGTGCCTCGAATCCCAGGCCCGCGTCGCGTGCCGACCCGGTATCCCTTGCGGCAGAGACCAATCGCCGGAGGCGGTGGCTCCAGGGAGCCAATCGGCAGCGAGGAAGCTCCAGCCTACCCATCCCCCCGCCCCAGACCCTCCCAGCAGGAGGCTGTTAGCTGTTTTACTCCGGATGCTGAAAGCAGATTGCACGTGGTCTTCTGGGACCGTTTTGTGGTCTGACTTTTGTCCAAAGCTCAGTGCCTTATCACTCTCACTGCATATAAATCGGATTTCACGCATTACTCCTTACTTTGCTTTTGACTTTGCAGGTGGCGACGTCGTCCCCCTTCCCCAGTGGATCATGGTGGCTTTAGTGGAGAAGCCAGTCTAGCTACCCACCGGTGAGGAGATTTGGTTAACAGTTTCAAACCAAGGTGTGGTCGTTATTACTAACAATTGTTGACCGCACTGGTATTTACAAGGCCTTGTGTTGAGAACGTTTAGGGATACGAAGAATTTATAAACTAACAGGTTCCTGCTTGAGTGATATGTCATCCTCTACCTAAACGGGTAACTTCCACTAAAGCAGTTTGTATTAAATGCCAGAGGAGACTTAGAGAAAATAAGAGTTGTATGCGTTGTGTGAAAAGCCTTTGTAAAGAATATAAGGTTTACACCAGACTTTAAAACCTGAGTGAAACTTACAGAGATAAACGGAGAAATGAGGCTTTCCAGGGAGAAAGAACTGTAAAAACAAGGGATTGTAGGTGAGTAGATGCTGTTGCCTATTCGGTATTTAACTTACAGACCATTTGCCTAGATTAGTTAATACTGCTTTAAGTGAGCTTTATGGAGAATTAAATTGGAATTGAATTTTAGAAAGTCTTGAATGTTGGGTAAGAATTTACCCTTTAAACAGTCCAGTGCTGGGGAAATTGTGTGAGCAAGAAACCAGGTGATCTGGTAGCAATTTGGCAAGTATCGGTGTATTGTGGAGGAAGCACATGGAGATGGCAGGGTGCCTTTAGCTACTAAGAGTAAAACCAGCATATATTCTTCATTTTCTTTTTCCCTCTATGTGTTTTGTTTTGGAAATAGAAGTATTCTGTTCAAAGCTCATCCCTGGTTAACATCCAAAATATGCAAACAGCTCATACACCTCATATCAAAAAACCAACAACTGAATTCAAAAAGGATACCCTGAAGAAATGTCTTTAGTGAGAGTATCTTAATGGTGAATGCTCTCAGCTTTTATTTGGATGAAAATATTTTTGTCTTCATCCTTGAATGAGCATTTAATAACATAATGTTCTAAATTGACAGTTATTTTTTCTCAGACTTTGGAGATAGCATCATACTGATTTCTGTCGGTCCTTAAAAATCCCAACCCTTAGTGCTTCTGCTGTGGCCTCCCTGGATGGCAGTTTATTTACAGTCTGTCTTTCCTGCCCCACCAATACTATCTCTGAGGGGACGCCACATTGCTCACCCTCAGTGTTCCTTAAACACTGTAGCCTTGTGCCCTGTCCAAACAGGTGCTTCATTTGTCGAGCAATGAAAGCCACATTGCTCACCCTCAGTGTTCCTTAAACACTGTAGCCTTGTGCCCTGTCCAAGCAGGTGCTTCATTTGTCGAGCATGTTGCAAATATAAAATGTAGGGCAAAACACCAACTAATAAATTGTAGTATTTTCAGGCTTCAGTTCAGTTCAGTCGCTCAGTCGTGTCCGACTACTTGCGACCCCATGAACCGCAGCACGCCAGGCCTCCCTGTTCATCACCAACTCCCGGAGTCCACCGAAACCCATGTCCATTGAATCGGTGATGCCATGCAACTAGTTCATCCTCTGTCATCTCCTTCTCCTCCTGCCCTCAATCTTTCCCAGCATCAGGGTCTTTTCAAATGAGTCAGCTCTTTGCATCAGGTGGCCAAAGTATTGGAGTTTCAGTTTCAACATCAGTCCTTCCAATGAACACCCAGGACTGATCTCCTTTAGGATGGACTGGTTGGATCTCCTTGCAGTCCAAGGGACTCTCAAGAGTCTTCACCAACACCACAGTTCAAAAGCATCAATTCATTTTGATATTTGGCAAAACTAATACAATTATGTAAAGTTTAAAAATAAAATAAAATTTAAAAAAAAGATAAAAACAAACAAAAAATAAAATTAAATTTAAAAAAAATTTAAAAAGGAAAAAAGAGAAAAAAAAAAAACAAAAGCATCAATTCTTCGGCACTCAGCTTTCTTCACAGTCCAACTCTCACATCCATACATGACCACTGGAAAAACCATAACCTTGACTAGACAGACCTTTGTTGGCAAAATAATATCTCTGCTTCTTAATATGCTATCTAGGTTGGTCATAACTTTCCTTGCAAGGAGTAAGCATCTTTTATTTTCATGGCTGCAGTCACCATCTGCAGTGATTTTGGAGCCCAGAAAAATGAAGTCAGCCACTGTTTCCAGTGTTTCCCCATCTATTTGCCATGAAGTGATGGGACTGGATGCCATGATCTTAGTTTTCTGAATGCTGAGCTGTAAGCCAACTTTTTCACTCTCCTCTTTCCCTTTCATCAAGAGGCTCTTTAGTTCTTCTTCACTTTCTGCCATAAGGATGGTGTCATCTGCATATCTGAGGTTATTGATATTTCTCCTGGCAATCTTGATTCCAGCTTGTGCTTCCTCCAGCCCAGCGTTTCTCATGATGTACTCTGCATAGAAGTTAAATAAGCAGGGTCTCAATATACAGCCTTGACGTACTCCTTTTCCTATTTGGAACCAGTCTGTTGTTCCATGTGCAGTTCTAACTGTTGCCTCCTGACCTGCATACAGATTTCTCAGGAGGTAGGTCAGGTGGTCTGGTATTCCCATCTCTTTCAGAATTTTCCACAGTTTGTGATGATCCACACAGTCAAAGGCTTTGGCATAGTCAATAAAGCAGAAATAGATGTTTTTCTGGAACTCGCTTGCTTTTTCAGTGATCCAGCAGATGTTGGCAATTTGATCTCTGGTTACACTGCCTTTTCTAAAACCAGCTTGAACATTTGGAAGTTCACAGTTCACATATTGCTGAAGCCTGGCTTGGAGAATTTTAAGCATTACTTTACTAGCATGTGAGATGAGTACAATTGTGTGGTAGTTTGAGCATTCTTTGGCATTGCCTTTCTTTGGGATTGGAATGAAAACTGATCTTTTCCAGTCCTTTGGCCACTGCTGAGTTTTCCAAATGTGCTGGCATATTGAGTGCAGCACTTGCACAGCATCATCTTTCAGGATTTGAAATAGCTCAACTGGAATTCCATCACCTCCACTAGCTTTTTTTGTAGTGATGCTTTCTAAGGCCCACTTGACTTCACATTCCAGGATGTCTGGCTCTGGATGAGTGATCACACCATTGTGATTATCTGAATTGTGAAGGTCTTTTTTGTACAGTGCCTCTGTGTATTCTTGCCACCTCTTCTTAATATCTTCTGCTCCTGTTAGATCCCTATTGTTTCTGTCCTTTATTGAGCCCATCTTTGCATAAAATGTTCCCTTGGTATCTCTAATTTTCTTGAAGAGATCTCTAGTCTTTGCCATTCTGTTGTTTTCCTCTATTTCTTTGCACTGACCACTGAGGAAGGCTTTCTTATCTCTCCTTGCTATTCTTTAGAACTCTGCATTCAAATGGGTATATCTTTCCTTTTCCCCTTTGCTTTTCACTTCCCTTCTTTTTACAGCTATTTGTAAGGCCTCTTCAGACAGCCATTTTGCTTTTTTGCAATTCTTTTCCTTGGGGATGGTCTTGATTCCTGTCTCCTGTACAATGCCACGAACCTCTGTGACAAAATGCTTTACTCCACAATACCTCAGTTTATCTACCTCAAGTTTGTAGAAGGGAGTTTCTATCCCTTTAAAATGAATCAGGCTTTTGCCTTAAATTTCCATTAAACTTTATCTTAGAACCTCTGGACCAAGGAGATAACATCCCCTGAGTTGGGTTCTGGTATGTCAGGTGGAGGGCTGGAACCTAGGAATGGCGACAGAGGAGAGACAGCCTACCCTGAGATCTGGTCTGAAGTGGAAACAATGGCACTGACAAAAGTACAGAACAAAGCTGGCCCTGGAGTTCACGTGAGCACTGGATGGTGGAGCCCAGATCCCACATGGCAGCTAGAGAAGACAGTTACCTAACTGTGCCAAGGCCTGGTGCCCCTGAAAGGAGTAAAGGTGTTTTTTCCTTCTTTTCAGTGTGAAAGGATACTTTTCAAAGAAAAGGTAAAATCATGGCTCTCCTCTAGGTATAAAATGTACAAATGTTAAGTTTATTCTGCTCATATTTGGTTGTGGGAACTAGGCAGTTAGAACCGGTTCAAGGGAGCAGAGATGCACAGGTTTATCTGGAGTCAAGGATGCCAGAGTACTGTGCAACTGCAGCAAAACTGGCTTTTCCAGAGGAGGGAATGTTGTTCCTCATGTTTGCATATCACAGACTTGGACTATTCTGAGTTGCACTCGGTTCTCCATAGCCTTAGATCCGTAAAACCCACCTGAAGGGTGTGCTCAGCGCCGTGTGCAGATTTCTATCCAAGCACAGACTCCCCTGACTCGACCTCACAGATTCTAAAGTTGACCTGCTTAGTGGAGGGAAACTGACAGCACTAGGAGCTTCCCTGGTGGCTCAGATGGTAAGGAATCCACCTGCAATGTGGGAGACATAGGTTCAATCCCTGGGTTGGGAAAGTCCTTTGGAGGAGGGCATGGCAACCCACTCCAGTATTCTTGCCTGGAGAATCCCATGGACAGAGGAGCCTGGTGGGCTACAGTCCATGGGGTCGCAAAGAGTAGGAGATGACTGAGCGACTAAGCGCAGAGCCTCTATGTGCTAGACGATCCTACAAGGTTAACGCTACAAACTGATGGGTGGTCATAGTATTAATGAGACAGTGTTTCTAGGAGGTCATCACATCAACCAGGACATAATAGGAATTGGTAACTACCAGCTGCTGATACTGTCATGTTAGGAGACATAAGTCCACTGGGGGAGTGATGACTGCAGAATGAATGTGGAGATCTGACAGTCTTTGTAAACACAGAGTCAGGAACAACCAGCATATGAGCACTTGCTGTATTTTTAAAAGTCACCTGGGAAAGTGTCTCCTTCTTCATCTTCATTACAATGTTGTCAGTTAGGGAAGTTAGTGGTCTTTCTAGGGCCCTGATTTGAGCACTCCTGATCCATATCATCAACAGGTAATGTTCCTTACGACATTCCTCCTTGGAAGCTAAAGGTATACACACACATACACACACACACACACACACACACAGCTTCACACTTGGGCCTCACCCCTGTCACCACCCTGCCCAGTCTATCATTGCTTCCCTCACCTCTTAACTCACCTTGTGTCCATTCTTGCCTGGGTATCCTCCTAACCTCCTCAAAGAAGCCACACTGATCTGAACAAGTGAACTGGAGCAAGTCTCCACCTTTGCTAATAATCTTCAACAGCCTGGTGTTGTGTTTGTAATGAAACCAAGCCTGCTTCCCATGGCCTGAGACCCTATAAGATCATATTGTTGCCCATTTCAACAGCTGCCTGATGAACCAGTCTTCCTGTTCTTGCTACATGGCACCACCCCTTCCTCCTGGACTTCTCCTCTCTGTGCTTATTCACCTCAGAAAGGACTTTCCTGACCACCTCTTTAAAGGGGTCTCACCCACCACCCCATCTGATAACCATTTAAGCCTCTTTATATATATATATATACACACATACATGTATCTATATGTATATATATGAAGCCCATGGCTCAGTGGTAAAGAATCTGCCTGCAATGCAGAAGATGCAGGAGACATGGGTTCAATCCCTGGGTCAGGAAGATCCCCTGGAGGAGAGTATGGCAACCCACTCCAGTATTCTTGCTTGGAGAATCCCATGGACAGAGGAGCCTGGCAGGCTACAGTCCATAGGATCACAAAAAGTTGGACATGACTTAGTGACTGAACAACATAGTAGACAGATCTTTAATACCCTATTGATAGCCAAGACATTCACTTTATTGTTGTTGGTAGGAATATCAATTCCTACCAACTTATATGAAAATAAATTTATCAAGAGCCTTAAAAATGCTCTTAATGCCTCAATCCATTTTGATGAATCTATTATAAAATAATGAGATGCTGTATAACATTTAGTGACAAGATGAAACCTTAAAAATGATTACCAGTAGGAAATAGATGAGCCATTGCACAGAGGGGATATAGTTAAAACACTCTCAATATGGAATAATGTATAGTCATTAGACTCACATCCTCAATGTTAACTAAAAGAGCAGAATGGAAAGCTTTATATTTCAATTCTGCCTAGAAATAAGTATATGTTTAGAAAAAAGACTTGATAGACATGAGTTTGAGCAAGCTCTGGGAGTTGTGATGGACAGGGAAGCCTGGCATGCTGAAGTCCACAGGGTTGCAAGGAGTTGGACATAACTGAGCAACTGAACTGAAAGAAATAACTGCTCTTTTGTTTAGTTATAGAACTTGGTAGTTAGATTCTCGATGGTTTTAATTTTATTTTTACTCTTGGATATTCCAAATTTTCTAAAATGAATTACAATGTCAGGACAGAACATTGTTTTAGAAAATACTCTATAAGCCCAGCCTTATCTCTACATCTGAGTTACTCTGCCATATCAATCAGATTGAAATTAACTGTTACTTTCTCTAAAAAGTATCCAGGCCCTGTGGGTCAATGAAGTCGTCCCTCCAAAACAACAACACAAAGCAAAACCATCTGAGGTTTTATTGCCTCTTTTCTGTTTACAACTCAATAAACAATGAGTTTATTGATACACCAGTCTCATTTCTGTGATTCTTTAAATTTTTTATTTACTCATTTCACAAATATTTGAGTGTCAATTTTTTACAAAGATAGGTATGTACAATACTAAAGTTATTCCAGACAGGGTTCCTGCTGTGAAGAGATTTCTACTTCAAACTGAACTCCTCTCAAGCTTAATCCAACCCCACGATAAACCTCTTGCGGCTTTGTGCTCTATCTGCAGCGTCCTTCACTGGCTCTGGCAGGACAACAAGCTGCCAGCCATCACAGCAGGGGGCCCTCAGACAGCCTGGCAGGAAGAAAAGTGAGGACAAATGGTTCATAGTTGAAGTTTTGGGACCATCACTGCCCTGTCAGGACTGGAATGAGAAGGCTGTCATGACACTGCCTGGAAAGGGTTCCGGGTCACTGAACCACTGACATCATCAGAGTAGTCCAGGGATAATTGTGTGATAATTGTGGCTGAACACAGAGATCAAAACCCTTGAGATTAGACTCATTATTTTAACTGAAATACACACACACAATGACACAGTGCATTATCATCTATTTACATCAAGTTACAACGACGGCTCTGAGAATATAGCAGTGAATTGTGGCTCCAAGACTCCCTTTGCTTGATCTAGAGACACAACTCAGCACCATCAGCAGCAGGACATCCTTGTTTGTGTGAACGATGGAGGAGAGGCAATGGGGCAGCCCACTGAGTACAAAAAGTTTACCAAGTGTCATTCCTGTTAAATGAGTGTGTGCTGGGTATCAGGTGATGATGGAAGGCCTATGAAAATGGCTTCCTCTCTCCCTCTGCTGCTGGACCCTCCGAAGAAATTCTGACTTAAATGTGTGCACATATCAGAGAGGGGGCAGAGCAGGGATGTTGTGAGGGAAGAGTTCAGACTTTCCTTGGAAAAATTAAAGGACCAAAGAAGTAAAAAAAAAAAAAGTTGAAATTACATCTCATTTTTTTTTCTGTCCTATGCTATGCATTTTGTTTCTATTGTTGTTTAGTCTCTTAAGTCGTATCTGACTCTTTGTGACCCCATGCACTGTAGCCCACCAGGCTCCTCTGTCTGTGGGATTCTCCAGGCAAGAATACTAGAGTGGGCTGTCATTTCCTTCTCCAGGGGATCTTCACAACCCAGGGATCAAACCCATGTCTCCTACATTGGCAGGTGGATTCTTTACCATCTGAGCCACCAGGGAAGCCCTGCTCTGCATTTTAGACAAACTCAAATTAATTAGAACACCACTCTCAGGCCTGGTTTTATAAAAGATCTTTTACTTAAAAATGAGGCCTCTCTGGGATACTAATATGGGTGTAGTCACATATGTTACACATGAATAAAGAAACTTACAGCATGAAACAAAAAACATGTTGCAGAGTGCTCTGAACTGTCTAATAAAGAATAAATATTATGTGTTAAACCACAAGGTTCCTCCACTGAGGTTCAATCCTGGAAAATGAAAACCCCCTTGGGTCAGGGGAGCACCTGGAGCTCCGTTCTGGAACTGGTGGTGGGTGGAGGGTACCGTGGAGGAGGGAGGGCAACGAAGGACTGTGAGGAGCTGAGAGGCGGGATGAGGACTCTTAAGGATGTCTCAGGGTCAAACTCATGTCTTCCAAGTTGCTGTGATGTAAACCTGCCATCACCTCATCCTTTTGCAAACCTCTAGCTGAACTAGCCTTTTCTGAGCAACATGACTGTGAAATAATAAATTCTCTGGGAATTCACAGGAAGGGAGGGCGCTGGACTTTTAATAGAGTGTGGAATGGAGGTGTGAGCAGTGCTATCTAGAGCTTAAGAGTCAGGGAGACCCTTAATCCAGCAGTTGTCTGGATTACCTGACATTGTTTAACATGAATGAGCTCTACAGACATTTAAACACACCATTCTTCCCTACACCATTACTTTGAAATTCATGTATTTTTAAATAAGGACATTGATATATAAATTAAAATCACATATAAACACTGAAATCTGTTTTAAATTACAAAATATTAGTGAGTGCCTTTCCTACAGTTCTTTCTTTTCTTGAACACATTCCAACGACATCCCCACGGCAGCAGTCGCCCAGCTGGCGCCAGAAGGTGAAGAACATTGCCATGTGCAGCTGGGGGGGCTTGGGAAGCAGGTGTCTTAATAATACATGTTCTTATCCCACCAGCCTAAAGAAGGAGGAAGCAGTAAGTGAGACACAGAGGAAGGTCTGCTGGAGCAGATCAAGAGCCCCCAAGTCCCTCATACATTAGTACTCACTTCCAGGGAAGAGTCTGATGAAAAGCTTCCGCACCTCATCATACACCCAAATCAGAACTGCATGTGGCACAGCCACAAACCAGTACTGAGGCCTAGAGGGAGAGAGCGGGTGGCATGAGACCCACACACCCACCCTTAAGTGGCTGAGCGCCTCATTCATTCCCCTTTCTAGACTGGACAGAGCAACCCCACTGGGTCACACAGCGTAGAACCCCAAGGTTTCTTATTTAACTGGACTGTGACCACTAGAAACAGTGTCTGCCTGAGAAGGGATCTGTTGGATGAAGGTAGAGATGGGATGGTGAGGGATGGAAAACCCATCTCCTCTTCTGAAAAAACTAGCAGGTCAAAGCCTCATACTGATTAAAAGAAAGAAAAAAAGAACAGTTTCACTTTTTCTCTTTGGAAAGACTTGAGGGGAAAGACTTGTTAGGCTGTGACAACCAGATTGGGGCCAGTTCCTCCCCGTTGTTGCAGGGAACCTCACCGGAGCATCGTGAAATTCAGGGCCTGGATGGTTCCAAGGCCATAGGAGAGGATTAATGCGATGATAATCTGTGAGGCAATCCCCACCCAGATAACTTTATTTCTGTAAGACACAAAAGCAAACAAATTCTGAACTCCCAGCCCCAGGCTCACATGCCCACATGCAGTCATCTGGGCAGCAAAGGCCCAGGCTGAACCCCCAGGACGGTTGCACCAGTACCTGAAGAGACCTTGCTGGAAGATGGAATTCCTCCGGGTTTTCCTGATGATCAGATCTGCTATTTGCTGAATCATGATGCTGACAAAGAATGCTGTGTAGCCCGTCCATTCTAGGTATTTCCTCTGGTACCTTGTCTGTCAATGGCCAGAGAAGACCAGACCATGATGCCCCAGATGGACACCTCAGGGAGCTGTTGGTGCCTGTCTACGAGCCTCGACTCTCTTTCCCCTCCCCGTGATTGAGAGAGGGTAACTTTCTGTGTTTGGAAAGAAATCTATGAATTAGATTTATGGATTTTAATGGATTTGGCCCAGCTGTGGCACTGCTAGCTGCTCCTCCTCCACACCTGAAGTGTGCTAATCATTGAATCGTGTCGGACTCTTTGAGACGCCATGGACTGTAGCCCACCAGGCTCCTCTGCCCATGGGGTTTACCAGGCAAGAATACTGGAGTGGGTTGCCGTTCCCTTTTCCAGGGGATTTTCTGAAACCGAGGATTTAAACCCAGGTCTCCTGCATTGCAAGCAGATTCTTTACCATCTGAGCCACCCAGGACGCAAGCTAATGTAAACAGGTGAGCTCTAGACCTCCAACTTGAGAGATGAGCCGAGCCCGGCAGAGGCAAGCCACTGTGACCACAGGGCCCTAAAGGAAAACGATCACTTCCCCTGTCTCCTTACAGCCATCCAGGGAGGATGCCGCCAGCAACCTGGCCCTTACCCATTCCTGTCCGTAGCTGTCTTCCAGGTCATTCACATTGTCGTTCTCCCACTCCACCCGCAGGTGGAGGATAGCGCTGGGTAGAAAGCCCTGCTGCGCGTACACGGTGAAATACGTAACAAAGGCCCCCAGGGCCTGCATGAGGCCTAGAAGAACAGGAGAGGTTCTGTACTGACCCCAGAAGTGCCCCGCCTCACTCTCCTCTGGGTTCCCCCGACAGCCCACCCCGCCCCACAGGGGAAGGTGGGTCTCTGGGCAGCCCCTCCTCGCACCGATGTGCAGGTAGGAGTACAGGGCGAGTGGCGCATTCACCAGCCTGTCCTTCTTCTTGTGGCGAGGCTTCCTATTCATAATGTCGCTTTCAGCTTTCTCGTAAGCCAGGGCGATGGAGGGAATCTAGAGGGAGAGAGCAGCATGAGGCCCGACCCTGAAATGCTAGATGGAAGGAAAGAGTGGCAGCACAGCCAGGGGCCCGATGTCGGGGGGTGGTGGTGGCGGTGGTGGTGGTGGCAGTGGTGCTGGTGGCGTTACGGAACTGGTCCATCCAGGGAGCAGACAACGGGCCTGTCTGCAGAGAAGACAATCCACCTGTGTCTGATCGCCTGATCATCACCCTGTGCTGCCATCTCTAAACGATCTAGTTATAAAGCACTTTCCCTTCCCACCACTGACCAGTGGTTCTCTCCCAGGTCCTCCCCCTGGAGGGCAGAGAACCCAAATTTCTAACAAGTTCCCTAGTGATACCTGGAAGAACCATGGCAGTGGAGATAAGAAGAGCAAGCTTGCTGCAGGCTCTGGGGCTTCAGCTCCCCTCTAAGGTAGAGATGCCCTAATATCCCTGGACCGTGGAGGCTGCCCAGGTGTCGTGTGAAATGGGGGGTAGGCAATGACCTGCAGAGCTGTGAGTTTTGCTTGCTCCCCAAAGCCTCTGTAAGCTAGAGCCATGGGAGTGACTGTCACAAAGCTTCCTAAGGGGATTCATTCTAGCAGAGGGGAGGTTTTAGGTGATATTACTGTAGGTCTGTGTGAGGCTTCACAGTGTTATTAATGGCTGCTTCTTACTGTGTTTGGTGAGGGGCATCCAGGTCACAGATTCTTTTACTTAACAAGGGGCAGCTGTGGGTTATCACTTCAGCCACTGGGCCCCAAGCAGTACAGGGACTATTTTGGTGAGAGCTCTTCAAAAAAAAAAAAAAGGGGAGGCACATGAGCTGGAACTGACCAATGGCCTGTTTTTTTTGGAAAGGTGAAGAACTCATGTGTTGAAAAGTTCTTTTATGAAGTGAAGTGGTTTTAATTTTCAAACACTTGATAGATCTCTCTGGTCCTGTGCTTTGAAGTGTGGTCGGTGGACCAGCAGACTCAGCATCACTTAAGAGCCTGTCAGAAACCATCACGTTGAGCACTGATTAATCCATCTCCTGCCTTTGAAGGTAATGACACTGAGGTTTCCCTCACCTGGGGAAGTCATCAGACCCTGTTTCCTTTCTGGCTACTTACTATGTCTGTGCCCAAGTCGATGAACAAGATAGTAATGGTGCCAATGGGCAGGGGAAGCCCAGCAATGATGTAGATGAGAAAGGGGCACAGCTCGGCAATGTTCTTGGTCAGCGTGTACGCGATCGTCTTCTTTAGGTTGTCAAAGATCAGGCGACCTAAGCAGAAGACATTTCTCCCTATAGGACTTGCGCCTCATTTCATGGGTGGCCCCAGCCCTTTCTAAGACCACTCAAGACCCCACTCACCTTCCTCCACCCCTGTGACGATGGACGCGAAGTTGTCATCCAGCAAGACCATGTCGGCTGCATTTTTGGCTGCATCAGAACCTGCTATCCCCATGGCGATCCCAATGTCTGCCTTCTTCAGAGCTGGGGAGTCATTAACTCCATCCCCAGTCACAGCGACCACAGCATCCTGCAGGGATGGCAGAAGGTTGTGGGAGAGGGGTGGAGGAGGTTAGTGAGCAGCCTGGAGGTCTGCTGCACCAAAACAAAGGCCCGTTTTGGGTTGGAGGAAAAAGATTAAGATGGGAAATCCCAGAAGTAAGAACAAGCTCCAAATAAGATGTTTGAATGATCAAAACCACATGAATCCAAATTGTAAAGGTAGGCCCCTGGGGAGCAAGCAGGAGGGTCCCTGGGTGGACAGGGTCAGCCCTGACAGGTGGAAATGTGGGGTGGTGACCTCACCAGAGCCCTAAGGGGGGGGGCCAAGGCTCAGTGCTGCTTCTCACCACAGAATGATGACAGACCTAGAAGGTTCCTTGGGTGCTGCATTCACCCACCTGCCTCTGACAGCCCTCCACGATGATCAGCTTCTGTTGGGGGGACGTCCGGGCAAAGACGATCTCCGAGTGGTTGGCTAAGAGCTCATCTAGCTGTTCCGGGCTCATGTCCTTCAGCTCCATGCCGGTCACCACAGCGGCCTTAGCATCCCTAGACGGGCAGGAGGAACTGGGTGAGGGCCTAGGTGGAAGCTGAGGTTAAAATGCTATTCTGGGCAGGAGGTGGGGTGAACCTCTTTGGTTTTACCTGGAACCCCAAGTCCTGACTCATCTGAATCATCTGGTGGGATGATGGGGTGTGTGGGTCTCTTTTCAAGACAGTGAACTAAGGCTGACAGGCATTTCCTTGTGTCACATGACAGTAGGAACAAGTCAAGTAGCCATTTCTTACAGGCATAGATGAGAGGTGGCACTTCCCAGGGCAAAGCTTTACTCAAAAAGGAGGTAAAAAACTGCCTATTTGTACATTTTGAATCCAAGAATCCAGCTTTTGCCTGAACACACGGGTGACAGCTCTTTGTTTATTTCAGACTCACGGTGTCTACTGTGCAACCAGCTATGTAGGGAGAAAAGTTAACTGAGGTCTTCCTGAGGAAAGCTTTTATTTGCTGCTTATAAAAGTGAGGTTCTAGGAACTACTGAGACTGCAGACCTGACCATGCTGTCCTCTGGAGCACTGTCCAAAGGAACATCCAGGAGAGCCCAGATCCCCACTTAGTCTGCAGGGCTAGGGGCAGCCTGTACCATACGGCCCCTCTGACTCCCCCACAGCACCCACGCTCTCAGTTCTGAGTGTCCGGCTCTCAGTTCTGAACCCCTGACTCTGTGCAAGCCCTCACAGATCCTACCACCTTTGCCAGGGGTGGGGGCCTCTAGCCTTCCCTTCCCTTGGCGAACATTTCAGCCTTCAAATCTCAGCTTAAATGTTCTTAAGCACAAAACACTGCATGCTTTTTTGTTTACCTTTTTAAAGTTTTGAGCTCCTTTTAGGTCTGCTTCTCTTTTTTTTCTATTGGTGCTAAATATTGAAATTCTAGCACTTGACTCAAACCTATATTCTGGTAAAAAAAAAGGGGGGAGGAAGAAGCAAGAAGGAAAGGCTTGTTTCCCTTCCTCCCCTAGCTACGAAAAGTTTTTCCCTGATCATGAAGCTGCAGTTGATAAAGTGGACAATTGAAAACATTCACAAAGTAACCAATCCTCTCTCCTGTGTGGTGACTTGTAGGAAAAAGTAAAATCCTACTATTTCAAAAAACAAAACAAGTACAACCTCTGAAGCTGTTTTCACAGATGGACGTTATCACCGATGTTATCTACACAAAGGAGCACTGGGCCACCTTAGGCTCCAGACACAAATGTGTGCCCAGAGGCTGTTTACCTGCTTGGTGTCCTAACTGGTAATTTGTTGCCCTGGCAGTCACTTATCGCCTGTCAGCTCTGTGTTCCTAACAGTTATAACTGTTTGGGTAAACTAGGATATGTTCTTGGGTCTTTTTCGCCCACATGCATCGAAGTATAATAAAGAATGACATTTATTTCCCAACTAAGACTTTGGAGACTTCGATTTAAATGATCAACAGTCAGGTTCCCAGTGCCAGCACCTCTGTGCCTGTGCTTATTTCACTGAGTTTGTTGTTGTTTATTGCTGTTTAGTTGCTAAGCTGTGTCCAACTCTTTTGTGATCCCACGGACTGCAGCCTGCCAGGCTCCTCTGTACATGGGATTCTTCAGGCAAGAATACTGGAGCGGGTTGCCATTTCTTCTTCCAGGGGATCTTCCAGACCCAGGAATGGAACCCATGTTTCCTGTGTCTGCTACAATGACAGGTGGGTTCTTTACCAGTAGACACCAGAGAAGCCCTCCATTCTATTTACAACCAAATAAAAAGCAAAGAGAAGTATGTTTCCATAACAACACATTATGAAGCCTAAATACTGAACACGGAATAAACACTCAAGATGCAGACTAGGGGCTCAGAGAGCACAAAGGGTTCTCAGTGTTCCTGATTATAAACTGCACCAATGACAGGTAATTTCCTATAAAGTTTCTGCTTCAGTTTCCTCACTCTAAATTCATCACTGAAGTTTTCAGATCTACTTTCAGATCTACTGGGCTGAAATATAGGTCATTTTCATGGTCTCAATACAGTGGCTGGCACATATCAGGTACTCGATAAAATTTTGAGTAATGACTGGATGTAGAAATTACAGAGTAAACCAGTCAGAAATGATAGAGTAAACCAGTAGATCACGTTTGGCAAAAAGGGGTCTGCTCCAGACAACTCTTTAGAGGCAGTAGGGCCTGTGGTAAAGGCCTGAGTTCTGCTGTGTGGGTTCTGAACTCACTGCTTGTTAACTTGCTCCACAGGAAGGTTGAGGCGTTTGGCAATGTCTTCCACTGTCTCACTGTTGGCGGAAATGATACCGACGCTCTTGGCAATAGCTTTGGCTGTGATTGGATGATCGCCTGTAACCATGATAACCTAGAACACAGACAAGGAGACAGGCATGTGGGTGGTGAGGGACTCTGCTGCTCAGGTGAGCGGGGATGACTTGGTTTTGCCCACTCCACCATGGCAAGGGGCCACTGTGGCTTGCAGTCCTTGATCTTTAGGTCAGAGAATCACCTGTCTCAGAAGGATACATGGATCCCACTGGATCTACCCTTGTCTCTAAACCTTACATCTCCTCCTCGGACCTAGAGGAAGTCCTTCCCTTTGGTGTACTTTGTGAGTGGGCTGACGGATAGCTCCTTCAGCATCTTCATGATGCTCCACGGCCTTGGAATTAACACAATAATGGAATTCAAATTTTGGCTTATCATGAGGGAAATGGAATATGGGAGCTGGACCTCAAGATTAAGTAACAAAACCTTCTCTTGTCTGTCGTGGTCTAGGGTGACATGTGGTTACTTCATGGCTTTATGCTCACTGCAATTGCACTTGTGGTTTATTCCACAGACACAATGACCATGCTTTTATGGGACGGTTACTGAAATCTTAGTACAGTGAAAGTAGAGACTTAAAAAAAGGGGAATTATGACATTTAGGGGAAGAGATCTAAATACTGATTCTCCTACGACAGACATTCCTAGAAAGGAACTCAGCATCCGTGGAAGATGTGTGAAGTCAGGGATGTGCAAGTCCCACCTTGATCCCTGCGCTCCGGCACTTGGTGACAGCATCAGGTACCGTGGACCGAGGCGGGTCAATCATTGATAAGAGGCCCACAAAGCAGAAGTTGGATGTAGGGAAGTTCATCGTGTCTACATCAAATGAATACGTTTCTGGAAACTCGTCTGCCGGCAGGTAGAGGTGACAGAAACCTGAAATGGGTATGAATTTAGGAGCTGGTGAAACTAGGATAAAAAAATGATGAAAAAAAGAGGGAACATTTTCATACACTTTCAGTCCTTTGTGTTTTACCAGTTTAAGAGAATTGATGTCAGTAAATCTGGCGGCTCAGATGCTAAAGAATCTGCCTGCAATGTGGGAGACCTGGGTTCGATTCCTGAGTTGGGAAGATCCCCTGGACGAGGGAATGGCCACCCACTCCAGTATTCTTGCCTGGAGAATCCCATGGACAGAGGAGCCCGGCAGGCTACAGTCCACGGGGTTGCAAAGAGTTGGACATGACTGAGTGACTGACAGACTTTAGAGTTTACCATAATTGTTCAGTTCCTTCAGTTCCATAACATGTTGTTTTAGGAAAGACATGTTTCACCCCCAAATCATTTACTCTGTGCCCATTAGGTACGCTCTGGAGACAGAAAGCCCAGGAGTGGACAGCCTGTACTTCTGAGGAGGTTGCAATTTACAAGTGGTGTGGGGGTAGAGACAGAGACATAAAGAGATGAAGAATGGGGAGCTGTGTCCAGAGGGTCCCCTCCATCCATTCCCACGTTTGTCTCATGCTGTTCCCACTATGTGAGTACATTCTCCCTACAACCCTTCACATCTATCACTCAAGGTCCAGACTGAAATGTAACTCCTCCCATACAATTTTCCCAGACTTCTGATCTGCAAGGGCCCCCACCCTCCTACGCCATCACACAGTATCCCCTGCATGCTGATCACATTCTCCTTTAGGATATGAGTGGACGCCAGGGCTACCCCGCTATACCCCAAGCCTGCTTCCTTGTGCCTGCCAGCGGGATCCCGCTCTCTCACCCAGCACGCGCTCCCCTATGCCGCCCAGCTCCATGTAGGCCGTGTGGAAGGCCTCGGCCGTGCTCCTGTCCAGAGGCTGCTCCTGCCCGTTGACCATGATGGTGCTGCACTTCTCCAAGACCCGCTCGGGGGCCCCTTTCATCACCATGAGGAAGCGCTTGTCATCCGGGTCCTCGGTCTCGTGGATGGAGAGCTGCGGGGGAGGGATCACGCATGCTCAGTGCGGCATCGCGGGTAAGGACACCTTTCCTGCTGCTGCTGCTGCTGCTAAGTTGCTTCAGTCGTGTCCGACTCTGTGCGACCCCATAGACGGCAGCCCACCAGGCTCCTCTGTCCCTGGGAGTCTCCAGGCAAGAACCGTCTTTACTACGAAGGGCCTAAACTGGACAGAGCTTTTCATGAGCAAAACATCGCTCTCTCTGTGGTTTCTGTTTCTACTCTCTGTGATATATAAAGGAAGAGTGTTCTCCACAGGCATGTTCTGTCCTTTCTACTTCATGCCCAAGTAATATGCAGAGACTGAAGGACTTCCTGGCAGTCTGGTGGCTAATACTTCGAGCTCTCAATGCAGGGGGCCTGGGTTCCATCCCTGGTCAGGGAACTAGATCCCTCAGGCCACAACTCAAAGATCTCACGTGCCAGAGCTGTTTTGTTTCTTTGAGTTGAATGATGCCCCAGAGACCCTCCAAGGCCTCCTCCTAAACCACCTTGCTCAGTGCCGAGTGCTGCGCAGGCATGTGGATATAAGGTGACTCTAAAGCATCTCAGAGCTCCTTGGACTCTTCTGTAGGACCCACTCCTTTCTAGCAACTCCAGGGAGCCCACTTTCTCCATTAACGATCTGTACAGGAGGCCTCACAGAACCTGCTCTTCCTCTCCCCAAAGAAGATGGAGCCCCAGCAGGATTCGAGTCTTGTCTGTGGTTAGATGGCCACCCACCTAGGCTGAGCACACCCCTGGGGTCTGCCCAAGTCCTGGCTCTGGCCCTTGCTGGCTGTGTCCTCTGTTTCCTCATTCTTGACTACCTAGTAGAATTGTGAGGAGTGTGGAAATCAGCAGTTGATAGCCATGATTACTACTGTTATTTTAGGATTGCTAGTCATTCTATTTTCACTTATGTTTTGAACAGAGATCTGAGTTCCTCTACATCTTACATCATACATTTTGTTAGTTGTCTGCTTTGCTAACCATGACTCTTTACTGGTTAATTATCCACAAAGACGTTTGCTCCACAGTTATTTTCCAGTCCTAAATTCCTTCCAAACAAAATGTGTGCGTAATCACTAGAAACTTGCACACAAACATGGTCATCCTACTTACATAATTTAATGTTATGCAAAGACTAAGTCCTAGAGAAGGAAATAGCAACCCCATCCAGTATTCTTGCCTGTGAAATCCCATGGAGAGAGGAGCCTGGTGGGCATGGTCCAAAGAGTTGGACACAACTGAGAGACTAAATGACAACAACAGAAGACCAAGTCACAACACCCCACTCTTGCTTTGGAGTCTCCGGGGAACTCCACCTGTAGCAGCACTTTGTTCCTTGCCTGACCTGAGGAGGGTGGACATGGCTGCCTGCTGGCTAGCCTGGTGGGAGGGGAGACAACCAGGCAAGGGTGGCCAGTCTCCCCCTGAGCAACAAGGGGTGGAGACTCCTGTGCACTGCTGGCAGGGCAGACATGGAAAGCAATGCTTTGGGTCCTCACTGGTCCTCACAAAGGGCAAGGTTCACCCAAATGGCCTGAACTGACCACCTGGCCTCTGTGTTGTGGTAGAAAAAGCACAGACTGAGGCATCAGACGAACTTGTGATGATTTAGTTGCTCAGGTGGCTACGGCCACCTCAACACTTTCTAAGGCCCATTTCCTTGCCTGCAGTTGGGACTTCACCTGGTCCTACCTTCAAAGCTTATGGTGAAGATTACATGAGACCAAGCACGGAGAATGCCTGACACAGATGGGGCAGCTGGCTTCTCCTCACTGCCCCCCTCACTCAGCCTGTCATGTTGGGGGGTGTGGCTGCTGCCTCTCCCTGTGCCCAAGTCACCAGGGCGGGCAGTGGTGCGTTTGTGTGCATGTTATACAGAAAGGCCACGTGTGGGAATGGCAGGCCTCATAGAAACCTTTATCTTTTCTCTCCTCTACTTGTTCTATGTTTACCAGATGTCCAGGCTCTGCATCTCTGAGGACTGTTTTTAAAGTCAAGTGTCATTCAAAACACATACTGACTAAAGGATATCTACAAGTGGAAATGCTGCTCTAGTGATGATAAGGATTCAGTTGCTACTAAAGCCCATGAGCCCTAGAGCCTGTGATCCACAACAAGAGAAGTCACTGTAATGAGAAGCCTGCACACTGCAACAAAGACCCAGTATAGCCAACTATAATTAAAAACCAAAAGATTCAGTTGTGAGGGGAAAGTCACCTGAAATTTGTTGGTTGAGTTAAAAGGGATTTCAGCTACTTTGCGGTTTCTTTTTCTAATATCCATCACGTTACCCAGCATGACCTCTGAGAACTTCAAAAGAGCAGTTTCTGAGGCATCTCCAACCACAATTTTCTGTGAATCAAAAGATATAAGTAGTTACAGCACATAATCGGGTTCTTCTGTGGTTATTTTCAACCAACCAATGTGCAACCTAAGCTTACCAAGTACCAGAGGGAGAGAACAGTTATCCCATAAGTGACAGATTTACTACTGTTAGAGTTAATTGTGTCTGACTCGGGACTGTAGCCCGCCAGGCTTCTCTGTCCATGGGATTCTCCAGGCAAGAATACTGGAGTGGGTTGCAATGCAGGAGACCCAGGTTTGATCCCTAGGTCGGGAAAATCCCCTGGGCAAGACTACTGGAGTGGGTTGTCATGTCCTTCTCCAGGGGATTTTCCCAACCCAGGGATCAAACCTGGGTCTCCTGCATTGCAACCCGCTCCACTATTCTTGCTTGGAGAATCCCATGGACAGAGGAGCCTGGTGGGCTACAGTCGGGGGGGTCGCAAAAGGTTCAGACACAACTAACGCTTACAACTGTTAACTGCAGGGCGCCACCTGCTGGCGATAGGGGAGTTCAGACAAGTTAGAGCCCTGAGAGTGGGAGTTTTCATGGGAAAAAAGCAATGAACTTGATCTTGGAGAGGGGCAGGGGGTGTTCCCTGGAACTTTGATTGTATCTTTTTAGCTGGTAAAGAATTTAGGACAGTAACTTAAAGGCACAATCATTTTCAAGAAAGAGACTTTTCAGAAGACCGAAATGAATATTTTGAGAACTTTTAGATTTCTTAAAGTTAGTGACAGTGAAAAGGGTTCCTACGGGTCTTGTGGTTAGATTCGCTCTCACAGAACAAATGCTACTCAGTTGCAGAGATTAAATAAAGCACCAGATCAGAACAGAGAAGGTGACTTCGCTCTGCAAAGTGCCTGCGGCTGAGACTGTTTGTGGGGCTTCACCTTCATGATAGGGACGCTCTCCTGTCCAGGTCTGAACTCAGCGCGGTTACACAGCGTTATGATCCTTGACAGGGAGGCCCAGGTCGCAGAGCTTTGGTCAAAGACTTGATCTGGAAAGAAAAACCATGGATGCCGAGGGTGCCGGGCTTGTGCCAGTGAGCAGTACTGTTCACCCATGGCCACAGACCAGCTGTGCTGAGCCCACCATGCAGGGCCAGGCTGGATGCACCCCAAGGCTTACTCGATTGGTTTTCACTAGTGTCTGCCACGAAGATCTGGTGGTCGAACCACAGATGGGCCACCGTCATCCTGTTCTGGGTCAGGGTCCCGGTCTTGTCTGAGCAGATGATGGAGGTGGAGCCAAGAGTCTCCACTGCCTCCAGGTTCTTCACAAGGCAGTTCTTCTTGGCCATTCGTTTTGCTGTCAGTGACAGAGTCACCTAGACAGAGGAGAGAGAGAGAAGCTTTGAGAAAAACCACCATGCTGAATTTGGGTTCAGTAATGTAGGAACAGTTACAGTTGGACTAGTTTCAGGTATAGTTACAGATGCAGTAAAACTGCACCAGACCCAGTGGCTGAGAAGGCATATAAAGCTTGCACGTGCTCTCTCTCTCATGTCCCTTTACTCCTTGAGGAAAATGATCCTAAGGGATCCACAGGTAGCAAAGCCCGGCAAGTGTCAAGTCAATACAAAGGGGGTGTGGCTGCTGAGCACCCATGGATCACAAGCAAGAGCGTTGTAAGACAGACTTCAGCCACTATGTGCCAAAGAGCTTGCCCCAAATGGCTTACCTGTTGCTTTGGGGAATCAAGAAACACTTGTTTCACTTTAGGATCTCCAAATGTTAATAAAGATTCTTGGCTCTCTCTGAAGCCCCCAGATCTCAAAAGGGTTCTTTAGGCTCCAGCTTGGTCAAATTACTGTCTGCTGGAGTCAGAGGAGACAGGCAATAACACTTCTGTCTGTCTTTGCTTAGGACGGTGCCAGGAGTGGAGGTATGAATTCTCCCCACCTGGGGGCCTTGTTTTAGGATGAGTTAGGTCCTGACACAGGGAGAACCAAAGTTAGACCAGGGGCAGAGTGGAAAGTGCTGAACTGCTCTGCAGG
Source organism: Bubalus kerabau (assembly GCF_029407905.1). Lineage (NCBI taxonomy): Eukaryota > Metazoa > Chordata > Mammalia > Artiodactyla > Bovidae > Bubalus > Bubalus kerabau. The sequence goes on from NC_073635.1 coordinate 37,163,384, forward strand.
ATCAGACAGGGAGTTTGTGTCTCAGACTGTCTCTGAGAGGGTGAAGTGATGTGAAAGTGTACTTACATCCCTCAGCTGTAGAAACTGCCAAAGTATTTTATTTTATTTTTTTCTTTTAAAAACTGTGGAAATGCAGGGAAAGTGTCAGGCTTCTAGAAAATTTCTAAGTGGTGGTTCAAGATTGTTTTATCTAGATCTTAGGGGGCAAAGTATCATATGGGATTTGCAGATAGATATCTGAAAATGAAAACACAAGTTTTCAAGGACAATTCATTCAGATACTAACAGATGACAGTTCTCTTTGTCCCTCTAAGAGACAGAACATCCTATGACTGGCCCTGATGCAGCAGACTCAGCCGTGGCAGAGCAGGATGGCACACTAGCAGGGTCAGGGTACGGCCACTAGCAGCACAGACTCACAGTGACAGTGGCCAGGAGACCCTCAGGCACATTGGCCACAATGATGCCAATGAGGAAGATGATGGAGTCCAGGACATAATACTTCATGGACACCGCGATGATGAAGAAAATGACGCCGATGGAGATTGCCACTCCTGCCACGATATGAACAAAGTGCTCGATCTCGATGGCAATGGGCGTCTTCAAGTCCTTGACTCCTGAAGCCAGCGAGGCGATCTGCCCAATGATGGTGCGGTCACCCGTGTTGATGACCATGCCAGTCGCTGTGCCTACAGGTGGAGCAGACATTTTATTCCAGGAGTCCTCAGCGAGGAGGGACCATGGCCTCGCACGCTCCTCTCTTTGGTGGCTCACATGGCCAATCAGCACATGACACTACAAAGGCCAAACACCAGCTCTCTAGACTCCTCAATTCCACATTTTCTCTTGGAAAAGCTTAGCGGCAAGAGATGGTAGAGAGAGAGAGAAACATAAAGCTTGACAAAGGAGAAAGGCTATGAGAGGAACCTGCGGTCCTGCAAGCTACCGGACCTACCTTCCAGACAGGTTGTGGAGAAGAAGGCGATGTTCTTGGTCTCCAGGGGACTTTCATGTGTGAACTCACAGGAGCGGGCCTGGGGCTCTGACTCCCCGGTGACAGATGAGTTGTCCACCTAGGAGTTTTGAAAAGAGTTCAAGGTCAGGCAACTTGTTCCCTTCTTTGGTTACACTGAGACCTGGAAAGACCATAGCACCACGAGTGTGACCCTCAGGGCACCCATGACACTGACCTTACACCCCTGAGTGGACAGAATTCTGACATCCGCAGGGACCCGGTCTCCACCTTTAATCTCCACTATGTCCCCCACCACCAGCTGGTCAGCAGGAATTGTCTTCTTCTCTGAGTCTCGAATGACAAGTGCTTGCTGCAGAAGAAAATCATGACCCAGGCTTCAGATCCCATCCGGGAATGATGCTGGCCCTCCTGCATGCCCCTTGTCCCCCACAGGCTCAGGAAGGAAGGCACAGGAGTGCATAGCTGTCAGAATAGCAGACAATGAAGCCAAGGCTTCTACTCAGGTCCTGAAGACCCTAAGAACTATTTTTCTTGAGTTGGAGCTCATGGAGATAGCCTTCGATCCAGAAAATGCTGCCATGGGAGGTATAGCAAAGCCACTGTCAGCTCTGGGCCTGCCAGACAGGGGGACCATTAGGATGAATCATCCTGCTGGGAAGTCCAGGAAGAGTCCTGAGGTTGAGCCAAAGGGATCAATGATCTCACTCAGGTCATAAAGCCTTTAATGGAGTGAGAGATGGGTCTCTGCTTCCTAACACAAGAGATTCCACCCAGAGATCATGCCTCTCAGCAGCTCTGCAGCCCAGTGAGGGTGTGGTTCTGTGTGCTGACAGTGGTGTCCCCAGAGGACCCCTCCCAGGTTGCTGCAGGAGGAGGGCTCTGAGGCCTCCCACACTGGCAGCATTCGGGGGCAACATGCAGTGAGGCTCAGAAACGGGAGTGAAAAGACTGATGGTTTAAAGAATGACAAGTTGGCTCCCTTGGCTCATGTTGGAACAACCTGAATGACTTCTGTCTGAATGGTTCACCGAGCTGAGGAGCAGCCACAGGAGATGCCAGGCAGTGGCTTGTTTTTCTGTCCCATTCTGCTCTTGACTGAGCATCTTCCTCCACCTTGCCTCACTGACCACACCCAGGAGGGAACGGGGGCTCCAGAGAGATTAGGCCAGTTGCCCAAGACTCCGCAGACAGCAGGGAGGGGTCCTAGGCCGCCAAGCCATGCCCTCCCGCTCCCCCCATCTGATGCTTGCTTGTCTCAAGCCTGGAGACACCAGGGAGGCTGTCACACTTGCCTGCGGGATCATCTTGCGGAAACTGGACATGATGTTGGTGCTCTTCGCCTCTTGGTAATAAGCAAAGACCCCGGTTAGAATGACGACCAGGGCAAGCACGGAGCCCAGGTACACCTGGGTGAGGAGGACAGGCATCAGTCAGAGAAGCAGCATCAGGAATGAGCCCAACCTGAGGGCCAGGGTGCTCCACGGGCCAATCAGAGAGATGGCAGTTGTGTCTTGATGTAACTCGCAGGCCATACAATTCACCCATTTGAAGTTTATAACTAAATGACTATTAATAATTAACACAGTTGTATAACAATCACCACAATCCATCATTCCAGTAAGACCCCTTGTACCCACGGCAGTCACTTTCCTGCCCTGGCCCAGCCCGGGCAGCCACTGATCTGCTGTCTGAATCCAGCGCCGGCCTGTTCTGGACATTTTACACCAATGGAATTGCACAGAATATGGCCTTTTGCACCTGGTTTCTCTCTCAGCATCATGTTGGCTGCTCTAGCTCTGTGGTTTGAAAGTGAAAGTTGCTCAGTCGTGTCCAACTGTTGTGACCCCATGGATTATACAGTCCATGGAATTCTCCAGGCCAGGATACTGGAGTGGGTAGCCTTGCCCTTCTCCAGAGGATCTTCCCAACCCAGGGATCGAACCCAGGTCTCCTGTATTACAGGTGGATTCTTTACCAGCTGAGCTACAAGGGAAGCCCAGCTTTGTGACCCCTAGCTTTGTGGTTTGGTCCTACCTTACTATTAGACACACAAGTTCTCCACGGTAAAGGGAGAGAATTAGCTTTGAGGAGATAAAGCCCAAAACACCTCACATGGATGTCAATTTTTTTTTCCCCACAAAGGAACCAATCATGTATTGCTCCTTTAAAAACTGATGCTCACACTGCTCTGAGACACTACAAAGTCAGATATACTTTCTATTTTATATCTGGAGAAGTTATTGATTTTCTCCGACTTATGCAGTGATTGGTCAGTGGTAGACCCCTGGCCCCAGCCCAATGCTCTGCCCAGGGAAGGCCTTGCATTATAGTGCTGACCCTCACCACCCTACCTCCCACCCCCATCACCAGCAAACCCGGGAGGAGGCCCCAGCGCCGTACGTTGTCTAGGGAGGAGGCGTGATCATTGGAATACTGAATCCCGTATGCGATCCAGCACAGGATGGCTCCTATCCACAGGAGGATGGAGAAGCCCCCCACCATCTGTTTGAGGAACTTGATGATCTCCGGGGTTTCCTTGGTGGGTGTGAGGCTATTGGGCCCATGCTGAGCCAGCAGTTCAGCAGCCTGGGCACTGGAAAGTCCCTGAGAAAGCAGAGGGAAAAGAAACAGGAGTTAGACGTTTCTCCCTCCTCGGGCTGGATGTCACATTTCTGCAGACTGTGGGCAGCTGTGACTACATCCCAGCTCAGTCACTGTGCCATCTAGGGGTCTCATTGGATGAACTCCACCATTCTCCCGGCACATCCTGTAAACTGTGGGACAGGGTGGATGCCCTGACACCTTCCCGCCAGTGTCCCTCCCTTGCCCCTGCGTCCCCTGAGCCCAGGCTCCGCTGCTCCTCTTTTCCTCCCTCTCTGTAGGCCAGTGAGTCACACAGCACATATTTCTGTTCACTCAGAACAGATGTATCCAAATCTCCTGGTGTTAAGACACCACATCTTTGAGTTTGAATTCACAGAATGAAGCAGCACTTCTGCGATGGGAGATTTTAGGAGGCATGAGGTGTCCCCACTTCTTGGAGGAGGCCTGGACACGACCTGAATACTTCCTGGGCACAGGGTTTGAAAGCAACCCTGGACCATGACAGTGAGGAGGCACTCAAACCTTCCAAGGGTCACCACGGCTCAGTTGCAATCACAGTCAAAGAACAGTCTGTGACCAGACACACAGCCCAGCAGAGGGCCTTGTCATGCCTGCGGCTCAAGCCTGCTATTCTTGAGGTTAATGAGCCTTCTCTTGCAAGGTGGGCACGTGGGGGACTGGCAGATCACTCACAAGCCTCAAGCACACAGCCTCTTTGTATGGTCCCCAATCCCCTCCCCTGTCACTGGTTCTCTGATGACTTACCGTAATGATGTTTGTACTATATTTTGTCTCCAGTTCCTCTTTGCTGAGTTTGTGGTCATGCTAAAGTCCATGAAAAGAACAGAGTGAATTAGATAATTCCAAAAGACTTGAACCCTAAACCCTGACAAGCCCATGAAATCTGGGAGAAACACTGAGGATGGGAGAGGGGCCAGGAAGTGTAGAAAGAAGGAACCTTTGTTCCAGGGGTTCCTGCAGTGAGAGAAGAGAACCTCGCTGCAGGAGAGCTCACTGGCCAGCAGATTTTCTGGCCATCCCTGGAGAGTTCAGACTTGACTTGCCATTTACCACATGGTAGCTGTCCTTAGTTTTTATGAGTAAAGCAATGCATTTCACCTCAGTCTGGTCTCCAGCACATGCAGATCCTAGCACACCCGTCATCCAGACACCAGTGATCTGGAAACTCAACTCAGACCTGAACTGCGGGATTAACGGGGAGCGATCAGCAGTGCCAAACCATTCCACGTGTACTGACAGTTCCACACAGCCCTCAACAGGCAGGCCATCTAGGAGAGAGAAATGGGTCTTTCCTTCCTTCAGCACTTGAGGCTCAGCTCGCTATCAGACAAGCCCTCAGATTAAAAACCTGCCAAATAAATACCAGGGGGGCGGTGGGGAGGCCACACTTGCTAACTCTGCCACAGAATTATTAAACTAAAGCAGAGCTTCTCAACCTTAGCATTATTGACATTTTGGGTCAATAACTTTGTTGTGGGTACTTCTGCCCACCAGCACCCTCCCTTTGAGAAGCGATAACCATAAATATCTCCGGACATTTGCTGTGGTACCCAGGGAGCAAAGTTCCCCTGTCCTGTCCTGTCCTGTCCCTTTCAGAATCTCTGGGCTAAAGGGCTAGAAATCTCTTCCTGTGGCAAAAAACCCAGCACTCGGGATCCTAAAACTCTGACTGTCAGAGACAAAAATTTATACTGTGGTACCAGAACCATCTCTTTTCTTAAAGCAAAAATGTTTCATGTTACAGAGTTAGGGTTTTGTCCTGTGCTTAGCCAGATTGGCCCTGCTCTTCTATTCACTGTACCAGTACCCACTGAATATGACATTTCTGGGGAGCCATAGGATTAAGACATGGTTCTGTGCATAGTATGCCAAGTTTGGGGCAGAGAAGAGTTAACATGATTAAAGTCGTTGCTTTCATGGACTGATCTCAGACTCTAAGGGGCCATACTGTACCATCCTCCCCACTAGCCTGACTCTCGGGATGAGAGTTGGGAGGGTGCGGATGTGAACTCTGCTGGAAGAGCACAGGGCAGCACCAGGTGCCTCAGGCTTGAGTCACCTGCTTGTTTCTTCAGAAGCCAGGGACACTGCATTACTCATCAAGGTTCTAATTTTCTAGAGGGGTTGGGATGCAAGGGCACCCAAGTACGAAGTCACAAATTACAGGATTCCTGTAAGAAGGTTGCGAAAAAGAGGGGAAAGAAAGCTGTTTCTCAGCAAAGAAGCAAGGGAATACTCCAGTCAACAACATGGAATTATTTTTCTATATTTTCCAAAAAGGCTCAAATTTCAAGGAAGGTTCTCTTTGTAATTAACAGGCATATGATAGAATGGATATATATTCATGTTATAAACAGTAATTTCAAGTAAGACTAGTTATATCTTCATCCCTAACTGCTAGATACATGTAGGAAATAAGAATGACTATCTTAGCCTTTCTCCAGTTTCTCTGTAACCCTCTTAACAACTCTAAGAGGTAGGTACCATTTTTAATTCCAATTTTTCAAAACAGGAAACTGGACTTCAGGGAAAGAGATTTGAATTCAGATCCAATTCCAGGGTCATCAGAACATACATGGACAAACATCTTGTGGCATGTGTTGTTTAACGAGCTCTCCAGGTAAAATAAAAGAGCTCTGATTTGCAGCAGTCACATCTCAAGCTACTAATACAGTACCAGTCGGCTTGCCTGAATTCCGGAATGTTTAACAACCTGCTCTGTGGCACACAAGAGCTCACAGCACTACCAGCTGCTCAGAGAACCACAGCTCTAAAGTCTGCAGTGAAGTGCAGAACAACCCGCATAATCTCAGACTCAGGGCAGGTTTCCATTGGCATTCCTGAGATGTAATCAGCCACATTTCAGTTCTGGGGATGTTCTTTCCCAGGGTGGCCAGCTTTAGTAGTAACAGGGCTTCACATCCACAAAGCACTGCCATTACAAGAGACTCTCACCTCACTTTCCCCCTGACAGACCCCACGAAAATGGTTTGTTTCCCATTTTACATAAAGAAAACGGAGCTTCAGAGAAGCTAGGTAGCTTACTCCCTGAACTGGAACCTCAGCTGAGCCTAAGACTGCCTGAAGCCAAGACCAACTCTTCCTTACTACTGAAATCCTTTCTCATGGGGCAAATATACCCAGAAACCTGGCAAGTTTAGGGGCTTTCAGTTTTCCTCCTGGGTAGTTCTGGCTGATGAGATACTTTAATTTCATAGGCTACTAATATCTCAATGAACCAGCAGAGGAGAGGTCTGGGCAGTGCCTGTGGCCACTGGCCTCAGAGGAGCCCTCCCTGGGCGTGCCTACAGCCTGAATGCAGGAATCTTTGGAGGGCCTGACCCCTGGGCAGATACAATCACACCATTTTTTTTTTTTTTTCTTAAAACAAGGAAACACATGTCAGGGATTTTGAAATTCTTAAGACTGAATTTTTCTTTTGTAAGAAGTGGGTTATAGGGGTAAGCTGTCACCAGGGCGGACAGTGCTCAAGGGCACCCATTTGCTCAGGGACCAAATCAACTGACCAGATCAAGTTCTTTCTTAAGCTCCTCTTTCTGGTGGTTCTTTTTGCGTTCCAAGCACTTGTTTTTCAGGCCCCTGGACTTCTCCTTGCCATCCTCCTTGTCTGTTTTCTCAATGTCTTTGGTTCCACTGAGCTCCACTGAGTAAATTTCTCTTTTCTGAAAGAGAAGCAGAGGTGCAACGTTGGCCCAAGGCAGGGGCCCTCATGGTGGGTGGAACTTACAAGGAAGGGGCCCTCCCCCATCCCCCATTCCCAGTCCCTCCTCCTGGGAGTTCCCTACAGCTCCTCCAAATAGCGCCTGCAGCGCCTTCTCTCTGCTCTCCTCTTCTGAGGAGGGCTGGCTGGGTGGGTTCCTCAGAGGACCCCTCCCTGGGCGAGGAAGTTCATTTCCCCGACTCAGACAAGATCCCTCCGAGGAGGGGCAGGGTCTCTCTAGTGCCTGGTCCCCACGGGACACCAGCGCGCCCCGTGTCTGGGTGGGGGCGCCCGGTCCCCGAAGGACACTCCAGCGCACCCGGTGTCTCGGAGGGGGCGCCTGGTCCCCCAGGGACACTCCAGCGTGCTCCGTGTCTCGGTGGGCACGCCTGGTCCCCGAGGAACACTCCAGCGCGCCCCGTGTCTCGGAGGGTGTACCCACTGAATTCCTGAACCGCGAGGGCAGGACGGCGTCAGGACCATAGAGCATCCGCGCCGTCACCAGCCCTACGCCGCCCTCCTCCGGCTCCGCGGCCCCTTCCAGCGTTTGGGTCAGCATCTTTCTTCACCCCACCAGCCCGAGTTCCACGGCCTCCCGACCGGCAGAGGAGAGAACTGAGCAGAGCCCACCCGCCCCTCCTCCCGCCCCGGCGGCACGCACCCGGTTCATGGCGCGGGTGGGGGGAGTCCCGTCCGGAGGGCGGGCCGGGCACGTGGCGGGGGTCCCGTCGAGCGAGGACCGGGGTGCGGGGTCGAGTTGGGCTGGCGGCGGGGTCCTCGCTCCTTCGGGTGCGGAGCGCCAGCGAAGCCCTGCAGGTGGCTCGGCCTTAAAAGCCTGGCCCCGCCCCCGCCAGCGCGCCCCGCCCCGAGCCCCGCCCCCGCCCCCGGCCGCGGGCAGAGAGCCGGGTGGGCGTCGGGTCCAGTGGGCAGTGCGGTCCGGCAGCCCGGACCTGCCGCGCAGAAGGCTCTGGGGAAAGACCCCGCCCGCTTTTCCCTTGAGACTCGTCAGATTGTGAAAAGTCCCAAGCCGGGTGGGGGTGGGGGGAATTGTAGCTCCCCGTATTGGTCATTCTCTGGGTGTCCTGGCATCGAAAGGCCCTGGACGACCCGAGAGCGGACTTCGATGGTCGCCGTTGGGTCAGAGCGAAGTGGGGAGTAAACGAGAGCCCCCACCCCCACCCCCAGAAACAGCCCAGTTACTTTCAGGACCCAGATGCGGATGAAGGGGTGTGAGGGTTGAACAAGGTGCCTTAGTGGCACGCTGGGCCGGGGATCAGCACCCACCCTCCACCGATGGGGGTGAAGACCTCTCCCTCTCGAAAGAGGGATGCCCACAGCCGCCGTTATTTCTCCCTCTCCCTCCCATCCTCTTCCTTCCCTTCTTTTCTTTCCAAAAGGGCAGAGTTGGAACTCAGTCTCCACCCCCTACCCCTGTGGAGCGAGGGCATGGCAATGAGTCATAACTAAGTCCTCAGGGACAGGAAGACTCCGGCAACATCTAGTTACAGATACCTATCACAGGTTCCTTAGCGTCCCACCTCCAGCAACTGCGTGCTTCTGTGGAGTCTGTGTGAGGAGACACAGACTCAGTATGAAACTTGCTTCCACTCTGCCAGGAAGCCAAGAGGAGGGGTCTGCAGGCGCAGAGTGGCTGCTGCTGCTCTGTGCTTCTGGAGCCCTGGAGTAGAGAATCAGGACACCCAGAGAGAGGCCCCTGGGCTCAAGCCTGGAGTTCAAGTTTCAGGAGCAAGCCTGATTCACACTGACTCACTTAGAGGGTCAGGAGAGAAGGAGGTGGGGAGGGAGGGTGCCGCGGTTAAAAATGAGTAAGTTGGAGCAAACCCCTCTGAGAAGATGGCTGTTAGTCTTGCCAGTGTCAAGTTTGGAAGATTCTCAGTTCCCACCAACTGGATGGCAGAGAACACTGTCCTGCACAGATCTGGCTACTGCTGCTCTGCCCTCGTGGCAGCCTCTGATGCCTGGGTATGATCTCTGCAACTCTCTGCACGCCCACCCTAATACCCTAACTCCTGCTCCATGCCCCTCTGCTCCTGGAGGAGAGTGGCCTCCAGGCCTGTGTGATGCAGGCATCTACAGCAGTCCTCACCTGCTAGAGACACAGACTCACCACTCTCAGGTCCCAGGGGCTATCAACCTTGACCTCCACCCAGTTCTGGTGAGCTGTCTTGGGCTGGCTGGAAAGATCAAGGTCCAAACTGGGACGCATTCTCAGCCCTGGACTGCAGTAGCAGCTTCTAGTGAAGCGGTGGTCTCCTGTCCTTGAAAAGAAGCCCATACATGTTGGGTCTCCTCGTGGACTGATCTGAGTGACAGATATTACATACTGGGACATGCTACCGTGATACATGTAACTATTCCTGGCTCATTTTAGCCCATTAATACACAACATATTTGAGACTGCACTAGACATAGGGGAGAAATAGTACTAAAATTGTGTTATTCTCTGCCCTGGGGGAAGTTAAACTTGAGTTGAAGAGGCAAAATTAACAAATTGTAAATAATTGTAAATGAGCCAAGACAGAATTTAGCACTAAAGGATCTAAGCTCTACGAGCTTCAGGATTTTGAAGATGGGGAGATTTTATTACTTTGAGTTAGTTTTCCAGGTTTCTTCTCTCCCTTAGCAACCTCCACGGAAGGTGGGAGAGAAGCAGGTGGGTCTGTGCATGTTGGTTACTCCTCTTGGTCCCTGAGAGGCCCCTCCTGGTGCAGTTCGGGGGTGGGGGAGAGGACATTGTCTTCTGGCTCCGAGGTGGAGGAAGAGGCGGTTCCCTTCTGGCCTCACGCCTGGCGCCCTCTCCTGCGGTGTGGCAGCTCCACACACCTGCCCGTCCTGCAAGCTTGTGACTGGGCAGCGTTTCCCCACCCGCGAGGGCCGCCTGGAGTCAGAATTAAAAAACAAAAACAAACTGAACTTCGGCTGGCCCTGCTTCAGCACTGTTTCCTCATTTCTTCATTTTTATGGGCGTATGAACATCCTGCAGGAAGGAAACTGGCTTCCAGAAGTCAGCACCTGTGATGTGGTAATGGCCCTGCCTGTGGTGCCCAAGGCCAGGTGGGCATGGTGCCCTGGGAGAGGGTGTGGGGCTCAGGTGGCCATGGCAGCCACACTCGCCTTTCTCCTCCTGGATATGCTCCCCTAGATGTGAGAGCACTATGGCCTTTGTTCTGTGACTAATTCTCGGTAGTAAGATCCTTTTTCAGAAAATTACCGTTTTCCTTTTAATAAGTGCTTGGAAAATATTAATTTCATTTCTGAAGTCTTTGATTTTTGTATTTTAATTTTAGGGGAACACAGGTTTTTGCCGCTTGAGTCTTCATCTTTGTCATGGAAGTTATAACATATACACATGTATAACGTATGACACATAATATGTATGACATGAAGGATGTCATTCATACAAATATGCTGGATTAACTTTGCTGGAATTTGCCTCTTCTGATGAGTGAAGTGATGTTCTATTGGCTACTAGCTCCCACATTCTTCAGAGTTAGGGAGCCAAATGCAGACACTCAGTATTTATTCCCGAAATACTTATTGGAGGTTTGTACTATGCATATCAGCATCACACCAGGCCCTTCCTCTGAAACAGCTTTCCACCTGGTGGAAGATACAGCAGCCCAGGTAAGAATATCCACAGTGGACAGTCAAAGGCTGACGAGGACCAGCACTAAGTCAATGGGCAGAAGCCACTTCCAGAACAGCCGAGGAAGGCGTGAACGGTGTGATGGGATGACAGGTGCTTCCTGAAGTGGGTCCAGTGCAAGTGCCCTGTCAAGGCTGGGTCACCTGACCTGAGTGGGGGCAGGGGTTCCCAGGGAAGCATATCCTTTCAGGGAGTAGCAGGGGGGCGGGCTGTCAGGGTGGGCTCCATCCTCAAGCCTAGGAGACCTTGACGGTGAGAGATTCTGCAGCAAAAGTGGAGGGCCCTCTGCCCAGAGCGGGGCCAGGCTTGCAGGCTTCACTGTACGTTCCCATCAGCCTCCTGACAAGTAGGGGCCTGAGCCTGTCTAAGCCCCAAGCAGCTGTTCATTCAGGTACAATTTATTTGTTCTATCTCAAGTCTTTGAAATGAAACAAGAGAAGGAAGAGCAGACAATGGTGATTTCATCTAAGTTAGAGGAGTTTCTAGGGTCTCCCCTCTGGGTGCCCCCAACAAATATACATTTATCCTATGTTTCCAGGCTAAACTGAGCTGTTCCCAGAGCTGTAGGGGAGGGGAGCCATGGAATTAATATCGTAAGAGATGTGGTCCATCTCACCCCCAAAGATCAGCTTCGATCTCATAATGTGATGAGGGGATGTCATCCTTTACAAAGACCTAAGTTAATTTAAAAAGAGTGTGACCTATTCCTAGTGATGTTAAGAGAACTGTGTTCATCTCCCCCAGTTTTCCTCTCTGATCTGTCCCTGTGAGATGCCAGGTCTTGGGATGAGAAGAACAACCTGGTCCTTATGGAGTCACTGTCCATATAGGTCAGGCACAGAGAACAGCTGCTTTGTTATCTTGGTGTCTCTTGTTCTCTCTGATGTACTTTAAATACTTGTTTGTGATAACCCACTGTCTTAAGTCAGCATGAGGTAAGCTGGTATAGCTCTATGAATCTATCTATCCTGAGATCAGCACTTCAAAATTTCAAAAATTTACTCTAGAAGTAGATGGAGGGGAAAAGAGAGAGAGAAAAAGAAGGAACACAGCTCACATCCCTAGTTTCATTCACAACAAGGCCCAATTTAACTCTTGAGGATCCAGAAGGGTGCACAGGAGTGGGCCATCTACAACACAGTGCAGAGTTCACTGCGATGCCAGACACTGGATGTTCTCTACACAAGCCTGAGGGAAGAAAAGCAGGTAAAGAGGCTAAGAAACTGCTTTCTGGGGATGAGCGGGAGAAAACTGGCAGCTGCTTGGCTGCAGGTTCTTCTGGGAAGTTCCCCAAACAGGTGAGTGGGCAGCTGAGGTTCTGAAGTTGTCATGCAGGGGGCAGGAGGGGTAAAAGTTGTGGGGTGAAGGGTCTCTGGGCCTCTGGGCCCCAGGAGAAGTGAGGAGGCAGGAGGAACATGGCTCATTTGCGCGGCTCCTACTGTGGCTACTGAAGTGTCCCCTGAGGAGAGGAGGCCACGGGCTGCCAAAGCTCATATTGTGTGGATGGACCTGCCACCAGCATGTCAGCAGGGGAGTTGGCTCTTTGGGGCTCACTGCCTCTCTGGTGACTCTGCTGCCAGCAGCTTCCAGCCTTCTTAGACTGTGGGCAGGCCTTTCTTCTCATCTTAGTCTCTCTTTCCTTCCTCTTGGGGTTGCTAGATAAAATGCAAGCTCCCTTCAGAGCTGCTTTTCAGTTAAGCGAATACTTTTTTAAATTTTAGTATGTCTCAAATATTACAGGGCTTCTCAGGTGGCGCAGTGGTAAAGAATCTGCCTGCAATACAGGAGACCGGTATTAGATCCCTGGATCAGAAAGATCCCATGGAGAGGGAAATGGCAACCCACTCCAGTATTCTTGTCTGGGAAATCCCATGGACAGAGGAACCTGGCGGGCTACAGTCACAAAGAGTCAGACATGACCGAGCAACTAACACGACGACAAAACACCACAGACGACATACTTATACTAAAATTATTCATTGTTGAGCTAAAGTGCAAATTTAACCAGACATCATTTGCAGACGTTGGCAACCTCTGCGTGCCATGTGGCTGGCCCTTTACTGCTCGTCAGCACTTTCAGGGACCCTGGCCTCAGTGCTCCCCATCTTCCACTGCTCCCCTAAACATGAAAATAAAATGTTAAGACTTTCTCTTTTTGCCATGCCCGTCCCCCCTGCTGCTGCTGCTAAGTTGCTTCAGTTGTGTCCGACTCTGTGCGACCCCACAGATGGCAGCCCACCAGGCTCCTCCATCTCTGGGATTTCCAGGCAAGAATACTGGAGTGGGTTGCCATTTCCTTCTCCAATGCATGCATGCATGCTAAGTTGCTTCAGTAGTGTCTGACTCTGCGACCCCCATGGACAGCAGCCAAACAGGCTCCTCTGTCCACAGTATTCTCTAGGCAAGAATACTGGAGTAGGTTGCCACGTCCTTCTCCACCAGTCCCCCCGCTACAAGAGCCCATATGAACAGTGTTTCTCTTAAAATGGTGAACTCGAATAAGCCTGGAAGTAGTTTTTGTTTGTTTGTTTGTTTTTTTTAATTAAAATATCACTTTAGCCAGAAAATTCTTACCACTGTGCAGAGGTCATGTTTTCAAATCTGAGGGAATTCAGACGGTCTCAAGATCAACGTTCAATTCTAGAGGCATTCAGCAGAGGGCGCACATTCCAAACCACATCTGGACACAGCATCCCGGGTGAGACGATCACCTACCAGCAGGCCACTTGCAGTCACTCAGGCACCAACAATTTACAGAACACCCGCAGGCCTGGCTGCTTCATGCCAATAGTTCATTTCTGACAGAGCAAACGACAACTTGGTAAAAGACAACCCTCTAATAAACAAGAAAAAAAAAAAAACACAAAGCAACTACAGTAAAAAAAGGAAACAAAACTCGGATAATAATTACTGCAAAGAAGCAATCAAGCAAACTTTGGCATTTCCCTGGTGGTCCAGTGGTTAAGACTCCCAGCTCCCAATATAGGGGGCACGGATTTGATCCCTGGTTGGAGAACTAAGATCCTGCATGCTTCTTGGCAAAAAAGATGTGCGTGTGTGCTAAGTCACTTCAGTTGTGTCTGACTCTTTGTGACCCCACAGACTTTAGCCCGCCAGGCTCCTCTGTCCATGGGATTCTCCAGGCAAGAATACTGGGGTGGATTGCCGTGCCCTTCTCCAGGAGATCTTCCCAATCCAGGGATTGAACCCACTTCTCCTACATCTCCTCATTGGCAGATAGATTCTTTACCACTAGTGCCCCCTGGGAAGCACCCTCCCCTCAAAAAAGATGTGATTGCCTGTTTAATCAATAGACTTCAAGTAAAATAGGTTACTCCCATAATGTGGTGGGCCTAGTCCTATCAGTTGAAGGACCTAAAAGTGAACAGATGGAATGAAGAATTCCCTCAATGAAAAGGGAATTCTTCCTCCAGATGCCTTTGGACTACTCCAGCTGAAGCATCAGCTCCTCCCTGGGTCTCCACCCTGCCAGCCTTCCCTGTGGACTTTGAATCTGTCAGCCCCTCTAATTGTGTGAGAAAATTCCTTACAGTAAATCTCTATTTAAACATCCTTTTGGTTCTGTGTCTTTGGGGAATCCTGAGCTAATGCAAACTTCTTAAGCTCATCAGCCTAGCAAACCTTACAGAGAGCTTCTAGCACCTGGAGAAGAAACCCAGTGTCAGGGTTATTTTTGGTTATTCGTCCACAGCCTAAAGGAGATGTGTGTGACAGGCTGCCTCTCAGAAAGGGGTATATGGGGAAAAACTACTGATGGTTCCAGGTGGCACTGCTGGTAAAGAACCTGCCTGTCAATGCAGGAAGCATAAGAGTTGTGGTTCAAACCCTAGGTTGGGAAGATCCCTCTTCCTTCCTTCAAGCCTGCAGGCTTCTCCACGGATCCAGCTGCCCTCAGAGCTCTTTTGGGACTTGGTCCTACAGGCCAGTGTGGGAGCTGAGGTGAGAACCCTCATTTCACCTCCACTGGTGCTGTGTGGGCAGGTATTAGTGTGACATCTGCAGTAGGCTTGATGAGTTGGAGGAAATGAAGAAGTGACAGGAGTGCTTTTGTCTAAACATTTAAAAAACTATTTGCGTAAAAATATCCACAGTGGTGATTTCTAAATGTTAAACATTTGGAACTATATGGATGTGAGCAAAGGAGCTACGACTTAAAATTATAGTATAGTAACATGAATGAATGTTATGAATTTATTGGAAAATATGGCCATCATGTAGAAAATATAAGTATAAGGACATGCTTAAATAAAGTTAGATGAAAATAGTAGAAAATAGGCTATGTGTACAATGATTACCATTATTGTAATAATAATGAAATTATATGGAATTATATGTATGTACATTAGCAAATGGGCTTCCCTGATAGCTCAGTTGGTAAAGAATCCACCTGCAATGCAGGAGACCCCAGTTCGATTCCTGGGTCGGGAAGATCTGCTGGAGGAGAGATAGGCTACCCACTCTAGTATTCTTGGGCTTCCCTTGTGGCTCAGCTGCGTAAAGAATCTGCCTGCAATGCAGGAGACCTGGGTTCAATCCCTGGGTTGGAAAGATCCCCTGGAGAAGGGAAAGGCTACCCACTAGAGTATTCTGGCCTAGAGAATCCCATGGACTGTATAGCTCATGGGGTCACAAAGAGTTGGACACGACTGAGCGATTTTTGCTTCACGTTAGCAAATATGAGAGAATTTGAATGAGGTTGGTAGTTTAGAATGTGATATTCATGGGGTTCTTTTTACCCACTCTTTTTGCAAATTGGAAACCTCCTGAGTATTTGAAGTTGGGGGGGTCACTGTTTCACATGTCTGGGGCTAGAGTCTGTTCGAAGTGTCCACCTGGCAATGCTGAAGTCCCCGGTTATTCAATCTGACGCCCTTCTAGGTACAGTTGTGAGGTATTTGGAAGAGGTAACTGCAGTCAGTACTCGGTTGACTTTAGGCAAGGGCGGTGGGCCTGGGTCATCTGACCGGGCCCCATGCAAGTAGACTGAAGGCCTTACAGCTGCTCTTGTGGACACCAACCCACCCCCTGATGGCCTTCAGACTTGCCCTACCAGCCACCACAACGTTGTGAGCCAGTTCTCTTCCTCATCTGTCTCCTACCGGCTTTGTTCCTCTGGTTGAATTTGGGAGCTGCCAGAAGTACTTTCAAGATGGCAGATGGAAACACGGGGGACCCAGAGCCAGTGAGTGATGAGGCCGTTCCAGACCTGCAGCCTGGAGTTATCTCTGCTATGCAGCCTCGGCTTCATTTTTCTGACTCGGGGCAAAAGGGAAGGGAGGCCTCATTGAACCTTCTTTGTAAAGTTCCATACGAAGTTTTACGAGAGCTGGTAGAACCACCTCTGAAATGCTAGAAACTATGTGTCCAGCCCCCTCCCTGCTCCATGCTCAGAGGGCAACACAGGCTCTTGAGGGGTTGCTCAGAGACGACGTTTCACTGCTGCTTACCTCAAAGGCAGGCAGATGCCCTGTGGGGTCCAGGCCTGATGGTCAGTGTCTCGAAGAAAAGGGGGTCTTGGAGGACCTCTGGATAATTTTAAAATAATTCTTGAGTTTTATAACTTGGAGATTAGCAGCATGATCATCCCTCCTTTAAAAATAAAGGAAAATTTAGGGATTTCCTGAGAATTTACAGTTCTCACAATTGCACTCATCTCACACGCTAGTAAAGTACGCTCAAAATTCTCCAAGCCAGGCTTCAGCAATACGTGAACCGTGAACTTCCAGATGTTCAAGCTGGTTTTAGAAAAGGCAGATGAGCCAGAGATCAAACTGACAACATCCGCTGGATCATGGAAAAAGCAAGAGAGTTCCAGAAAAACATCTATTTCTGCTTTATTGACTATGCCAAAGCCTTTGACTGTGTGGATCACAATAAACTGTGGAAAATTCTGAAAGAGATGGGAATACCAGACCACCTGACCTGCCTCTTGAGAAACCTATATGCAGGTCAGGAAGCAACAGTTAGAACTGGACATGGAACAACCGACTGGTTCCAAATAGGAAAAGGAGTACGTCAAGGCTGTATATTGTCACCCTGCTTATTTAACTTCTATGCAGAGTACATCATGAGAAATGCTGGGCTGGAAGAAGCACAAGCTGGAATCAAGATTGCCGGGAGAAATATCAATAACCTCAGATATGCAGATGACACCATCCTTATGGCAGAAAGTGAAGAAGAACTAAAAAGCCTCTTGATGAGAGTGCAAGAGGAGAGTGAAAAAGTTGGCTTAAAGCTCAACATTCAGAAAACGAAGATCATGGCATCTGGTCCCATCACTTCATGGGAAATAGATGGGGAAACAGTGGAAACAGTGTCAGACTTAATTTTTTTGGGCTCCAAAATCACTGCAGATGGTGACTGCAGCCATGAAATTAAAAGACAGATCAAGTTATGACCAACCTAGATAGCATATTGAAAAGCAGAGACATTACTTTGGCAACAAAGGTCTGTCTAGTCAAGGCTATGGTTTTTCCAGTGGTCATGTATGGATGTGAGAGTTGGACTGTGAAGAAAGCTGAGTGCTGAAGAATTGATGCTTTTGAACTGTGGTATTAGAGAAGACTCTTGAGAGTCCCTTAGACTGCAAGGAGATCCAACCAGTCCATTCTAAAGGAGATCAGTCCTGGGTGTTCTTTGGAAGGACTGATTCTGAAGCTGAAACTCCAGTCCTTTGGCTACCTCATGCAAAGAGTTGACTCATTGGAAAAGACTCTGATGCTGGGAGGGGTTGGGGGCAGGAGCAGAAGGGGATGACAGAGGATGAGATGGCTGGATGGCATCACCGACTCGATGGATGTGAGTTTGAGTGAACTCCGAGAGTTGGTGATGGACAGGGAGGCCTGGCATGCTGCAATTCATGGGGTTGCAGAGTCGGACGCGACTGAGCGACTGAACTGAACTGAACTGAACTGAGAATTTAGGGATTTCCCTGGTGGTCCAGTGGCTAAGACTCTGTGCTCCCAATGGAGGGGGCCCTGGGTTTGATCCCTGGTCAGGGAACTAGATCCCACATGCTGTAACTAAGAGCCAATGCAACCAAATAAAATAAAAAAAAAAAATTTTTTTTTTAAGAAAGAATTTAGTTTTATGATGAGCATGGGTTTTTCCATTATTTTAGCAAGTATATGAAAATGATATAATCTGTACCATTTTTTCTTATCTCTTGAAAGTAGTGGGATAATCCTTTAAGTTAAACTATCTATTTGACCAATTCACTAAAATGTAAAGAAGAAAAATCCATGCCTCTTAACTTGTCATTTTGGTAGCATCAATCACTGATGAACAAATCATTGTTTCTAATGAGGAGCATCCATTCTTGTGTTTAGTGTAGAAAATTATCTTTTTCTGAAAGCCTGGTGGAGACTGGAAACAGCATTGACCAGATAGGAAATGTCCTCATGTCCTCACTTCACAAAAACATTTTATGATGACCCTGGTTATATAAGGAAAGCCTTATAAATTTGATAAGGGCCTTTGTATGATATTTTTGGATGTCATGTGTAGTATGAATAAATCTCTTTTAAAGTAAACACAACATACAACATTCTATGCCTAACAAAGCAGGGGAATAATTCATTTTACATATTCTCCACCCTCAAAATTAAAGTGCTCTGTGTTAGGCTATGAGGCTCGAGGGTACTACCCAGCCTTATCAAGTAATGGAGGCGGATAAAGCCACATAGATGGTAGCAGTGGATGTAGAGCTGGGCATCATGGGAAATCTGCAGTTGCAGAAGGAAGACAAGCCGCCAGTATGGCTGCTGAGTGGGAAACTCAAACTGTGAAGGGGCGACTAGAATCATTGGTTAGTGTTCAATTGTTTGATTTCCATGACACACTTTTTAGTAGTCTTAGAGAAAACATTTTCAGATTAGCATATTATTCCTCCTACTCCTCACTGTAATAGAAAACAGTGGGCAATTAGTGAGAAAATACTTTTAGAGATCACTTTATTAAGAAATTAAGTTTTCCTCAAAGACCTGCACATGCAATCTTTGGAAGAACCCACTTAGATATCAGATTTTATCTGAATTTATGTATTATGTTCTGTTGTTTAGAAATTGTTAATATTTACAGTAATCAATTAAATACATGGTTGGTGACTCAAAATACTCTATTTAAAAATGGTCAGAATAAACAACAGGGTTTTCTAGGTGGTGCTAGTGGTAAAGAACCTGCCTGCCAATGCAGAAGATCTAAGAGATGCATGTTCAATCGCTGGGTCAGGAAGATCCCTTGAAGGAGGGCATGGCAACCCACTCCAGTATTATTGTTGCCTGGAGAATCCCATGGACAGAGGAGCCTGGCTGGCTACAGTCCATGGGATCGAGAAGAGTCAGACACGACTGAAGTGACTTAGCATGCATGCATGCACACACACATAGCATTATATTAGTTTCAGATATAGCATAGTGATTTGATATTTGTGTATACTGTGACATGTCTACTTACTATCCATCATCCAACATAAACATTTTTGTGTTTGTGTGATGAGAAATTTTAAGATCTACTTTTTAAGCAGCTCTCAAACACACAATGCAGTATTATCAACTATAGGCATCACACTATACATCACATCCACATGACTTATTTACTGTGTAACTGGATATTTATGCATTTTGAACCCTTTCATCCATTTCTCCCATCCCCACCCAGATCTGACTCTGGCACCCACCAACTTGTTTTCTGTTTCTATGACTTCAGACTTTTTAGCTTCCACATATAAGTGAGATCATACAGTATTTGTCTTTCTGTGACTTATTTCACTTAGCATAATATCTTCGAGTTCCATCCATGTTGTTGCAAATGGCCAGATTTTCTTCTTTTTTATGGCTGAGTAGTATTCCATTTGAACTGTGGTGTTGGAGAAGACTCTTGAGGGTCCCTTGGACTGCAAGAAGATCCAACCAGTCCATCCTAAAGGAGATCAGTCCTGGGTGTTCATTGGAAGGACTGATGTTGAAGCTGAAGCTCCAATATTTTGGCCACCTGATGTGAAGAGCTGACTCATTTGAAGACCCTGATGTTGGGAAAGATTGAAGGCAGGGGGAGAAGGGGGCGACAGAGGATGAGATGGTTAGATGGCATCAATGACTCAATGGATATGGGTTTGGGTGGACTCTGGCAGTTGGTGATGGACAGGGAGGCCTGGCATGCTGCGGTTAATGGAGTTGCAAAGAGTTGGACACTACTGAGTGACTGAACTAAACTGAGTATTCCATTGGGCTTCCCAGGTGGCTCAGTGGTAAAGAATCTACCTACCAATGCAGGAGACGCAGGTTTGATCTCTGGGTTGGGAAGAGCCCCTGAAGGAGGAAATGGCAGCCTACTCTAGTATTCCCAAGAGGCAGGCGACGAGGTGGAAGAGGTGGCTCCTTTCCACCCAGCCTCTGGGCCCATGGCCTTTTTCTGGCTAGAGTTTGGAGCTAACAGTCACCTTCTTAATAGGCATCTTTATACTATTCATTGGGGGAAAATAGTTGTCTAGAGTCAGAGGTATTTGCCCAGGGGATAGTGCAATAGAGTGAAAAGAACACTGGAGAAGAAACTGGAAAGTCTATGCTCTGCTGTCAGATAGGAACTGTGTGACTCACCTGGTTTCCTCCTGGAGTAGTACCTGCCTCCACAGGATGCCTGAGGATCAGATGAGACAATGATGGAATGTCTTGTGTTCCATAAGAGCTTGTACCTGGAGGGTGGACTCATGGTCCTGAAGGCTGGCTGTGCTGTGCACTTACCACCAGCTCTCAGCTTCTCCTGCTTTTCCTCTTTGATTGTTACTGCTCCTTTTGTGATGGAACATCCTGTGGCAGTAGGAGGGCTCAGAACCTGGGGATGGGGGGGTGGGCAGCACAGGTCCATTTACTGTGCTCTGCTGGCATAGCTCCGGGAACGGCTGATCAGGGTGGGAGGAAGTGGAAGCCATGATAAAAATCACTTGAATTTTCTGAGTTCCAGCTCTTTATGGTTTCATTGAGCATGCATGAAGCCTTCAGAGCTGTGTTACACACACCCTCTCATCAGCTGGGGAAGAGGCGTCAACAGGTTGCACTCCAGGGTTACCGCACGGCTATCACTTCCACAGCGAGACTGGACAGATGATGGGGGTCAGGAAAGCATGTTGGCTCTGGAGACTCATGTCCTGGGGCACAGACCATCTAAAACATTCAGTGAATTATTAGAATCCATGGGGTGTGGTTTGGGAAGGATCTGCAGGTCCCTGTATTACTCCAATATATGAAAAGTGCTTGAAATTCTATCCTGATAGTTTCTTCCTCGTGGATCTTGAAGGCACTTGATGTCTAAGAGCCTTACTTGAAACATACATACCCTTCAACATCAACTAGCTGGTCGTTTTAGAGGGAAACTGGTCAGCTAAAGGCAAGACCATGACAGGATGGCACAGGTGAGGTTATGAGGCACAGACGTAGGGAGAATGGGCAAGATAAACGTTGCTTACTTGCTAGTTTTGTTGAGGGCACAAAACAGCATGGAAACACACAGAGTGGGGAGAGGGCAGGAGCAGGCCCATTTCCGTGCTCAGGGTCTGGTGGGCACAGTGCTTATCCTAAGGGGCCATACCCTGATGTGGGCTTCTGGAAAGACTTTGGAGTGCTGAGCTGCCACACAGACATATATAGAGGCAGGTACGTTGGCAATGGGGCTTCCCTGGTGGCTCGGATGGTAAAGAATCTGCCTGCAATGCAGGAGACCAGGTTATGAGTCCTCTTGGAGGGTTCCCTTTACTTCTGTTGAGTGGCACAAGGTGTAACACTGCAGAATTAGGGGTCCTGGGCCAAGTCTGTTTCCATGAATCTCAGCCCTATATCCCTCTGGCTCAAACAAGCTGTTAAACTGGTCTTGATAGGCAATTCCACAATAGTTAGCATAATTCCACACTGAGGTATGTTCATGGCAGAGAAAGTGGGGGAAAGGGTCTTGGGATGCCCATTAAATCCAGCAACTGTGGAAAGACCCGCCCCTGCTCACCTGAGCCAGGCTCCAACCAGCCTCACCCAGCCAGCAGCCACAGGAAAGCTGGAAAATCTCAGGGCTTTCACCTGGATCTTAGGCTTTCTTTCTTTTTTTAATACTATCATTAAAAATTGTTTCTTTAACATACATTTGTTCATCTTTATTTTTTCAGTTTAAGCATTTTCATTCTTACATTTTCTTGCTCTCCATTTCTAGTCCTCTAATTTCACTTTTCCATTGCTTATTGTCTTTACTCGTGGGAGACATTTACTTTATCATCTGTGTTCTAGAAGACACCTGTCTGCATGCCTGGAACCAATATGTGCTTTAGCAGGGAAAATTGTGTACAGATTGACCCACCCATACATGCATGTTGTACACAACTCCCGCTGGCAGATTCTTGTTAGAATTTAGATGTGATAATATGGCATTCCCCCGGACACTCCAGATTAGTAAAATAAGCATTAAGCTTTTTCCTTGCTGGAGCCCATCATTTTGAAAGGTTTAAAGTCATGCTTCCTGGTGGGGGAAACAAAGAAGTAGAGAACTGCTTGGCCCACCAGAGGCTTCCCAGCCAGGCTGGCAATGGGGCTGTTGGATAGCAAGGCCTTACAATTCCAGTATGAAAAGGTTTGCAGCTGTAGAAAGAAGGGGATTCTTCAGAAGTTGTTTCATTGAGAATCTATGTATTCAGCTGATCAGTTGATCAGTGATCAAACAAGAAGGCTTGCTGAGGGCCTGTTGTTATGCTAGGCCTGTGGTAGACTATACAGGTTACTAGACAGATCTAGAGAGCCCTTAGGTACATCAGTGGGGCATGTGAGCTGTAGGACAGAGTTCAGAGTGTACTACCGGAGGTTACCGGAGGTTACTTAGCCTTGCTGGGTGACATGCAGCTTGGCAGGGGCCCCTCCTCTATAAGCTCCCACAGGACCGAGGCTGGTAGGGTCTCCAAGGTTGGCTTAGAGACCATCTGGATTGCAGCAGCAGGAAAGGAAGGGCACATTGAGTGCAAGTGTGGGAGCTTTCTATGGGCTGGGCCCAGAAGTGGCACATGTAGCTTCCATTCATGCTCATTGGCTAGGAATTTAGTTATGTGGCCACATCTGACAGCAATAGACGAAATGAGTTCCAGTTCTGTAGCTGGGAAGGTCAAAGTGTGAATTCTGGCTCATGGCCGGCAGTGTGTGCTGCCTCAGTGACTGCATAGGGTGTGTTTCTACAGTGAAACTACCAGTGATCTCAATTCTCTTCTTTGTATTTTCACATTTATTATTGTATGTATTACTTTTATAATCAGAAAACAAGCAATATATCTCACTTAAAAAATGTAATCCACACAAGGAAAACATTTTTTTTCCTCTATTTCTTTTATTTTGTTTCTACATAAAATGATGGATGTTCACTAACTTTTGTGGTCATCATCTCATGATGTATATAAGTCAGATCATTATGCAGAGCACCTTAAACTTACACGTGCTGTGTATCAATTATATCTAAATGAAACTGGAAGAAAAAATTAAATAGAAAAATAATCCAGGTGTTTGGAACTGTGTGTGTGTGTGTGTGTGTGTGTGCTCAGTCAAGTCTGATTCTTTATGACCCTGCGGACTTGTAACTCGCCAGGCTCCTCTTTCCTAGGAAATTTCTAGGCAAGAATACTGGAGTGGGTTGCCATTTCCTTCTCCAAGGGATCTTACCAACCCAGGGATCGAACCCACGTGTCTTACATCTCCTGAATTCTCAGGCAGATTCTTTACCACTAGCGCCACCTGGGAAGATCATTATTTTCTCTAAAAACAGTTAAGATTGTTGTTTGGATCCCCAGGCAAGACTATAAAATTCTATAAAATGTACAAAGTAATTAAAAATATAAGGCCAGTCTAATGATCAGCTCTGCCATGTTTCTCAAAGGGATTCACGTTTCCCTGTGGAGCCGGTCTGAAATCTGCTCCAGGAGGAGGACGAGGTAGGAGGGAGGAGGTGAGAGGTGAAGGAGCGGCAGCAGGAGGCCCCGAAGTGCAGATGTGGAAATCTGGGTCCTGCCGTTCCCCACTCTGGGTTCTTCCTCCCTGCTTCCCCTCATGCCTCTGGGCAGCTGACATCTGGCCCCATGCCTGCTCTCTCATAATCCCTGCTCCAAAATGACCTCTTCACATTTTCCAACAAATTGCCTCTTCTCTCACTGACCCCAGTTAGGGCTTGTGAAAGTGAAAACATTAGCTGCTCAGCTGTGTCTGACTCTTTGAACCCCATGGATTGTAGCCTGCCAGGCTCGTCTACCCATGGAATTCTCCAGGCAAGAATACTGGAATGAGTTCTTATTTCCTTCTGTAAGGGATCTTCCCAAACCAGGGATCAAACCTGGGTCTCCCACATTGCAGGCAGATTCTTTACCATCTGAGCCACAGGTGGTACTTGTGGGGAAAACCTTTTCGAATTAATTTTGAGAGAGAGAACGCAACTTAGATTTCTCAAAGTTGCTGAGACTTCCAGAAGAAACTCAGTTAAGCCTCTGTCCATCGGAGGGGTTTTAGGCAGAGTGAGGTGGTCACAGTTCTTATATCATGTGGGAGAGAGATTTTTGGTCAGAGGACCCACCCCAAGCTCACACTCGGGAGTGCATCTCCTTAGCAGCTTCTTGAGGCTCTTTCCCTTTGATGGAGTCCTGCTGTCTCCACATCTCTCGGCCCTGTGTTTATCAGGGCCAGGCCCCGGCAGAGGTGGTCAGTACGCTTCCAGCATCCTCTCTGCATCCCTTGCCTTCCTCGTTTCCTTCCAGTCTTGCTGGGCCATGTGATGAGTGCTGCTGGGCTGAGTGGAAAGCCCAAGCTCATTCTGGAGAGAGTAGTTAAGAGCCAGTGTGAGCCTTCAACTCAGGCCCCTTCTTTCATCTTAGTGTCTCCATGGGAGGGGCTGCCTAGGAGGCCCCTGGGCCCACACCTGCTGTGACCTGATGCAGAGAATCCTTGCTCCTGCTGCTGACTGGGGTTTCCTTGTTTCCACGTAGTCTAGCCTGACCAGATGGACGATGTAGACAGTGGGGAAGGGATTTACTGTGGGGGGGAGAAATGGAAAGGGCAAGTCAGTTCACCTTGCTGGGACCTGAATCTGAGGAAGGCTGGGACTGTCCCTTAGGAGGATGATCTACACACACAGTGTAAGTGAACGCATCGGTTCTGGGAGGGTACACACCAGCTGAGAGTTGTGGTCCCGTCCTGGCAAAGGCCTGGGACTGGCCACAGTCCTGCCTGCTCTGGAGGGTCAGAGTCTTGTCCTTGGAGAGTTTTTTCTAAGGAGATCACCTTTGCAGGCCAGCTCAAGCTGGATTTCAACCAGGGTTATCATTTAGGTGGACCAGACTGGACTCGCTTTCCCTCCCATCAAATAAAATGTGTTTATGGTAATAGGAGGCAGTAGATATTCTTGCAGAGATAAGCAGAGCTCCATTTTACCTAAAATTACCTTTCACTGAGTAACTAAGTGTGAGTTAAAATATTTCTGGTCAAGAAACGCTCTTTTGAGAGTGATATTTTTGTTTTCCTGTTATGAGAAACGGGAAAGTTATCCTGTTCATGACCTATTCCCGGTGAAAGGACCCTCAGATGGTGCGAAACAATCCTATACACCCCCCACCCACAACCCCCCCAGCTCTGGGCCGGCAGTCTGGAGTGTGCGCACCTGGGCCATAGCTGCTCACGTGTTAACATTTTATGATTATGGTTGGAAGGATTATAACCAGGATTTTGGGTGCAACCTTATCATGGTGATGGGCGCTACAGATGTGCATGATAAAGCGACCAAAGAGAGCCAACGAGGTGAGCGTCTGGCCTGCTTCTCTGGGAAACCTTTAGGAAGAAGATTGTAAACCAGACAAGACAGTCTTCCCGCAGGTAACTGAAAACACTCCTAGATAGCTGCTTTCATGGAAGGGATACTTGCTAGTGGGCACGCTTACTCCCACCCCCACGCCCACCTCCATCTGTGGCCCAGAGGCAACACGTGGCCCAGAGGATGGGGTGGGGCGTGGGATTTGGGGTAGGCGCCTGGACCAGCTGGGAGGCGGGGAAATGGGAGGGATGGGAGAGATGGGAGATGGACTGGGCCGCACCAGGGCAGTGCCTGCGGCCTGGGTAGGCGTGGTGGGGGTCATTCACCCTGGAGGAGTTCCCCAGGACCCCAGTGCCCAGAGCATCCCGTCCTATGTCCTATGGGAGCAATTCCTGGAGGTGACGGGGACCGCTCTGCTGAGTGAGTTTGTTTCAGGGAGGGCAGCACTGCCTGGTGGGGCTGAAGAGCCGGTCTGGTTCTGGCTGAAGGTCTGGTTCTGGCCGAAGGTCTGGTGGTCCGCTCTGGCTATGAGGAGCCCCAGGGAAGGGCCCTGTGGAGGTGTGAGCCCTTGGTCAGCTGGAAGGTCAGGAGCAGGAGGCCCACGCTGGAGCGAGGACAGGGGTGCTGAGCCAGGGAGCAATGGACACATGAAGTGGGGGCCACAGGCTTACTCTTGGGCTATAAGTCACCATAAAGGCTTTATATTAAACAGCTTCTTGTATTTAGATTCTCACCTGTGCTCACCTCACCCATATACCCAAATGAATTTTAGGTATATTAAAATCACTATCAAAAATACAATAATGAACAAACAAACAAAAATGAATCCAGAATTGTATTTCAAAAAATGAGCAATAAAGTTACAAAAGTGATCCAATTGCAGAAAAGCTTCAGTGTAAGTAATCCCTATGGCAAAAAGAGAAAAAAATGTGTTAAAAATAGAAAAAAAATCAGTGTTTAAAAGAGAAAAAAAATCAGTGTTATATCAGAGGATGTAAAAAATGCACTCAAATATCCAAATTTTTCTCATGTAAATACTCTTTAATCTGTTAAAGTGTAAGTCCTCAAAACCTATAGCAAACGTCATCATTCAAACATGAATGGTGAAATCTTAGAAGATTCTCAGAAGAATCAGATATACAGCATCACTGTTATCACTGCTACAATTAAACATTGCACTGGAGTTTCTAGCCAGTGTAACATTTATACTGTAACATGAAATACTTGTGTGTTGTTGTTTAATTGCTAAATCGTGTCTGATTCTCTTGCGACACCATGGGCAGTAGCCCACCAGGCTCCTCCTCTGTCCATGAGATTTCCCAGGCAAGAATACTGGAGTGGGTCGCCATTTCCTTCTCCACAGTATCTTCCCAAAATAGGGATCAAACCTATGTTTCCTGTATTGCAGGTGAATTCTTTACCACTGAGCCCCCAGAGAAGCTGTTATGAAATACTTATCCATAGGGAAAAATCTAAGAAAATCTGGTCATGAACTTTGGCTACTAATAAGTGAGTTCAATGATTTGTTGGACAGATTATTTATGAATTCTATAATAGAGAGAAATTTGGAAAATCCCCCAAATATTTTGAAATTAAGTGACATACGTGTAAATAACCCATGGGTAAAAGCAGTCACAAGGGAAATTAGAAAAATACTTTGAAATAAATAAAAATTAAAATTAAAATCACAACATATCATTTGTGGGGGTACAGCATAAAAGTTGGAAATTTTTAGCTTTAAATGTGTATATTAGAAAAGAAGGTCTAAAATCACTCTCTAAGCTTCCGATTTGAGGTGCTAGATGAATAAGTTAAACCCAAAATAAGTAGGAAGGGAATAGTGAAAACAGAAATAGAAATCTGAAACACAAAACAGACAAGCTACATAGAAAATAAAACATAAAGCTGTTTTTAATTGATTTTAATAAAAATGGATAAATCTAGCTAGACTAGTTAAGAAAAAAGAAAAATGATAGATATTAAAATTTAATAATTTTGAAAACTTAAATGCAGTGGATCAATTTGCTGAAAGGTTCAAACCAAATCACTAAAGATTTAAATTGCCACCTGTTTAGCAAGACATGGAGCTGCCAAGTGCATTGCAGGTGGATTGTAAGATAAGATAGCTGTTTTGGAAAATAGTTCTGCAACTTTTTGCAAGTTAGACATATTGCCTAGCAATTCCACTTCTAGTTATCTAGTCAAGAGAAATAAGTGTTTGCTTACGCAAAAACTTGTACATGAATGTTCATGGCAGCTTTACTTAAAAGAACCCCAAACTGGAAACAACCCAAATGTTCATCAATAGGTAAATGGACACACAATTTAGGGTACATCTGCACAGCAAAAGCAATGTAAGGTAGAGGAATTGAAAACATTGTGCTGAGCAAAGGAAGCCAGGGACAAAAGGTTATGTGCTGTATTACTTAATCTCGTAGAATTCTAGGAAAGACAAATTGAATCTGTAGTACTATGAAGCAGATCAGTGAATCTGTAGTACTCGGGATTGTGGGTAAAGGCTGGGAACCACTTTGGGGCGATGGAAACATTCTGTATCACAATTGAGGTGTTGGATTACATGAGTGTATACGTTTATCAAAACTTGTCTAACTGTATGCTTAAAATGTGTGCATTTTATTTTACGTAAATTATACTTTGTTAAAGTTGGTTTTAAAAAATTAATAACATCTTAATGCAATAACCAAGTAGAAAATGTAGTAAAAAAGACAATAGCAACAAACTATAACACAAGGTTCTTCAAATTAAGACAAACAAAAATGTGTCAGAACTTTATGGAATTGATTATAAAATATAATTGAAGGACATGGACGATCTCAGGAGAAATAGGCCAACTTTCATGAATATAGAGATCAATATCCAAGAAATGTATCTCCAGAAATTGATCTGTAAATACAATTCAATTCCAACAAAAATTCCAACACATTTTTTGGTGGAATGAAAGAGTAAATATCTAAGAATAGGTAAAATGTTTCAGAAAAAAAAGGAATTAAGAGGAAGAACTTGAATTATTGGATGTGAGAAATTATCATTAACCTACAATATTCAGAACATAGCAATAATGAATCAAAATAGGCAAATGGGAGAGAAGAGATAAAAAATAAATCAATGGAAAACAAATATGTGTATATCTCATATATATAGTGTATATGTGTATATCTCATATATATATATACATATATATAGAACTCAGGTAAGATAGAAGAGGTATTAAAAATAGAGTAGATGGACTTCCCTGGTGGTCCCGTGTGTAAGAATCCACCTGCTAATGCAGGGAGCATGGGTTCGATTCCTGGTCCTGGAGGATTCCACAAACTGTGGGGCAATTGAGCCCACATACCACAACTCCGAGGAGGCTGCACACCACAACTGGAGAGTGAGCCCTGCTCACCACAACTGGAGAAAGCCTGCATGCAGCAACGAAGACCCAGTGCAGCCAAAAATAAATAAACAAATTAGTTAAAAGCAAAACAAACAAAAATGGAGGGGAAGTAATATTATATGTAAAAAAAAAAATGAAATTGGATTCCTGCCTCAAAGCACACATGAACAAAGAAACAAGAACAGACAACAGGGCTAAACTTGGGATAGGAAGGACGCAAAAGCAATGGAAGAAACCACAAAAGAAAACACATTTATCTCTACAAATTTTAAAACTTTCAGTGCCCAACAATGGAAGGGAATATGCTAGGACACATTATTAAAGTGACCTTTAAATTCTCTTGTGCTTTGAGAATGTGGAAACCAAGCTACTGGCCCAAAGAACAAGTGGAAAATGGCACCAGAAAAAGCCGGGGTCTGTCCTTGATTGATGTGGAACCACAGATTGGTTCCAAATTGGGAAAGGAGTACATCAAGTCTGTATATTGTCACCCTGCTTATTTAACTTATATGCAGAGTACATCATGCAAAATGCCAGGCTGGATGAAGCACAAGCTGGAATCAAGATTGCCGGGAGAAATATCAATAACTTCAGATATGGAGATGACATCACCTTCATGGCAGAAAGCAAAGAGGAACTACAGAGCCTCCTGATGAAAGCAAGGAAAGTGAAAAAGTTGGCTTAAAATTCAACATTCAAAAAACTAAGATCATGGCATCAGATCCCATCACTTCATGGCAAAGAGATGGGGAAATAGTGGAAACAGTAACAGACTTTATTTTTGGGGGCTCCAAAATCATTGCAGATGGTGACTGCAGTCATGAAATTAAAAAGACATTCACTCCTTGGAAGAAAAGCTATGACCAACCTAGATAGCATATTAAAAAGCAGAGACGTTACTTTGCCAACAAAGGTCCATCTAGTCAAGGTTATGGTTTTTCCAGTAGTCATGTATGGATGTGAGAGTTAGACTATAAAGAAAGCTGAGCACCGAAGAATTGATTCATTTGAATTGTGATGCTAGAGAAGACTCTTGAGGGTCCCTGGGACTGCAAGGAGGTCAAACCAGTTAATCCTAAAAGAAATCAGTCCTGAATATTCATTGGAAGGACTGATGTTGAAGCTGAAGCTCCAATACCTTGACAACCTGATGGGAAGAACTGACTCATTGGAAAAGACCCTGATGCTGGGAAAGATTGAAGGCAGGAGGAGAAAGGGTCAACAGAGGATGAGATGGTTAGATGGCATCACTGACTCGCTGGACCTGAGTTTGAGCAAGCTCCGGGAGTTGGTGATGGACAGGGAAGCCTGGCATGGTGCAGCCAATGGGGTCGCAAAGAGTCGGACATGACTGAGTGACTGAAGTGAACTGACTGTCCTTAATTGTGATGGGGAACCTAGAACAGGAGGTGGATGTGAGGAGGACAGCACCCCCCCACGGGGACCGCCTGAGTGGGTTTGAAGCTGTCTGTGGTGGGATGAGTGTCTTGAGGGGCAGGGCGTCTGCACTGCTTGTCCCTGAAGGACTGAAAGCCTGAGGGACCAGGACCAGGAGGAAGGGAGCCTGGGCATGGGCAGGAAGGAGCGTGCAGAGGTGAGGGCTGGGCAGGGATGCTGTATGCGGACTTGGAGAGAAAGCAGATGGGGTGTGCCCTGCACAGCTGGGGAGCCGCCAGCCTCTGTCACTTGGTGGATGGTGCTGCTGTGGGGCCATCTTCCTCTCTGCGGGGACAATGGAGTCACCTGCCTCAGGTTTGTTAGTGAGACATGGAGCAGAGCAGAAAGGATGTCAACCCACCAGCGAGGGGGACCAGTGTGCCCTGGGGACCCAGCCTCCACCACCCCCACCCCTCTCCCGCAGCCCTCTGGTGCCCAGTGTCATGGGTTTGCGGAGACACTGAGGGCTCAAGAGTGAAAAAAACCTCTGTCTGAGAACAGGCTGGTCCAGGCCTGTGAAGAGTCCACTTGCACAAATACCCACACCCACCCGGGGACACACGTCACCACAAACCACAGAGGCCGTGCGGGGCCTCCTCCCTCTTCCCACAGCCAGGCCTCTGGGCACCTCACCTCCCTTTGCTTCCCTGTCCACCCACTTCAGGCTCCAGAGATGAAACATTTGCATAATGTTCACTAGTAATTATTTACCAATGGTGTTTTTATTCTCCAACTCTCACCCAGTTAAATCTACAGCAGAAAATACTCGCTGCTCTATGTTCAGTTTTTATAAAAATAGCTCAAACCCAAGGAATAGCCAGTGAATAGAAACTGATTCATGATTCATCCTGTCTGCTGCCTGAGTCGGCCCAGTGTGCTGTGCGGTGCTTCTGCTGGGAGGAGTGGAGTGCTGGGCCACTCAGTCTCAGAATGGGCCTCGTGACTGTGTCATGACCCTCTGCTGACTGAACAGAGTGGAACCAGTGGACGATTCCATGGGGTGGCCATGCTTACCAGCCAAATAAATATATTAAAAAAAAAAAAAAGACCCTTGAACAAAATGACCCCTGAAACCCCAGTTTCAGACTTCATTTAAGCAACAAAGATCTTGGAAGGTTTGTGTGTTAAATAGCAGAAGTTACTTTAAATATGAAACTGATCTGATCAATTTGTGAATTGGTTTCAGAAAGAAACGCTCTTATTGAAACCCTAGTGATATAAGTGGAAACACATATGCAGTCATTTAAACATGACTAAAGCATTCTTTGGCTTCCCTTGTGGCTCAGCTGGTGAAGAATCTGACTGAAGTGCGGGAGACCTGGGTTTGATCCCTGGGTTGGGAAGATCCCTTGGAGAAGGGAAAGGCTACCCACTCCAGTATTCTAGCCTGGAGAATTTCATGGGCTGTATAGTCCACGGGGTTGCAAAGAGTCAGACACGAGTGAGCAACTTTCACTTTCACTTAAGGCACTCTTTAGAGGCCCTTTCAGGGATAGTTATATATTTATTGCTTAGTATTTTTATTTTTAAGACAAAAGCTAGATGTACTTTGAAATATATGCTTATTACTTTTGTTATATGATCAAAGTCAATATTGGAATAGAACATATAAAATTAAAACTTTGAGTGAGGAGAATATTTCTTTAATTCATTTTATATCAAACTCCTGATTTTGAGAACAGTGTTTCCACTATCATAAATGGGGGCATATTTCATGCTTGAAAATGCCAAAACTGGTAGTAAATCTGGCTGATCTGTTCAAGGATATTTTTTTTTTAATGTATTTATTTGGTTGCATCAGGTCTGAGTTGCAGCATGCGGGGTCTTTGCTGCATCACATGTCCTTGTCACAGGGGATCCCTAGTTGTGGCTCCAGAGCGAGCAGGCTTAGTTGCTTCAAGGCATGTGGGATCTTAGTTCCCCAACCAGGGATTGAACCCGTGTCCCCTGCACTGCCAGGCAGATTCTTAACCACTGGACCACCAGGGAAGTCCCTTGGTGGTTCAAGGGTCTTTTAAGAGAATAAAAACATTTCTACCCTGGCTGAGTGACTGTGTAACAGTCATATCCAAGGTCCTGTATAGCTCTGAAGTGTTTTATGTAACTATGTTGCTATGACATAATAACTAGGGTAATTTAACTATAATTTCAAAATAGCTTATTCCAGGGCTTCCCTGGTGGCTCAGTGGTGAAGACTCCACCTGCCAATTCAGGAGATCTGGGTTTGATACCTGATCTGGGAAGACCCCCACATGCCAAGGAACAGCTAAGCCCACGCCTGACAACTACTGAGCCTGTGCTCTAGAGCCCAGGAGCCCACAAGCTACAACTACTGAAGCCTGCATGCCCTAGAGGCTGTGCTCAGCAAGAAGAGAAGCCCTTGTGATGAGAAGTCTGTGTATTGCAATCAGAGACTAGCCCCTGCTCGCCACGACTAGAGAAAAGCCCATACAGCAACGAAGACCCAACACAGCCAAAAATATATCAATAATTTAAAAAAATAGCGTTCCAGAAATATGAATCTGTATCACTTTTCAATGCAAACCACTTCTTAAGCAGTAGTTGCTCTAAAATTGGCAAGCATTTTGGAGAGAAAAAAATGTGAAAAAAATGTGGGGGAAGGAATGTGTGGATAATTTTGAATGTGAGAGTTACCCCTGTGTTCATGGCCCGAACAGGAGAAATTACTTAACAATGACAAATAATTGTGTCTACAGGTCCTTTCTGTGGGAAATTGCACTAGTTGCTTTTGATAAGAAAAAAGCTTGAGGGAAAACGATTACACTTTCTCTGCTATGAAATGGGGGTGCAGAGTGAAGGTGGGGCAACATCTCAAAAACCGTCAGCCTCAATGTGTCCAGTCTATCCTGACAGATGTATAATCACAACAGAAGTCCGTGAGTACGGAAGAGAGGAGAGCCAACTTCCTAGTAACACGGATTTGGTAAATGCTAATATAAACAAATGTACAATTGATTTTCATCAAGCCATGTGACTTTTCCTAGTCTCTCCTCCACTCCTCTCCTTTCCTGACTCCTTCCCTACCTTCCTTTGCTTCCTCCTTTCTCACACCGGTCACCTTCCTGAAGCTCCTTCTACTCTAGTACCCTTCTCCTTCCCAGTTCCGCTCTCAAGGTCTGTTGGGCGGATGACAAAATGGAAATTCATCCTCAGTGAGCAGAGATACACCTGGTCAACAGCACGACCACAGTTTCAAAGAATGATTCCTTTTTTCTTCACTTCTTAGTCCATTAAAAGCCTTTGGATTTCTATTTATTTATACTTTTTGGGACTTGAGATTCTCGAATCTGAAGATTTAAAAACCTTCTTGGCCACTGTCCCTATGAACGTGGCTCCTTCCCTGTTCTCACGTGTGCTTAGTTGTTCAGTTGAGTCTGACTCTCTGTGACCTCATGAACTGTAGCCCGCCAGGCTCCTCGGTCCATGGGATTCTCCAGGCAAGCATACTGGAGTGGGCTGCCATTCCCTGTTCTCTGCGGAGGCACCCAAGAAGGATGGGCTTTCTCTGGTTCCACCACCTGGCCCATCAATTGCAGATTCTGATCTCTCCTTCTCTCGGCTATGTTAGCTGTGTGTATTCTATTATTTAACCCTATGTTTTTTCATTTCTGAAAGTTCTGTTTGGTACTTTTTCAAGTCCTTCTCCTCACCCCCCCTCCTTATTTTTAAATAGGACCTTAGTCTTTTTTAGAAACTCGATTCATTCTTTTGTATGTTTTAATGGTTTGGCACACGTTTATGTTCTCGTCCATGCTGCCGTACTATTACTTCCAATGTTTACCACTCTGATCTTTCTGTTTGTTTGTGTGTTCTCACACCCGTTGGCTGTTTCCCCATGTGTTTCTTCATTTTGGGTTGTGAGTTTGTTTAGTGGGGTTTGTTTCTGCCATGAAAATCCCTTGTAACTTTGTTGTGAAAATCCTCTCAGACCAGTTTTGCAACCAATTTTGATAATATCATGGCTTGGGGATCCCGGGGTAATGTACATTCAAGCTGCATCTCTCTTTAAGGAGAATGCCTGGGGTCCTGGACCCTCAGGGAAGCATTTTTGTCCCCAGTGCCTGGAGCAGATACCCTTCTTTCCAACAGCCTGTTCAGAGTCTTGCCTTGCCCACCCTTCTTATGTTGGGAGGGGTTTTGGAACTAAGGATTTAGGCTGTGTTCTCAGAGGCAGTCACCCTCCTTGTGAGGATTTAAATCTTGTTTTCTGTTTCAACCCTGAGGAGTTTGGGACCAGCGTGCCCTGAGGGCAGCTGCACACTTACTGTGCCAGCTTTGGGTTCCTTCCTAGTTTATGGCACCTGGGAAGTACCCTCCCCAACCCTGCCCACACTTCCTTCTGTCTAAGGATCAGCCTTGCCATTAAAAGTTGTTCTATTTTTAGCACTGCTAAGGATCTGAGGCCATTTAAGTCAGATGTATTGCCAGATATAGAAGCCTTACCAATAAAATGGGATAAAGCATGTGTATTATGGTTGTTTCTGCTTATGAGTGGTGATTGACAGGCAGAGCTGCTGGTGTTTTAAAATACATTTCACATTATTCTATGCTGTAAACGCTGCATGTCTGTATCCATATAGTCAAGTTGAGATGTATGCATATAGTCAGGTCAAACAGACTTTCTGGAGGCGTGAGGATGCCCTTCCCTCAGCTTCTGCTGTGCCCTTGAGAGGGGGCAGGATGAAAGCACATCAGAGCAGGTGCTCTGGGGTTCTCTACCTCTGTGTTTCAGCCCCACACTTTTCACTAATCTTGCTTGAGATGGTGGACAGATTGTTTTCTAAACTTCAGTCTTTCCAGATATAAAATTAGAACAATAATACTTGTCTTATCTGATCATACATGCATACTTGCTAGGTTGTTTCAGTTGTGTCTAACCCTGTGACCCGTTGGACTAGCCTGCCAGGCTCCTCTGTCTATGGGATTCTCTAGGCAAGAATACTGGAGTGGATTGCCATGCCTCCTCAGGGGATCATCCGGACCCAGGGATTGAACCAATGTCTCTTGTGTCTCATAGTGAGGAGTAAATTTGATACTGCATATAAAGTGCTTAGAATATAAGGTGGCTTCATACCAGTCAGAACTGTCATCATCAAAAAGTCTACAAATAAATGCTGGAGAGGGTGTAGAGAAAAGGGGACCCAACCTGACTGTTGGTGGGAATATAAGTTGGTGCAGCCATGGTGGAAAACAATATGGTGGTTCCTCAAAAACAAAAAAAATAGAGCTACCATATGACCTTGGGAAAATTAGAGATACCAAGGGAACATTTCATGCAAAGATGGGCACAATAATGAACAGAAATGGTATGGACCTAACAGAAGCAGAAGATATTAAGAAGAGGTGGCAAGAATATACAGAAGAACTATACAAAAAAGATCTTCATGACCCAGATAATCACGATGGTGTGATCACTCACCTAGAGCCAGACATCCTGGAATGTGAAGTCAAGTGGGCCTTAGGAAGCATCACTACAAACGAAGCTAGTGGAGGTGATGGAATATCAGTTGAGATATTTCAAATCCTGAAAGATAATGCTGTGCAAGTGCTGCACTCAGTATGCCAACAAATTTGGAAAACTCAGCAGTGGTCACAGGACTGGAAAAGTCAGTTTTCATTCCAATCCCAAAGAAAGGTAATGCCGAATAATATTCAAGCTGCTACACAATTGCACTCATCTCACATGCTAGCAAAGTAATGCTCAAAATTCTCCAAGCCAGGCTTCAACAGTATGTGAACTATGAACTTCCTGATGTTCAAGCTGGATTTAGAAAAGGCAGAGGAACCAGAGATTAGATTGCCAACATCCACTGGATCATCAACAAAGCAAGAGAGTACCAGAATAACATCTACTTCTGCTTTATTGACTACACCAAAGCCTTTGACTGTGTGGATCACAACAAACTGTGGAAAATTCTTCAAGAGATGGGAATACCAGACCACCTTACCTGCCCCCTGAGAAATCTGTATGCAGGTCAAGAAGCAACAGTTAGAACTGGACATGGAACAACAGACTGGTTCCAAATTGGGAAAGGAGTACATCCAGGCTGTATATTGTCTCCCTGCTTATTTAATCTTTATGCAGAGTACATAATGTGAAATGCTGGGCTGTATGAAGCACAAGCTGGAATCAAGATTGCCAGGAGAAATATCAATAACTTCAGATATGCAGATGACACCACCCTCATGGCAGAAAGCAAAGAGGAAATAAAGAGCCTCTTGATGAACGTGAGAGGAAAGTGAAAAAGTTGGCTTAAAACTCAACATTCAATAAACAAAGATCATGGCATCCAGTTCCATCCCTGCATGGCAAATAGATGGGGAAACAATGGAAACAGTGACAGACTTTATTTTCTTGGGCTCCAAAATCACTGCAGATGGTGACTGCAGCCATGAAATTAAAAGACACTTGCTCCTTGGAAGAAAAGCTATGACCAGCCTACAGAGCATATTAAAAAGCAGAGATATCACTTTGTCAACAAAGGTCCGTCTAGTCAAAGTTATGGTTTTTCCAGTGGTCATTATGGATGTGAGAGTTGGACTATAAAGAAAGCTGAGCACCAAAGAATTGATGGTTTTGAACCTTGGTGTTGGAGAAGACTCTTGAGAGTCCCTTGGACTGCAAGGAGATCCAACCAGTCCATCCTAAAGGAAATTAGTCCTGAATATTCATTGGAAGGACTGATGCTGAAACTCCAATACTATGGCCACCTGATGCGAAGAACTGACTCATTGGAAAAGACCCTGATGCTGGGAAAGATTGAAGGCAGGAGGAGAAGGGGTTGACAGAGGATGAAATGGTTAGATGGCATCACTGACTCGATGGACCTGAGTTTGAGCAAGCTCCGGGAGTTGGTGAGAGACAGGGAGGCCTGGAGTGCTGCAGCTCATGGGGTTGCAAAGAGCTGACTGAGTGACTGAACTGACTGACTGATATGACCTAGCAATCCCACTTCTGGGCATTAACTAATTAAAAAATATACATGTATCCCTATATTCGTAGCAGCAATATTCACAATAGCCAAGATATGGAAGCAACCTAAGCATCCATTGACAGAGGAATGGATAAAGAAGATGTGATACATACATACAGTGGAATATTTTTGTTGCTGTTGATCAGTTTCCCAGTCATGTCCAACTCTTTGCGACCCCATGGACTGCAACATACCAGGCCTTGCTGTCCCACACCATCTCCTGGAGTTTGCGCAAGTTCATGTCCATTGCTGGAGTAGGCAATGGCACTCCACTCCAGTACTCTTGCCTGGAAAATCCCATGGAAGGAGGAGCCTGGTAGGCTGCAGTCCATAGGGTCGCGAAGGGTCAGACACAACTGAACGACTTCACTTTCACTTTTCACTTTTCACTTTCATGCATTGGAGAAGGAAATGGCAACCTTTTTCAGTGTTCTTGCATGGAGAATCCCAGGGATGGGGGAGCCTGGTGGCTGCCATCTATGGGGTCGCACAGAGTCAGACATGACTGAAGCGACTTGCAGCAGCAGCAGCATGTCCATTGCATTGGTGATGCCATCCAGCCATCTCATCCTCTGATGCCCTCTTCTCCTTCTGCCCTCAATCTTTCCCAGCTTCAAGGACTTTTCCAGTGAGTCAGCTGTTTGCAATGGAATATTACTCAGCCATAAAAATAATGAAATAATGCCATTTGCAGCAACATGGATGGACTTAGAGATTATCAGACTAAGTGAAATGAAGAAAGTCAGAAAGATACTTTATCTTTATTATGTTCTATCACTTACACGTGGAATAAAATGTGGCACAAATGAACTTATCTATGAAACAGAAACAGAATCATGGACATGGAGAACAGACTGGTGGTTGCCAAAGGGGAGGGGATTGGAGGAAGGATGGAGTGGGAGGTTGAGATTAGCAGACGTAAGCTCTTGTATACAGAATGGATAAACAAGGTTCTACTGTATAGCACAGGAAACTATTTCAATATCCTATGATAAGCTAAAGTGGAAAAAGAACATAAAAATTTATCTATATGTATAACTGAATCATTTTGCTGTACAGCAGTAATTAACACAGCATTGTAAATCACATATACTTCAATAAAAAAAAAAGACTATATGATGCTTGGATATAGTAACTGCTCCCAGTAAACAGCAAGTGTTCTTGCCATTATTCCCTCTCCTTCCTTGAGACTAACACCAATGACAAAACTACTTCTAAGCCTGCTAATGCCTCAGATTTAGAGTTCAATTTTCTGACTCTCTTTTTTATCTATCACTTGAGTCATTCAAGGTGAATAAGTGTAGGAGCCTCTATGTTCAGAGATTTGGTCCAAACCCAGCTTGCTTGCGTGCTGGTTTCCCACATGCTGGCCGTGGGTATGTGACAGTCTCCCCAGGACTGATGTTCCTTTGCTGTACAGTGAGGACGTGAGCCTCTTGCTTACGGGTGACTGTGCAGGACACGTGTGGAGGGGCCTGCTCTGCTCTCCACCAAGCTGGGTCCAAGCACAGGACAGCATACCCTCGGCAAGTAGGGCCTTGGATTCCTTCATGCCTTCCAGTATCACCCCAGCACCTGCTCATTGAGCACTGGCTGAATGGATGGAACCAGTGATGAAACCAGGAAGGAGAAATGATACCCAGGACAGTTGGTACAATGGTAAAGCCTACAGGAAGTGACTTTGAGTGCAGCCACAGGAAGTCCAAGAATGGGGACATTGTGTCTATCTTCTTTATCTTTCTACAGTTCTGGGAGAGGCTGACACCAGGGACCTGTCAGCCACCTGACTCAGGCCCTCCTGGAGGTGGGTGGAGAGGCCCAGAGGGAAGTTGAGTCACTGGACAAAGGGTGTGGAGACCTTAAAAGACTGTCCTTATTTTCCTCTACTTTACATGGCATCACCAACATGAGTTTGAGTAAGCTCCAGGAGTTGGTGATGGACAGGGAAGCCTGGCATGCTGCAGTCCATGTGGTTGCAAAGAGTTGGACATGACTGAGCGACTAAACTGAACTGACTAACTCTACATGAGAATCTTGAACTTTACATTTCCACTTAAATTGGAGGGAAAATACTGGAGAATTACTGCAGATTAATGCAATTCTTCCTTCTCAAGGGCTCCAGTGTTTCAGGGACAGGAACCAGTCACACAAAATCAAGACAGAGTCACTTGGACATGAATTCGGAGTCACATGAGTTGGTACTCAGATTCCCTAGCTTTGACATGTCTGCCTCCATCTACAGTCTCCTTTGATGGCTTCTGTTTCCCAGGGGTGCCTGCCCTGCATCCCCTCCCAAAGCTTCACACCATAAGTGTGTGAGCATGCCTGTATTTACAAAAGGGAAGCTGAGGATCAGAGGATCCAAGGGATTTTCCCAGGAGGAGGAGATGCCTGCATTTAGGAGTCCCTTTGTCACACAGCTCCCGGTTCACTGTGTCTTGCTGCTTGTCACCCTGGAAAGTCCAGGGGGATCTGTGGGCCAGGCCTCTTCCTCCTCTGACTCACAGTTGTGCAAATTCAGGGGAGCCACCTCCTTAAGGAGTTAGGTTTCTTCATCTCTTAAACAAAGTTGGATGAACTCTAGCACACCTTCCAGCTTCAGCCTCTGTGATTTTCTTGACCCAAGTGTTAGGAGAAGGCAGATTTCTGCCAGGCTGTCTCCTGTGTCTCTTCATCCCATCAGCCCTCACCTGAAAGCCCCACAAAACTGAGTGAGATAGAAAGGTGAGGGAGGGGACAAACACTTGAAAGGAGCTGATTCTGCACCAGTGTTGTGCTGTGAGCCAGAGTTCAGATCTTCATCAGGCATGATACTACTTTCCTTTAGATTAATCCCTGGTATTTATAAAATCTTCATCATTTCTGTGATTTGTGGTCTTTCTTCTTTGCAGGCGGTAAAGAATCCGCCTGCAATGTGGGAGACCTGGGTTCAATCACTGGGTTGGAAAGATCCCCTGGAGAAGGGAAAGGCTACCCACTCCAGTATTCTGGCGTGGAGCATTCCATGGACTGTATGGGGTTGCAAAGAATTGGACACGACTGAGCGACTTTCACTTCACTTCATCTGCCTCTAGAATGCATTCTCCCCACCCACTCCCCACCACAGAAGTCAAGCTAGAATAATCCACTTTGCATGGCATCCACAAGAATACCTGCTATGCTGACTTTTTAGTAAAGAGCTGGAGAAAGAAGCCTGGGTGGAAAGACTGGCTTAAAGAGAATGAGCAGGAATGAGTCTCTTGTAAAGGGTGGAAGATAATTTTCTGACTTACTAATCTGGACCATCTAGGGACCAAGATAATGAAACCTTGAGTCTTTAGGTGAAAAGGGATTAAAAAAAAAACTTTATTGTTTGTTTTGATGACTTCCCAGGAACCTTTGTGCTGTGTGGGATGTTTTGCTCCATGATCACTTTTAATGCTGAATTCAGGGTTGGGGTTTGTGATGACCTGTTCCCCCCGGAAGAACACTGGATAGAGAAGGATCTGAGAAGAAACGTTGCCCTCAGCCTGTAAATGCTTTAAAGACAACTGGCAGTTCAAAATCACATCCCATATGTTTCTCTGTCTGAATTTTTATAAAAAGTCTTAAGAAACCCGACCTGAATACAATTACAAGAACTCACTGGAAGAGCCCCCAAACACCCATGCTTGGCAACCCCTGGTGAAAGCTGGGTCCTTTCTGGGTCACATTTCATTGAGATGTTGTCAGGGAGTGCTCCAGGCCCTCCCTCCAGAGGGGAAATGTGCCAGGCTTCTGCCTCTAGAAACTATGGGTCCCAACAAGGGAGAACTTAATGAGGGTCTTATAACAATAACTCAAAGGTGGGGTCTCTGACAAGATTAGGGTGTTTGCACTGCCTTAATCTCATTTTAGGTGGTCCTGTCTCCTAATTTTGACACTTTAATCTTGCTTCAGGTGGTTTCTCAGTTTCTCCTCCCTTGATTAGTAACAGTTGGAATCCACCCTTTGGAACTCAGGAAAGATCATAGAGGCTGGAGTCTCCTCTACAAGAAACGGGGGACAGACAGGCCGCCACACAGGCCCCTTTGGTTTCACCATTTGTTCCGAGCTGTTCCAGAGTCTTCGAACATCTTGCAGAGTTCTCACCGCAGCCCGTGAGGCAGATTCCTCACTGCCTACATCTTTGTTGTTGTTCAGTTGCTAAGTTGTGTCCACCTCTTTGCGACTCCACAGACTGACTCCAAGGACTGCAGCACATTAGGCTCCTCTGTCCTTCACTATCTCCTTGGGTTTGCTCAAACTCTTGTCCATTGAGTCAGTGATGCTATCCAATCATCTCATCCTCTGTTGCCCCCTTCTCCTTTTGCCTTCAATCTTTCCCAGCAGCAGGGTCTTCTCCAATGAATCAACTCTTCATATCAGTCGGCCAAAGTATTGAAGCTTCAGCTTCAGCATCAGTCCTTCCAATGAATATTCAGGGCTGATTTCCTTTAGGATTGACGAGTTTGATCTCTTTGCAGTCCCAGGGACTCTCAAGAGTCTTCTCCAGCACCGCAATTTGAAAACATCAATTCTTTAGTGCTCAGCCTGCTTTATGTTTCAACTTCCTGGCCCATGTCTTGAAGATGAGCAAACTGAAGCCGAGGAGGGCCAGTTACTTGTCCTGGGTCACACAGCAACAGGGCTGGAGGTGGGGGCCGGTGTGAGGGTGGAGTGCGTGGAGAAGCGGGGGAGACACTTTGCCCAGTGCCTGTAAGGTGGGAACAGTCCCTGAGCCCTCAGAACTATACATTTATTTCCTTCCACAGGAAAGAAGACTTTGCTCCAGAATCAGCTGAACTGTGGCAAAGCCATCTTGCCTTTGCTGGTCTTGATGGCTGGAGAGAGATTGCCTTCCTTTTGCAGCCTCCTCTGTGCTGACAATTCTGAAAGAGATGGGAATACCAGACCACCTGACCTGCCTCTTGAGAAACCTATATGCAGGTCAGGAAGCAACAGTTAGAACTGGACATGGAACAACAGACTGGTTCCAAATAGGAAAAGGAGTATCTCAAGGCTGTATATTGTCACCCTGCTTATTTAACTTCTATGCAGAGTACATCATGAGAAACGCTGGGCTGGAAGAAACATAAGCTGGAATCAAGATTGCTGGGAGAAATATCAATAACCTCAGATATGCAGATGACAACACCCTTATGGCTCAAAGTGAAGAGGAACTAAAAAGCCTCTTGATGAGAGTGAAAGAAGAGAGTGAAAAAGTTGGCTTAAAGCTCAACATTCAGAAAACGAAGATCATGGCATCTGGTCCCATCACTTCACGGAAAATAGATGGGAAAACAGTGGAAACAGTGTCAGATTTTATTTTTTGGGGCTCCCAAATCACTGCAGATGGTGACTGCAGCCATGAAATTAAAAGACACTTACTCCTTGGAAGAAAAGTTATGACCAACCTAGATAGCATATTCAAAAGCAGAGACATTACTTTGCCAACAAAGGTCCGTCTAGTCAAGGCTATGGTTTTTCCAGTGGTCACGTATGGTTGCGAGAGTTGGACTGTGAAGAAAGCTGAGTGCCAAAGAATTGATGCTTTTGAACTGTGGTGTTGGAGAAGACTCTTGAAAGTCCCTTGGACTGCAAGGAGATCCAACCAGTCCATTCTAAAGGAGATCAGTCCTGGGTGTTCTTTGGAAGGACTGATTCTGAAGCTGAAACTCCAGTACTTTGGCCACCTCATGTGAAGAGTTGACTCACTGGAAAAGACTCTGATGCTGGGAGGGGTTGGGGGCAGGAGGAGAAGGGGAAGACAGAGGATGAGATGGCTGGATGGCATCACCGACTTGATGGACGTGAGTTTGAGTGAACTCTGGGAGATGGTGATGGACAGGGAGGCCTGGGGTGCTGTGATTCATGGGGTCACAAAGAGTTGGACACGATTGAGCAACTGAACTGAACTGAACTGTACTGAGGATGAAATGAGAGTCAGCCTTCCATGGAGTTGCTGCCAGTCTCTGGCTGAGATGCCCTGGCCCCCTAGAATGAGAGTGATTGGTGTGAAAGAATGGGAAGAGACAGTGCTAGGAGCCTGGTCAAGCATCTCT
This sequence comes from Bubalus kerabau, assembly GCF_029407905.1. NCBI lineage: Eukaryota > Metazoa > Chordata > Mammalia > Artiodactyla > Bovidae > Bubalus > Bubalus kerabau. The sequence continues at coordinate 37,207,096 of NC_073635.1, forward strand.
GTCCTCTATTCAGGGAATCATGAAGCCAGCCCAGCCAAGTACTCTGCCTTCTTCCTCCTGGTGACTAGTGCTACAGCCAGCAACTCACAACTTGGGGGATGTCTCCCATTGCTCCTGCAGCTAAGGATGCCTGAGACCCCAAGCACAACTGCGGATCCTTCCTGTCGTCATCGTCACACCAGCACTGTTCTTTTCAGAGCTTTGTGGGCTGGTATGATGTTGGTGCAGATTCAGAAAACCCTGACTGACAGTTTTCCACCCAGTCTTTTGCTGCCTCTGAGGCCTGTGGCAAGTTACTAAACTGCCTCAGTGTTTTCATCTTCATTGTTTATTTTTTCAGCTGCACCCCATGGAATGTGGGATCTTAGTTCCCCATCTAGGGATTAAACTTGGGCCATGGCAGTGAAAGCGCTGAGTCCTAACCATTGGACCCCCGGGGAACTCCCTAGTGTTGAAAGGTTGTTGTTGAATCACGCGAATACACCGGGATTCTTGGCCCCCGGAGGAGAAGAATTCAATACGGGGCCAGAGACCAGGCTTGATCGCTCAGAGCTTTTGTGTAATGAAGTTTTATTAAAGTATAAAGGAGATAGAGAAAGCTTCTGACATAGGCATCAGAAGGGGGCAGAAAGAGTACCCCCCTGCTAGTCTTCAGCTGGATGTTATATAGTCACTAGCAGTCCGTTAATGAAAGAAAGGAATGTCTTAAAATTCAGAATGGCACCAAATGGTTTATCCTGGGCCATAAAATAATTAACTTGAATCTTAAAGAAGGGCAGACCACCATACAAATAGTTTCATTTACATAGATTAGGGGAACAATATCTGAGTATAACATACTGGTTTGTCAAGTAGGTCTTGGGCCAAGAGGCGGAACCGACTTGGAGACAGAGTTTGGGGTAAAGGCGTAGTACATTAGCATAGCTTAAGACAAACATTTCCATAAGAAAAAGGCATTGGTTATCTCTAGGCTCAAGAATAGCTAACTTCAGGCGAAACCAGGTGTCATTATGGCAACACAGTATTTTAAGAGAAACCTCTCTTTAAATTTGTATAGAGAAGGAAAAAAATATTGCTAGTTTGTTTCCTCCTGCCGCTTAAGAGAGATAAAAATGTCTGACACTTGCAGGCTATTTCCTCCATTTGGAGACCCCTGGCCTTCCTACCTGTTACCCTCTCAGTGTGCATCTTCAGAAATGGGGACAAGAATGACTTTCTTGTAGGGTTTTGTGAGTATAGATGCTTAATCAAATTTATCTTGTTTTCATCAAACAGCTAGGTTGAGAAGATACACACCTAAACTCAGGCAAGACCAAGCTCAAGCTGAATGTCAGAGGACCAGTGTGGTGGTACCTCAGGGAAGGGAGAGGGCTGATGGTGGAGTGGGGGTGGGGGAGTGTTCTGTGGTCTCTTTGGAGCATCATCTCAGCTATAGTCTGTCTCAGGATTGGGGACTGTCTAGGTTCAAGGATCAGACATAATGAGGCAAGCTGATAATATAGCTACACTCAAAATCCACTCAAACTGTTTGATCACATAGTGAAAGTGAAGTCGCTTGGTCGTGTCTGACTCTTTGCAACCCCATGGACTATAGCCTATCAGGCTCCTCCGTCCATGGGATTTTCCAGGCAAGAGTGCTGGAGTGGATTGCCATTTCCTTCTCCAGGGGATCTTCCCGACCCAGGAATCGAACCCAGGTCTCCCACATTTCAGGCAGACACTTTACCGTCTGAGCCACCAGGAAGATCTTGATCATAATATTTAGTATCTATGCATGGCTACCGAAGAGACACACAACGTGTGATTGGTGAGCTCTTTGAAATTATGAAATTTAATTTTGTGTGAATAAGTTTATACTAGGGCTTCCCTAGTGGCCCAGATGGTAAAGAGTCTGTCCACAATGCAAGAGACTCAGGTTCACTCCCTGGGTTGGGAAGATCCCCTGGAGGAGGAAATGGCAACCCACTCCAGTATTGCCTGGAGAATCCCATGAACAGAGAGCCTGGTGGGCTACAGTTATACTATTTTGCCTGAACACTCTTTTCCTGTGTCTGAACGAGGGAATGGTAGTGTTCACTTCGACGTTTTTACTTACGTGGTGTTGGAGCAATGTACCGTAGTTTGTTCAGGCATTCTCTATTACTCTCTCTCTGGTTTTTCTAGTTTTCTACTTTTGGATAATGCTATGATGAATATCTTTACAAAGATTAGATTTTTTTTTTTTCAGTTATTTTATTATCCCCTAGAGGAGGAAATGGCAACCCACTCCAGTATTGCCTGGAGAATCCCATGAACAGAGGAGCCTGGTGAGCTACAGTCCATGGGGTCACAAAGAGTTGGACATGATTGAGCGACTAACACTTTCACTTTCTAAGAAGTTTAGGTAGAGTATGGTACAATAAAAGTTCAATACAGTTTTAAAGTTAAACATATTAGGTAAAAAGTATTAAAGCAGAAAACCACACATAGATAGAGGGATTGATAGCACTTGTGCATATTTATGGCTGTTAACAGATCTGCATGTGGTATTTATTCTAAATTATGCTAATGTATCTCGTCACCAACTAAACAAATGCTTTTCCAAGCTTGTCTTTCGTTTCCAGCATTGAAAGAATGGAGTTGGCTCCATGCTGGTCTCCTTCTGTAGTCGGATTCAGCTGACCTGTGGGAAGCAGGATGGGCTGGTATGAATAAGAGCGAACAGCACAGGGAAGGGCAGCCAGGAGGAGTCCAGTCCGATGCCATCAGGACCGGGGACTTCACTGGGTGCCTGGGCTCTGAGGTGTCGGCCAAGCAAACCAGATGTCATGCTGAGATAACTGGCCCACTCAGGAGAAAGCCTGTCTCCCTCTTGTGGGGTGACAGGTGTACCGGCCTTTGGCACACTTGTGTCCACCTGCCCAGAGCTCAGGCAAATCCAAGAGGGAACAGAGCTCAGGCAATCAAAAACATCATTTCTATTACTCCCCTGCATAAGTGGAGAAGTAGCTGTTTCCAGACTGGTGAAAATCTGTCTACATACAAATCAAAGGCCAGAGGGGTTTTTCTCAGTTTGTTGATGGAAGTCAGGATAATTGAAATACTGAGAAAACCCAAGTGTGATGTGAAGAATACTGTATGTTCCCGCTGTAGATGGCCCCAGCCTAAAACACTTGATGTAAGCACTTGCAGGGCTTCCTTTGGGGAAATGGGATCGCGGTTCCCTTTGTCTGGGCCTGGGCTTCTGCTCACAGTGCTGCCTGTCTAGTTTGGTTCACTCTTGGTCTGAGGCCCTGCAGTGAGTGGGAGGTAGACCCGGGGAAGGAATGCACGCTGCACCCTTCCCTCAGAGGAAGGTTTTCTAGAATTTGTCCTCAGTACGCCCTAGCAGAATTCTGTACAACTATGTACCAGATCTCACATGCCACTTGACGTGTAAACTTTTTCATTTTTAGTTTAGATAGCTGAAGCATATCAATTATTCTGTCGTATTTCTTTGAGGAGGATATGCATACACGTGTATATATATAGTTTGTATATATTCAAACTGAAATCATTTTTTTCTGTAACTGTAAGATTCTAAATACTAACATTTTTCTTTTGGATTGACATACAGTTTTATTAGGACTATTATGGGACGTATTTGATTAACCAACATGAGCTTGTTTGGAAGCACCTCTGTGGGTGCCTGGGGGCAGGGGCAGGGGTCACGATGGTGCCCTCACTGCTCTGCTCTCAGGCGGGTGGCCTCAGATCACAGCCCCTGAGGCCCTAGGACCTGACATTGGCTCCCTGAGAACTCTCTGCCCCTGTGGGCAGATCTGTGGGCAACAAGGAGCAGGTGCAGGGCCAGAAACACATAACAGCAAAAATAAAATAGTATTTCCATAAGGAACACTCATGGAAGTGCTTGCTATGTATCAAAGCTCTTCTAAAAATTTTATGTACGTTTACTCACTTAACCCTGAAAACAACACCGAGGTTGGTATTGTTATTTAGCTCATTTGACAGAACAAGGAAGGGAGAGGTTGGTTCTTACAGAATATTTACCCCACTCAGGTCAGGGCACTAAGAAAGTGACTTGTCATGTCTCATTTTATTCCTGACGTGCCTAAGTGGTTTTCGCACTATTGTCCTTTTATAGACGAGGGCACCTCACCCAGAACAGGGACCCGCTGTCCTCAGACCCCTCAGGGAGTGTCAGTTTGGTCCCCTCCTCACCCCCAGGTAGGAGCAGAGGTGGCAGGTCCTCACCCTCAGGGTGCAGCTGAGCACTGGTGAGAATGCTGGTGACGGGAGGTGGCAGGAGGACATCGGTCCTCGGAGTTTCCTGATGTTGGAACAGAGCAAGCTGAGAGGCTGGGCTGTCAACAGCACAGAGAGAAGGAATGCAGCAGGTGGGGCAGGGCAACGACTCAAGGCGGGTGAGCTCTGGGGACTGTCCCTCTTCTGTGTAGGACCCGGGCCAGGAGCAGCTCCAACACGGAAGTGCTCTGGTGTTTTTCCCAGAGACACTGCCCACGCTGGGGAAATGACAGGCCCTCTTGGCCAAAGCAGCCAAGGCCCAGGGCTTCACCCTGAGAGGAAGGTGGGTGGCTGTGCAGAGCGTCAGGCTGGGACAGGACTCAGGCACACAGAGGAAGGAAGGCTTTCTGCCAGCAGGATCCTATAACCGTCTGTTAGGAGTGTGCATTATTTTATGGGTTCAAATTTATGTAACTTATGAAGTGTTCATTGGAGAAGGAAATGGCAACCCACTCCAGTGTTTTTGCCTGGAGAATCCCAGGGACGGGGGAGCCTGGTGGGCTGCTGTCTATGGGGTCGCACAGAGTCGGACACGACTGAAGCGACTTAGCAGCAGCAGCATGAAGTGTTCAGTGAGATCGAAGAGGCTCTTCTGATGGACATGAACGTTTTGAGCAGGAGGGTGGACACAGGCCCCTGCCAGCATCTCACTTGTCAGCTGGTGGCACATTATTGAGACAAGTCCAGATTCCTGCAGATCCACTATTACAATTTACAGAAGTCTGAAAATGTCTTGCTTTGCAATTTCAGAATATTTTAAAATTAGAGAGGGCAGGAGATATATCTTGCAATCTATATTTTCTATAGTGTGTTTTAACACACTATCCTAGTAACTGTTAGAACTTCGATGGTCCCCAATGATTTGTATGTTGACTGTTCTATCTTTGAATGTATTTCCTTAATTTTCATTTTAGAAATGGTTGAGAAATCATACTTAGAAAGTGAAAGTGAATCCCTATAGGGCCTTCGATGCCAGCACAGAATGTTCGTGAGGTTTCTGAGGTGCAGCTTTGGGGCCCTGTGGTCCAGGCCTGTGGATGATAGCGGGCTGCCCATTGCCCTTGCGTGTGGGCTCCAGCAGCTGTGAAACCCTCACTAGAGTCGCTATAACCCAGTGGTTAAGAGCCTGGGCTCTGTTGTTGGATAGACCTGGTCTGAACATGAATCTTCCCACTTGGCAGTGGCCACAGCTGTCCTTTCTTGTGTGTTGAATGGAACTGGTGTCCCCCATTGTGTGGTCTTGTGAGGCAGCGCCCTGAGAGCTCTTGGCCCAGCCTTCACCCTCCAGAGAGCTCTTACTGAGGGGTGGGGAACAACCTCCTGGGTGCTTCATGGGCTGCATGGGCTTAGAGATGGGGGTCGTGGGGGCTTGTGCTACCTGAGCCCCAGGCTCACAGGCACGGCCTGTTCTGGACTTTCGGTGTCGAGTAGCTGCTCAAACTTAGGGACAAATGAAATCCATGACCCCCGGCCCTCCCAATGCTGGAGGCCACATTCTGCTATAGCCTTGACTCCAAGTGGGGGCCACAGATGAGCAGCCTGAGGGTCTCAGCTGGAGCTTGTTAGAAACACAGACGCTCCGGCCCCCACACCCAGAAGCTGCCTTCCAACAATTCCTGGCAATTCTCCTGCGATGTGCTTACCCCTCCGCTCTGAGACTCAAGGGGTCACTGTCCTCCAGACAAACAAGGACAGCCCTGGGGGCCCCAACTTTCCCACGCCACCCTGTGGGGACCTTTGTACCCGGGCCTCTCAGTGTCATTGGCCCATGTCAAGTCCAGGCCCAGCATCCTGAAGACCTGGGCCACCTGATCCCCCTGGGGTCTCTTCTGTGAATGGAGGCTGCTCCCCTTCTGGGGTTCCCTTCTATGAATGGAGACTGCTCCTCCTTGGGACTCCCTCTTTGAATGGAGGCTGGAGTCCTCTTTGCTAAGTGTCTGACTGCCCCGATGGTTGATTTAGGACCCACAAGAGATGGCTGCGGACTCAGGTCTGGGTGGACATGGCTCCTTCTCCAGCTGATCTTTCAGACCCACAGGTGGGAGCAACTCCCCACCCCCCCACCCCCAGCCATGGGGGTCACTTTCTTTCTCACACCTCACCTGCAGGCCTGGGTCCACTCTAACACACACGCACACACACACACACACATGCACATGTCTGGGCTGTGTTTGGGTGTTTGAGGGTGGTGGAAATGGGATTTCTAGGTCACCTGGGGTCCCCTACATCAATCCCTGAGGCTACTAGGCTTGAAACACTCTCTCTTCCCCCTGCCTCTTTTAAAGCATCCACATTTCATAACTTTGAAGGCTTGGGTCAAGTTCCAGCCCTCCCAAGAGTTGTCCCAGGGGTCCAACCCTGGAGGTCCATGTCCCGCCCCTCTGAGCATCTCCCTGTCTGTCCCTGAAGCTGGCACTAGTGATTCTGCATGGCTTCCAGTTGTGGTGTGGCCCTGACATGACCATGTGATCTCGGGGTTAGTCTGTATCCATAAGGTCAGTTACATGCATGAAGCATGTGTGGGTCACCTGATGTCTTGTATGTGAGAAGCAGTGTGCTGAGTGGTGTGTGTGTGTGTGTGTGTGAGAGAGAGAGAGAGAGAGAGAGAGAGAGAGAAAGAGAGAGAGAGAGACTTTGCCTCTAAGGAAGCTACAACCTAGAAGAGAGGCTAGGACATGACTGGGTAACTAAAGCAGGAATCAGATGAAGGGCAGAGAATTAAAGGAGGGAGAGGTCGAGAAAAGGGTGGGAAGGAGCCTGGTGGAGTGAGTGGCCTCTGGAGTAGTCTTAGGGGGTGAAGAGAGGTTTGCAACCAAACCAGTTTGTTTGTAGCAGAGAAAGGCTTCATGGGGCAGCCAAGCGAGGAGAAGGAAGACCACATTTCAGATCTGCCTCTCAGAAGATGAGGGATCTGAGATATCAGGTAAAGTAGCTGGCAAGTCTCAGCTGAAGGGCAGAAGCTTGGAGGGAGAGGAGAGGTGAGGTGATCTGTGTCCTGCACGCACCCAGGTTTAGACTGGCTGGTCCTAGCTAGTCTTAGCCAGTCAGCACTGCCCAGAGCCTACTCCAAGTTTCTGAAAACAACTTGGGCCCCCATTACTGTAGTGACCCCTATGTCAGTAGCCTCCTCCCCAGGGGTGGTTAAGCAGCCTGGTGATACATTACCTTGGCTTGGAGGGTGTACAACTGGAGAAAGAAGGGGAACAGTGAAAGCAGGCTTAATCAGTAAGGGCATGTCACAAATGGATGAGTTTCTAGCAGCTGTCTCCTTATCTGCTGCTCTGTCAGACACACTCTTCTGTTAACCCTGAGGGCATGGCTGAGTCTCCTCTGGTGCTGGAGGCCCTCAGGGCAGGTGTGACTGCTCCCCTGGCTGGCGCCAGGAAGGGAACACCATCAGTCCCTGGGGCTCTCGGCAAGGACACAGCAGCGAGGGAGGCTCTGTGCAGCAGCTGCACCCGTGTTCTCCTCCTCTGAAGCCAGGGCCTCAGATGAGGCTTTTGGTGGGCATTTGACCTGGACCACAGAGATTTGAGGGGCAGGCTCAGTGATGAGAATGCACACCGATTTCTCACCTGTGTGACTTTATTTTCCTTCACCCCAAGGATCACAGGCAGAAACCAACACAGGCTGCCTGCTGGGCTTTGAAGGAGCAGGTCCCAAAGCTGAGCACATACGCCCCCTTCCTGCCAGCAGACAGCAGAGGCGCCTGGCCAAGTCCGTGGAGAAGGAGCCCGTCCCCCTCTGACTCAGCGCCTCCCCAGGCTTAGCCGGCTGCCAGCCGCCACCTGGACGAGCAAGGACAGTTCCCACTCCAGCTCTTCTGCCCTGCGGGCCACCCAGGCTCTCCTGGCCTCCAGTGCCAGGGCCTGGCTGCTCTGCAGGGCCCAGGGTCTCAGGTTCTTTCCATGGGGGACGCCTGCCTCTCCCTGGTGGGGTCTGTCTTCATGCTGCTCAGAGGGGCAGATCCTGGGAACCACCTGGAAAGGACACGAATGGAGGAGGCGATGGGACTCTGCAAGCCCTGAGCCTACCCTGTGACCCCCTGTGACCCTGGTCACTCTGACAGACTCTGGGCAATACCCAGCTGAACCCTGGGGAAGATGCCAACAGGCTACGTCCAGGGACTGGCCTCATGCTCATTCATGCACAATAGCAACTAATTATTTCATTACACAATCATCACGTTTAATAATTTGGAACAATTATTAAACAATTAAATCTTTTCGTAGCCCCTCAGCTCATCCTGTTTGTCCCTTCTTTAATACCGGGGATATTAACACAATGTCTCTTTAAGCATGAAAATCTCCAGTTCCTTTATTCTCATAAACGCTGTCACCTGAGCCCCTCAGTGCAGCGGTGCTGGGTGCCTGCACCTCGTCCCATGGCTGCCCCCAGGTACCAGCCCTCCAGCTTACTTGGTCTCTTGGAATGGGTCTGGCTGTGCTCAGGGAAGGAGTGACAGACACACTGGGTGGGGACTCAGAGTGCCATCTGCATTTGGGCTTCTCTGGAGCCGCTGGAAGGGTCTGTGTGTTTTGTGGCTGTCACATGACACACGGTGCCTTGTGTGCACACAAGATAAAATTTCCCTTGCTTGTTTGTGAGCATAGATATCCTTTCTTGTGCTTTGGTCTTGAGAGGACAACTTGACTGAGAAGAACCCATTTTTCAGACCCCCCAACATCCAGACTCAGGTAGGAGGTCTGTACTCTGGGAGCATCTTGGCTCCTGGGGTCGCTGGCAGGTGAGACCTCCTTGGTTGTGAAGAGGGAGGCCTTGGTGAGCAGCGTTTCTGGGTATTGAAGCCTAGTGACAGGGGTGCATAACCTTGCACACCCTGCAACCCATGGCATTGCCTGTCTTCAGCAACTCAGCAAGATGGGAACTAGGGGGACATGGAGGAGGCACTGGGCTTGGGTGCAAAAGTCAAAGGAACACCAAAACCTCTGGTCAGGAGAAACAGTATTCTAACACAGCATCAGGAATCCAGTTGTCCACTCGAGGCCTGCAAGCTGTTGTTGTTTAGTGACGAGGTTAGTGCAGACACAGCTGAGTTGTCACTGTGTCTCATGTCTATGCCTCTCCAGCTTTCCCAGGTCTACATCTCCAGGGACAGGATGGGAGTGCATCTCACAGAAAACTCTTTGTTTAGGCCACAGCTGGAAAAGCTATTAATATTTCCATGGTATCCTTTCATATCCTTCCCCAGTCTTTCTAGGCCATCAATTTACTCAGAGACCTGAAAATGAAAGGTAGCCGACATGCTCCCCTGCCTATACATGTAGCTCTCCCCCAGGGTGAGCCTTCTATCTGCCAAACACAACAGGCAAAACTGGTGGGCCTTCTGGTCCAAGCTGGTTGTTTTGTTCCGAACTCCTTTCTATGGAAGACACTGTGACCCTGTGGGCCCCACATCAGGAGACCCAGCTGTCCGTGGACACCTCAGGAACTGAGGTGGTGGTCTCATGGGCTTACCACACACGGACTGCCTTTGCTAGGCGGCAGTTGGCTTGTTCTGTCCTCTTCTTTCTGGAGCGCTAAGGCTTGAGCAGTGAGCTGGAAGAACTCCTCATTCAGCTCATCCAAATTGTCTTCCACCTGCTGTATCTTCCTCTAGAAACAAGGGACACACGGTCCTCATTACTGTCCCTTTTATTCTAATTTCACTAAAAACCCATTGAGCTGCTCCATGACAGGTGGGGGCATCAATGCTGGACGTGTGGAGTTGAGATACATCTGCTCTTGAAGAGCTCAGTACCTAAGAAAAAGGGAACGCAGGCCTACAGTCTGGTGTAGTGAGAACTGTGTGGAGGGATGTGCAGGGCCTACAGGAGCAAAAAGCAGGAGGCCTAACACAGGCAGTTGCGATCAGGGAGAGCTCTCTGGAAGACAGGAGACATCGCAACTGAATGTTAACAAAAATGAATTAACTGGGTGGACAGATGAAGTAGGGCATGCTAGGCAAAGGCAACAGCATGTGTGGAAACACAGAGATATGAGAGAGCACAGGAACTTTCATCTATCTCTCAGTTCACCCAGTTCCATCCACGCATCTTTCCATCCACCCATCCGTCTAAGCATCCATCCATGCATCTATCCATCAGTGGATTCATACATGGATCCATTCATCCATCCATTTGTACGTCCATCCATTCATAGATAAAGATTTATTGAGCACCCATTATGTGTCAAGCCAATGGTTGATTATGGAACCCCATTAGTGAACTCCCATGAGGTTTGTAGTCTATAAGGAAAGGCAAACATAGAACAAGGAATTATCAGTGACAAATGTTACCCAAGGAGATGTTCAGCTTGGTGTGGGAAGTAGTCAAAGTTCAGTTTGGTGGTTGCATGCATTAATAATTTGTTTGGAAAAGTGGACAGAGATGATGCTGGAGACATAGGAGTGGTGGCTGGGGACAGCAGGCGGTGAAGGGCCTTGTGTACTAATTGTGGCTACAATGGCAGAGATTTTCTTATTAATTTTTTGGGAGAGTGAGTGTTTTCTGATTAAAAATTGCTTATCTCAGACACTCTTATAGGCAGAGATGATTGTGTAGCTGAGTTTTGCCCAATGCTTTCCTGAAAGGTTTCAATTTTGTACTCTTCAACCAGTGGAATATGAGAGTGTTTATTTCTTTATTCCTCACAATTACTTTAGTCAGATTGGTATCACCGACTCGATGGACATGAGTTTGAGTAAACTCCGGGAGTTGGTGATGGACAGGGAGGCCTGTCGTGCTGCAGTCCATGGGGTCGCAAAGAGTCAGACATGACTGAGCGACTGAACTGAACTGAACTTGGTCAGATATTTTAGGTAGATAAAAAAGGGTATTTAGCTTAATTATTTTTTTTTCTGATTCTTTGAACATTCTAATACAATTTACTTGTTTGTGTTTCCTTTCTCTAAGGCCATTTGCACATTTTTTCTAAAACAGTGAAAGTGTCTACTAATGATAACATTTTGACCTAGAGGTTTTATATTATTATGTGATCATATCTTACCTTTGGGATTTTTTCCCCCCATTTTTTTGAAAATTGTTTTAAACCTTCACCTCATGCCCTTGTAAACATTGTAGAAATCAATGAATACTTGTTGATTAAAAGAATGCTTTTCTTGACCAGTATTCTCCAATTCTAATTTCCTGTGTCTCAGAGTCATACACGGTGTGTAGGTGACAAGCAGGCTGGAGGGTGGGCAGTTTCCCTACATCATCCCACGTTGCTGGGCTGTGCCCCTCCCCACACTGCCCGGCCCCTACCTGCACCTCAGGAAGGGCTCCCTGCCTGTGCGCGGGGGCAGGGCTCACGGGGCCTCCTCCTTTGATGTCATCCTGGGGGCGCCATCCAGCTCTCGGCTGCCTCTGGGGGCTGAGAAAAAGAGGGGTGAGAGGCACCCTCTCAAGCCTCTACTGCTGGTGGTCCACCCCCTCGGCCGAGTTTAACATCTCCTCAGAGAGTCTGAGATTAGGGAAAGACGAGATATGAGACTTAAACATGAAGGACACATACATAGGTCCCCTGAAGCTGGACAACAGGACCCAGGCAGGCTTCTCTGCCCACGGGTGGTGACTTCTCAGTGCCAGGAGCACAATTCATGGCCAGCACATGTCAAGGAGGCACACTGAGATAAGAAAATCTCTCTGCCTTCCAATATCTGCCTAAAAACAGGACTTACTTTTTGAAGAGGTTCCTTCCCCTCTCTACCAGGAGGCTCAGAGGGTAATCACTGGAGGCACACTAGACCCTCACCAGCCCAGAGATACCTCCAGAGGAATTTACATAGACACTAGTCCCCCCACCATGACACTCCCCTGTATCTACCATCCCAAGATCTGTGGCCCTAGAAACCCAAAGTCCTTTACAGTTGTCTTTACCACAGTTCCAACCTTCCCTTCAAGTTATTCTGCACTGAGGGCCCCACACATGGGCCATGGACACGTGAATGAGCTTCTGTTTTCTCTTGTTGCTTATGTGAGAACCTGAGATGGGTAGAGGAAAAAGATTTTCCCTCCTCTGCATCAGCTGGCTGTGCCCTGTCTGGCTATGTGCTCTCCTGGGTCCAGGGACTGCTGTCTGCTGTTGACCTGCTAGGCCAGGAGGAGGCCTGTGCTAGTCCATGTAGGTGCCTGGACCTGCACACCCTCATATGTCTCCTTTATTATGCTGTTCTCAAATTGTCCATCTGTTTCCTGCTACAAGCCTGGTCCGTACATGGATGTCTTCTTCAGAGTCCCCTCGGGCTGCTTAATTCCAGATTTCAGTTTTCACACCTTGAGGCAAGATGGCTGGATGGTGTCCAGGGAGCTTTTGGGCCTTGGGGATGGGCCTTGGGTCTCAAGCCAGACCTGAGTGCTCTCACTATTGTCTCAGGTCTCGGTCAATGCTGCTGTCCTCCAGGAAGACCCTTCCCCAACACCTGCTGCTAGGACCACCCTTATTTAAAGCTATCTTATCTTTCCTGATCCTTACAAATGTCTTTAAACTTCTAGAAGTCTTTCATTATAATCACGTGTTCCTCTAGACTCCTTCAGCCCTGCATCAAAGGCAGCAGTAAACATTCTCCTGACATGGAACAAGAGACTGGTTCCAAATTGGGAAGGGAGTACCTCAACACTGTATATTGTCACCCTGCTTATTTAACTTCTATGCAGAGTACATCATGCGAAATGCCAGTTTGAATGAAGCACAAGCTGGAATCAAGATTGCTGGGAGAAATATCAGTAACCTGAGATATGCAGATGACACCACCCTTATGGCAGAAAGCAAAGAGGAAATAAAGAGCCTCTTGATGAAAGTGAAAGAGGAGAGTGAAAAAGTTGGCTTAAAACTCAACATTCAAAAAACTAAGGTCATGGCATCTGGTCCCATCACTTCATGGCAAATAGATGGGGAAATAATGGAAACAGTGACAGATTTTATTTTCTTGGGTTCCAAAATCACTGCAGATGCTGACTGCAGCCATGAAATTAAAAGACGCTTGCTCCTTGGAAGAAAAGCTATGACCAGCTTAGATAGCATATTAAAAAGCAGAGACATTACTTTGCCAACAAAGGTCCATCTAGTCAAAGCTATGGTTTTTCCAGTAGTCAAGTATGGATATGAGAGTTGGACTATAAAAAAAGCTGAATGCTGAAGAATTGATGCTTTTGAACTGTGGTGTTGGAGAAGGCTCTTGAGAGTCCCTTGGACTGCAAGGAGATCAAACCAGTCCATCCTAAAGGAAATTAGTCCTGAATATTCATTGGAAGGATTGATGCTGAAGCTGAAGTTCCAATACTTTGGCCACCTGATGGGAAGAACTGACTCATTTGGAAAAGACCCTGATGCTGGGAAAGATTGAAGGCAGGAGGAGAAGGGGTCGACAGAGAATGAGATGGTAGATGGCATCACTGACTCAATGGACATGAGTTTGAGCAAACTCTGGGAGCTGGTGATGGACAGGGAAGCCTGCTGCAGTCCATGGGGTTGCAAAGAGTTGCACATGACTGAGCACCTGAACTGAACTGAACTGAAACATTCTCTTGGGTGGTCCTCATAGAGCTGCTGGGAGGTATTTTCTCATGATCCCCAGTGTCCAGTGTCCAGGGCAGAGTCCAGGCAGGGATTCAGGTCTCTGGACTCCTGACCTGCATTTCCTTTTTGTGATTCTCTTTCTGGCAACCTGGACCTCCAGGGTCCCCAGCCTGGCGATGTGAGCAGGAGAGTCTGGGCTCTTCTCTTTCCTTCAGGAGACTTCAATCATCTGTATAAGCTCTCCAGGACTTTCAGTCAGGAAGCCAAGAGGAGAAATGTCTCTGGGAGGATGGGCTGTGGTGGCTTTGGTGCAGGGATTAGAGGGGTGAGCATTCAGAGTCAGCAAGTCTGAGAGTCAGATGCCCTGGGCTGCAATTCCAGGTCCTCCTGTAATATAACCGTTCTGAGCCCCAGCTACCTCACCTTTAAACTAAAGGATAGTACCACTTCACAGGGTTGTTGTGAGGATCAGATAACAGACAAAGTGCTTATCTCAGTACCAGTAAATATAGTCAATGATTTTACCACTTCCTCTCCTCAACTCAGAGGAACAAAGGAGACTGTGGGTCTCCACCTGAAGAGAGATGGGAGTTAGAGGAAGGAGAATCAGAAGGAGGAGCAGGAATATGAAGTCTGGGGTCACCTGGAGTGAACGTGGCCTCTTTCCCATGGGTGGGGACAACCCCAGTGAATGACATGGAGTCCTCAAACTGGCAAACCCTTGGCAAACCTGGGTGGCCATGACAATGGGGACTACCGGGGGCAGGGATCCCCAAAGACTTGTAGCTGGATCAGAATGGTTTGAGGCTCTAAATCAGGTGGTGAAAAATAAGAACCTCAGTGCCAGGGGGCTTAGGGTGTCCATGCCTGCCCACCTTGGACTTCGGTGCTCCTCAGGGGAGGGCAGAGGCTGGGGCTCGGGGAGCACATCATTCACCAGCTGAGCATCTTTTTGACAGGCGGAGACAGTCTGTCCACCAACCCAACCAGAGGCCTTGGAAAGGACAGACAGTCCTGTAACTTTCCTCTATTTCTGGGCCCGGAAAAGAACAGTGAGGGACCAGGACGTCATTGCTAACTTGACACGGACAGGTGTGCCGACCTGAGTGTGGGATGCCATGTCTCTGGGGAGCCTGGCTGCTGACTGCTGGGTGCTCCTAGGGGCCCCAAGCAGCTGCCCAGAGTCAGTTAAGACCTGATGAGAGTGGTGGCCTCCCTTGTCTTTGCCCCCAGGCCCCCTGGGACACATGGGCCACAACGGACTCTGCCCTGCTGCACAGGGGTGCCACACTGAGGACCCAGAGGCCCTCCAAGTACTCAGTCCTCAGAAGTGCTGCCCTCAGCAGGAACTGGGGGCCGGGCTCCTCTTGAGTGTCCTGTGAGAGGCCAGGTCAGCTAGTGGATGGGGAGGCATTATCTCCAACATGCTTCTTGGAGGAGGCTCAGAAGCGATGGAGCAGGGTCACCTAGAGCACAGGGCACGTACCTTGGGTTCTGACCAAGGGCGGGGTGCTTGCAGAGCATGAGGCCCAGATGTGTGTGAGCCTGTGTGTGATGCACGTGCACACATGAGTGTATGGGTGTGAGTGTGTGGTGAGTGCTAATGTGTACTGTGTGAACATGCATGTGACTGTGTGTGCATGTGTGTGATGCATGTGCACACATGAGTGTATGGGTGTGTGTGTGTGGCTGTGTGCTGTGCACACATGCATGTGAGTGTGTATGGTGTGTGTGATGCACACGTACACATGAGTGTATGGGTGTGAGTGTGGGGAGTGTGTGCCCGTGTGCCTAATGAGTCTGAACAGTCAGGCTGTGGTTGCCCTGGGTGTTCACCTTTCTCAGGGCCCCAGTTGGTGGCCCACATGCCTGAGAAAGTGCGGTTGCCAGGGCTGCGATGGCTCGGTCCAGCTCCACATGACAGCCTGGGGGGGACACACAGTGGGTGCAGCCTGGGGGGAAGAACACAGAGAACCCCTCAGACATCCCCTCATCCATCACAGCCGCCCTGCCGGACATCTCACCCCTCCCTGTTCATGGAGTTGGTGTGTGTACCCCACCTTTCCTCTTGTCAGTCACCGCACCAGCTGGACACCCAGGGGCGGAGCCTGGAGGAAGCATCCTGCTGCCTTGAGTCCAGATGGTGTCCCCCTCTCTGTACATCTCATTCCTAACTGCTTCTAAACTCAGAGATCTGCCCCTCTGGTATTCACACCTCTGTCCAACTCAGAACCCTGCTGTGGTGTGGGCCCCCAGGTCGCCAGGCATGCACTCTGGCTGCACACCTCCCAGTCACACAGTGAGTCTCCTGGGTTAGAGGAAGATTTTGGTTTTTTGTCTTTTTGATTTGCTAATGCTTTGTCACATATTATTTTTGAAAATTTGGCCAACACAAAGGAAAAATGGAACCCCAGCTTTCAGCTTGCAATAGAACCCGCCTTCTAACCCAGCTCTCATCAGCACCCAGGACAGACAGTAATGACTGGTCTCAGGCAAGTTCAGAGAAATGTTCCTTTTCCTCGTGATCACTTGGCTGGATGTCCCAGCCCAGAAGGTACAGACGAGGAGTTTAAGAAGAGATGATTTGCAGGGAAGGTCAAGGAAAGCTCTGGATGTCATTGCTTAGTCCCCAGGGTCCTCCAGGCCACACACTTGCACACTCACACTTACACACACACATTTACACATAGTCACACCCACTCACCCACCCCCCCACACTGATACACATTCACACACACACACTCACACACATGCACACCCACCCACACCCCACACACAATCACACACACTCACACACTTACAAACACACCCTGCCCCACACGTTCACACACACACTCAACACACTCACATACATATACACATACACTCAGCCCCCACACTCACAACTCCCACATACACTGATACACACTTACACACTCACACACACATGCATCTGCCAGGGAGGGTTTCTGGCATCTCTACCATGCCCCCTGAATCTACCTCTGCCCTGGGCTGGGACCTGGAGGACTCTGACTGTGGAAAAAGTGACACAGCTGTCTGGACCTCAGCCCCCACACTACTTTCCAGGGAGTGGACTTCATTGAGGAACTACCTGCCTCCCCCAAAGGGCCAGGGAGCTCCGTGGGGGCTGTGGCTGGGCTTGGAGCCCAAGTCTGGTGGTTACTGCCGAGCTCGTGGGGTCTAATGAGGCACATTCCTGCATGCTGTCAGCTGCAGGTGGAGGCATATAAGTCCTGTGCAGCAGGGAGTGGGCTTCTGGGCCAGCTTGCACTCTCTGTGGATGCTGGGAGGGTCCTTTAGCCTCTTTAGGCCTCAAATTCCTTATCTGTACAATGGGGATGTGGTAATACCACTCACAGGTTTCCTGTAACAACTGAACGGGTAAGTGGAGGTGATGTGAGTACAGTCATCACACAGTGCAGGACTGTGAGGACAGTGCTGGAAGCTAGGCTCCAGGGCCTTTGTGGCCCCAGGGAGCGGCACCGGATCCACTTCTCTGTCAGACCCCTGTGCATGCTAATGCCGTCCATCCTGGGAGCGTCTCTCCCTGGCCCTGTGCCCAGGACCATCTTCTCTGATCAGGTTGGATGCTCTCTGGTTTTGGCACCGAGTGGGATGAACCACGTGAAACACTGTTGGGCCTTGATATCACAGCTTTTCACCTGCTGCCCCACCCCTGGGTACTGGCCTCGCACCTGGCGGACGCTGCTTGGGCTCCCCAGGAGAAGCTGTGTTGCGGCTGCTCCACGAGTCTGTGCTCTGTTCAGTGCATGTCCTGGCAGCAGCCCTGCCTCCTGTCTCTGGGTCTCCAGCCCTGCCCAGCCCTGGCCGCTCTGTTGCACTGAGGCCTTGCAGGAGGTCCTGGAGGAACCAGGGCTGGATCACCCTCTCAGGTTGGGTGTGGCCCTTCGTCTCAGCTCAGGCGATTCACAGAAGGGTGGGTGGCTGTTCCTGAAGTGGGTGGGTGGGTGTGGGGGGAGACGTGGGAGAGGCAGTGGTCCCGGTTGTCAGGGGCTGGGGCTAACCTGGAGCCCCCGCAGTTGTAGGCTGGCGCCTCTGTAGAAGGCCAGTGCATCGCTCCTGTGCCTGCTCAGCTGGGCTGCCACATGTAGGCTCTGGTCCTCCAGCTTGTCATACAGCGTGCGGACGCTGAAGTCCTCCAGGGTGTGGGCTGCAAGCGGCTTCCCTGCAGGCAGGGGCCCTGGACTCAGCATCTCCCTTCTCCCATGGGGCTCTGCAGGCAGGATGCAGGGGCAGAGGAGCATGGAGGCCTGCCTGCAGGGGAGGCCGGCTCAGCAGAGGAGCTGACAGGCAGGTTGGTCATTCCATGAAGGGACCCTGCAGGGCAATGCCCATCCCCCCAGCCTAGCTCCTGACCCGCACAGTGAGGACCCAGAGCTCTGGCCACTCTCCAACCTCACCACCTGAGGGAGCCCAGAGAGCCACTCACACCTCCTGGGGCCTCAGTCTGTCTGGAAAATGGAAATACAACAACCCTCCAAAGGCCCATTTCTAGGTTTTGTGGTGAGGCTGAGAGGGATGGCATGGACTGCCATTAACTGTCAGTACAAAAACCAGCTGCTCCCCACATGTGCACCTGGTGTGCTGGGGGGGAGGGCAGGGGGAGGACGGTGGGGCGGGGGTACCTGGGCCCTGGGCAGTGGCTTTCTTCCAGGAATCAGCTCCTTTCTCGGAGCCCCAGGGACCAAGGTCCTCAGAGAATGAAAAGCTGCAGAGAAGTAGTAGCCTCAGAGCCTGCACACATGGCTGGCCCCGGGCTGGTCGGGGACTGCGGGAGGTGAGCCGGCAGGAGGGGACTCACCGGTCCCCAAGGGGAACAGGCTCCACAGGCAAGAGAGGCTCCCTGAGGCCCCTCCACCAAGGCCCCTGAGCCCTCACAGGGCAGGCCTGGGCCAACAAGGAGGGTCTCAGCACGAAGCCCAGGCTGGTCAGCAGTGTGGTTGCCAAGCCAACAGCCAGCAGCACCCCTGTGGGGGTGGGGGTGGGGGTGGGTGGGGAGCTGTGAGAGCAGCAGTCCCCACTTTCTCTTCCTGCTGCCTCCGGGCTCTAACCCCCCTGAGCCCCCTGTTAACAGCCCTCACTCCTGCCTCTGGGTGTAACCCAGTCACCATCCTACTGGGGGTCCTCCTCCACCCTGGATCCTTTGGGGGTGGGGTGGAGGGCCTTCCCGGGAGGCTGCTGCTCCGCCCTGCTCTGGCCGCCCCAGGGCCAGGCCCTTGAACCTCAGTTGCTATGGGCCACCTGTTTCCCCCAGCCCCTTGGCAGCAGACCTGGGTCATGAATATGGAGGGAAGAATGCAGGAGACCCACAGAGGAGGCAAGAACAGGCACCTCTGGACACCTCCACTCAGGGACCCTGTTCACTGAGGCAGGGGCCCTAGGACCCATGGGAGCACGGGGTAGAGACAGGAGGCCCAGGAGAGAATTTCAATATTCCTTGCCTGGCAGAGGAAGGCCAGGTTCAAGGACAAGTTTGTCGTCTTCAAGGCTGTGCCCAGGGTTGCAGGCTGGAGCTTGGTCCCCCTGCCCCCTGCAACCCTGCTCTTCTGTTCTGTGGTCAGTACCTGAGATTGCCGCCCAGTCTGGGCCCAGGTTTGGTGGCTGGTGCCTGAGGACACCATGCCTGGCAAGCTGATAGGGTGAGGAGGGCTGCACGGGGGGCAGGCCTGGGTCGCAGGCCACCCCTTGCTCCTTCACCAGCACCACAGCCAGGCTCTCGGGCAGCCCATTGTCCTGAAACACGTACGTGCCTGGATCTACAAACCGGTGAGCAAACCTGGAGGTGAAGGGCCAGAATATGGGGACAGTCTGAGGGCCACGAGCCATGGAAGGGGCTCCCCCTAGAGTAACGTGGCCCAGGGAAGCTGCCCATGACCCCCACCCCTGACATGGTCTGAGGCCCCCACTCTCCCCCGTGCCCTCCTGGCGCCCACCCTGGAGAGGCTGTGACCCTCACTCCAGGAACCAGGTAGCCTCACCACAGTCACCTGGAGAAGCTGAGGTGGGTCTCCCGCACCAGGCGATCGAGATGCCTGAAGGCCCCGAAGTCCCAGTGGGGGTTGGTGTTGAACAGGTGCTGTGTCTGGTACACGGGGTAGTGACTGGCTGAACGATCTGTGGAGTGAGCCGCTTAGCCTGAGCTCCAGGGGCTTCTGAAACCGCAGCCCCGGGCAGCCCACAACCTGTTCCCAGGACGCTGACCTGTGAAATAAACCTGGTGCCAGGTGAGACCCTTCCCTCTTGGCCCACAGAGAGAGAGGCCCCCCCTGGGGTGAGCACAGCCGCACGCCCGGTGCCCTCTGGGGTGGGGTCTGTCCACCTCTGAACCCTGGCAGGTGGCACAGGGCAGGCACACAGCCAGTGTTCAGTTCCTGCTAGGGGGGCAGGTGGGCAGAAGCATGGGTCTGGGTCTGGCCACTCCCTCTGACCAGGCCTGTCTCCTGCCTCTCAAGATGTCACAGAGGCGAAGACTGAGGTTGAGAGGTAGGGCTACCCAGGCCCGTGGGATTACGGGTGAGCTGGGCCTGGAAATGTCCAAGCCGGGGTTCACTCTGTGTGAGTCCTTTTCCTTTCTGGCCCCATTACCCTTGCACTGCTTCGTGTGGGGGAACTTGGGCAGCTA
The DNA here is from genome assembly GCF_029407905.1 of Bubalus kerabau. Taxonomy (NCBI): domain Eukaryota; kingdom Metazoa; phylum Chordata; class Mammalia; order Artiodactyla; family Bovidae; genus Bubalus; species Bubalus kerabau. The sequence continues at coordinate 37,227,542 of NC_073635.1, forward strand.
CTCCATGCGTGAAACCAAACCCTCGGTCTGCTTCTATGCGGGCTGGGTGCTTGTTCTGTTCAGATCTGATTTACGCTGAGATCTTCAGCCATGCCTGGAGAAACACCTCCTCTTGAACCTTCAATGTGTGGCTGTGTGCTGTCTCTAAACTGACTGCTAAAGCATTTAGAAAGATAGTTTACATTTGTGAGCTCTCTGTCCCATATTTTTGCTCTTGAAATCCATTCTTTAAAAAACATACTGGAGAAGAAAAAAAAGGCCGGTCAGGCACTGGCCGCCCTCTTGCCTCTGTCTCATTGGCAACCTACCTCGTGTCAATGATGTCGTGATATATGTATGTGTGTGTGTGTGTGTGTGTGTGTGTGTGTGTGTGTGAGCAGGTGGGGCGCTCAGCCTCACCGCAGCCCCCAGGGAAGCACCAAGTGGGAGAACGGCAGAGAGTCAAGTCTGCTGAGGGCCTGACCAGTGCTCAGTGTGTGGAGGGTGAACGCTGAGCCTCTCCCACCAGTGAAGCTGTTTCAGAGGAGAACTCAGGCTTGTGCTATGAGGTTCCAGTGGTGGGGGAGGGGTGTCACAGAGAGGCAGGCTTCAGAGCATTATGGGGAAGACAATCCTTATAAATCAAGACATCCAAATGGACAGGCTACTGAGCAGGCGTAGGGTCTGACCCTGGCACAGGGCAGCCCTGCAGGTGGGCTGGAGCACAGGTCAGAGGTCACCTTGGTGAGACCCCTCTCCTCCCAAGGTGCAGAGGTCTGGCAACCCCACTTGGAGCTGGAACAGCAGGTCCGAGATATGGAATCCAGGCCCCAGTGAAATGACCAGTCAGGTCAAGAGCAAGGGCGCAGCCCTGGCCTGTAACTCGCTGCTGCGAATCTGGGTATGTGAGGTCACTGGACACCTGGGCGGGGAATGGTGAGAGAGTCAGGGCGGGACTCACTATAGGGAAGAATGTGAAGCTGGAAAAGAACCATGTCCCCCGCTGCCAGGCAGACCACTGGGTTTGGAATGTGGGGGTGGATGCTGGGATCCTGGGGGGCACGGTGCCCCAGGCCTGGGGTCCAAGGTTGCCTCTGCTGACTTGGGCTGGACACAAGTGGACCTGGGAAAGTTCAGGGGAGGAAAGCTGGAGGACCAGGGCCTGCCTGGGGGCCCCACGCTTACCTTTGTGCCCCACGCCCAGTCTAGATTCCCTTTAAGGAGAAAAGATCATCTTCCCACATGACCTGTGACCCCTGACAGACTGGGGGATCCCTCACCCCTCCAGACCCCACCGGGAAAGCTCACCGAGGAGGAAGGCATCAAGTGTGTCCCCACTGGAGATGACCAAGCCAAGGAGGCCGCGGGGGCTACACAGGACGAGATGGACCCTGGCACTGCCCTGGAAGGACGGGTCTGGGCCCAGTGTGCTTGTTACCTCCTAAGGACAAAGCACAGCACTGAACACCTTGGGGGAGGGGCAGGGAGACTTGCAATGTTGGATGGACAGAAGCCCAGACCAACCCCTGGTGAGGCTTGACGAGGCTCAGCGGTGCCCACCCCACCTCCCCCAGGACATGTCTCCTTCCTCACTGAACTTGCCCAGGTGACGTCCTGACCCTGGGCTCTTTCTTGTTTTCAGGAAACACCCCTGACTCAACTCAGGCCTTTTTTTCTCTTTTCTCTCCACCTGCAAAGGTCCTACTTACAGAGCAACTCAGAAACCTCACCCCATCACCCCAAATCTGCTGTCCAGTCCCGGGCCAGATGACCCTTCCAACCCTTTCAGTGGCGAGCAGACACAGTGGTCTAGAACCTCTGGTGCAGAAGCATCCAGAGTGAGCTGGACCTGCGTCCAGGCCCTGGTCCTCTGTCTCAAGGCCCTGAAGAGAGCCAGGGTCACACCCTGGTGACCAAGAGACAGGCCTGCTCTGTAGCTGGAGGTCTGGGCTGGACAAGACTCTGGTTGGGCGGCTGCAGGGTCACACCATCTCTGTGACGTGCAGAATGCCTACTGGGAAGTGAAGCTGATGGTTTCCAAGGCCCTCTGGTGTTCAGATGGGATGGTTGACACTGACATGAGGAACACCACTACTGCTTCCTGCCTGCCCTTCCCTGCAGCCGCAGATGGACATTTATCCAGGCAGCCAAGGACCAGGCGGGTGGGCTGGTTCACAGATGCGTAGTCTCTCCGCCTCCTGGTTTTTTTATATGGCTTTTGAGTTTTCTGCAGCCTCCAGGCCTGGGCGGCTCTGCTTTTCTTCTCCAGTGGGCAGAGCTGCCCTTCCATTCCAATCCTTCCTTTAACTGGGCTCACCCTCTGGATGCTGCCTGCCTCATCCTTCATGCTGAGGATCAGCTTCCTGCTGGGCCCCCAGGCCAAGGAGAGCCGGGTGGCCCTGGCCAGACATTGGGCGTCACAGAGCTCCTCTGCGGAGATGTACTCTTGGCACTGGCAGCTGTGGGAGAGGACAGGGTCTGTCTTGGGTGGTGTGGGGCCCTGTGGTCCCCTCCAGAGGGATGTGAGCTGCCTGCTCTCCCTGAGCTGGGGCTGTGCTTTCCGTGGGAAACCTGCGGTGACTGGACCACACATGCTCATGCCCTGCTCCTGCACTGGCTGGAGCCTCTCCCAGGATGTGAGCCACGCTTGGGATGAAAACCTTGTCCTGGGGGCGGGGTGGGGGAAGGCTCAGCACTTTGGCTTGGCTTCCTGCCAGGAAGAGGGATGCGAGAGCCAGCAGTTCAGCCAGAACTCTCTTGTTTATCTTCCCCTCCACTGCCCACTCCACTTGGTGCAAAGGTCAGCTGGCAGTCTAGAACTCGGGGCCAAATCGGGAACCCCTTGGCTCAGCGTCCAGTCCGGGTCAGCTCCTGGCAGTTGTTGGGGGCTGGGGCCTGGGGTGTGGACCTCACTCTCCCTGTTCCAGCACCTTCTCAGCCCAGCTGCTTGTCCCCACCGCTCTGGCCTGGTGCCCTGCTCGTGGTGCGCATGCAGGGGGCTTTCTGGGAGGAGCTTGTAGCATGTGGTTCAACCTGGGTCTTGCCAAGGCCTCTGGGACGGACCCTCTGGGAACAGTCAGGACCTGCCTGGGGTGGTGGCTTCACTGTGGTCTTAGCAGCTTGTCATCACTCACATGCCCAGCCTCGCGTTGAGCTGGCCTCCCGCCGGGTGACAGAAGGAAGAGCAGTTGTGCTGCTGGGGGGACACACAGGTGCTGGTGGCAGCCAAGAGGACTTTCCCAGGCGGACAGCGCTCCACGACCTGTGAAGGGGGAGGAGGGCCCTGACCTCAGCACCTGCAGCCTGGGGGCACCAGAGAACATTCCAGAGACAGTGCAGTGTCTTGGGAAACCAGCCCTCACAGGCCCGAGTAGGCACGCAAGGAGCTGGCCAGTTGGTGACATGGACAGATGCCCCGATGGCTCTAGAGAGCAGCTCCTCATCCAAGCTGAGGGCCCTCAGCTGAGGTCAGATGTGGGCAAGGCCCGGGAGCTAGGCTGGTGAGTGGTTTTCAAACTTCAGTGAATATCATATCTATCTGGGGGCTGGTGGAAACCCAGTTTGCTGGGTCCCACTCCTGGAGTTCCTAAGTCAGTGGGGTGGGGCTTGAAGGTTTGCATTTCTAACAAATTTCCAGGTAATGCTGATGCTGTCAGAGTCAAGATCACACTTTGAGAACCACTAGCTTCCAAGGTGGTGCTTGTGGTAAAGAACCCACCTGCCAATGCAGGAGACATAAGAGAACATGGGCTCAGTCCCTGAGTTGGGAAGATTCCCTGGAGAAGGGAATGGAAACCTACTCCAGAATTCTTGGCTGGAGGATTCCATGGACAGAGGAGCCTGGTGGGCTATAGTCCATGGGGTCCCAAAGAGTCGGACATGACTAAAGCAACTTATGCACACAGTCTACAAGAAGGCAGGGGAGAGGAGCTCAGACAGGGATGGACCTCTGGAAAGTGAGAACAACATGACTTTGGGCTCCTGGGCACGCTGAGCCAGCCAGGCTGGAGCCATGGCCGGGGCTGGTGCCTGTTTCCATCTGGTAGGGATAAAGCAGCCCCAACCTGTTCTCCTATCAAGGAGCAGGGTCTTCCATGGGGAAGTGAGAATTGCCTGAGGAAGGGTATGGGTGGGAGGAGGTGGTGAGAGAGCAGTGTTTCAGTTGGAGCTGCCGTCGGACCCGGGTGGGTAGGCAGCCCTGGGATCCTGACAGTCGTCTTGTATACTGACTGAGCTGTAGTCAGCACAAAGGGGTCAGCCAGGGTCAGCACAGAGGCTTCTGTATCACGAGCTGGTTGAGCAAAGTGTCCCCATGAAGAGGTTGCTGTCTTTTAAGAAGAATAACTGACTCAGTGGACACAAGTTTGAGCAAACTCCAGGAGATGATGAAGAATAGGAAAGCCTGGCGTGCTGCAATTCATGGGGTTGCAAAGAATTGGACTTGACTTAACGGCTGAACAACAACTGGTCAGATCCAGAGCCTCCAGAGATGGCTGTGAGGGGAGGGTGCCCACGTCTCACTGCCAGCAGGGATGTGTGCCTGGTGAGGGACGCTGTTCCTCCTCCGGCCTCCTGGACCACACAGGATGGTCACCCACCCCAGGGGAGACTCCCAAGACCCTTTGCAAAACTGAGGCTCTGTGGTTTTATGACAGGGAGAGAGCCCAAGTTCTTCCCACTTACGCAGGAGGTCATCCCCACCCTGGAAGGCAGAGAGACTGTGTGGATGGTGCTCCCCTCCCTCTGCCTGCCCCACTGAGGCCCTAGGGCTACCTGGGGCTGACAGTCCTCTTCACTGTTGCTCTCGTCATCGTCATAGGACTTGTATCCTGCCTGGCAGATGCAGGAGCCGTCTGACTTCTGAAAGACCCTGTTCAGGCCCCGACACGTGCAGTGGGAGGCACCTGGGGGGAGAGGAGTCCCTGGCACCTGGCAGGGAGCCAGACAGGTGGGGGATAGACACCTGCCTTTGCAAAGTACTGACCTTGAGGGCCTTTAAGGGGTTGAATGAGATCTTCCAAATCTTAACCCTGACTTCACATTAGAATCATCTCTTAGAACTGTTTAAAAGCTATCAATATCTGTGTCCCCTTTAGACCAATTAAATAAAAATCTCTGAGGTGAGGGCCGGACAGCTACCTTTTAAAAAGTGCCCAGAGAGCATTATTGTGCAGCCAGGGCTGAGAATTAGTGGCATGTGGGATGTTAGCTCCTCAGCCAGGGCTCGAACCCACATCCCGTGCTTTGGAAGCATGGAGTTTTAACCACTGGACTGCCAAGGAAGTCCCTGCTTAGCATATTTGATAAATTAAATGATGAGATGGAGAATTTCACGGGGGAACAGGAAACTATAAAAGACTAACAGAAATTCTAGAACTGAAAGATTCAACAGCAAAAAATAAAATATCTTTAGAAATATTTAACAGCATATTATATGGAGCTGAATAGTCCATGGAGCTGCAAAGAGTTGGACACATCTATATGGAGCTGAAGAGAAGATAAAGTAGAATATAGGTCTGAAAAAAACATCCAAATTGAATGTCAGAAAGAGAAAATAAAAGATGAAAAATGCAGAAAATAGTGTAAGACACATGTGCATGGTGAAAAGAGATAACATATAATTTGAGAGCCAAAGGAAGGGAGAAAGGACAAAACAGAGTAAATACTTAAAAATACTAAAAAAAACCCATAATGGCTGAGAATGTCACAAAATTAAAAGACATTCAACTACTTGAGAAGTACTAAAGAAACTCAAATAGGATAAATACAAAGAAAAACTGCAGGAGAAAGCTTCAGGTACATTCCTAGAAACCAAAGATAATGAGAAAATCTTAAACCACCCAAGAAAAAGGAAAATTACCTGCAGAGAGTCAATAAGGCACATATGTAAGACTTCTCAACATAAATAGAAAGCCAGAAGCAACGGAACCGTATTTTTAAAATGCTGAAAGAAAATAACTGTCAAGCTAGAATTTTCTGCTTAGCTAAAATATGCTTTAGGCTAAAGCTGAAAAGAGACATCTTTAGACAAATAAAACATTAGAAGATGGAAATTTAAAACCTAACAGTGTTTACAATAACAGCAAAAGGTATCAAATACCTAGGAATAAAGTTAATTCTCTGATGGCTCAGCAGGTAAAGAATCTGCCTGCAGTGCAGGAGACAGGAGATACAGGTTTGATCACTGGGTTGGAAAGATCCCCTGGAGGAGGAAATGGCAACCCACTCTAATATTCTTGCCTGGAGAATCCCATGTACAGAGGAGCCTGTGGGCAATAGTCCAAAGTGTTGCAAAGAGTAGAACATGACTGATGACTAAGCACAATTAATTAATAATATAATCAACTATTATTATTAATTATATTATTATATTATATAATTATTATATAATTAATTAATTATATGTGTGTATGCTAAGTTGCTCTAGTCATATCTGACTCTCTGGGACCCCATGGACTGAGTGGGTTACCATGCCCTCCTCCAGGGGATCTTCCTGATCCAGGGATCAAACCCATGTTCTCTTATGTCTTCCTCATCAGCAGGTGGGTTCTTTACCTCTACTGCCACCTGGGAACCCCTTAAAATAAATCTTAATATAGAACCTCTATATCTCCTATTTTGTTCTTCTTTATGTTTGTCTTAGCTACTTGCAGTCCTTGAATTTGCATATAATCAGATCACACCCACAAAGATCTTGCTGGAATTTTTCTTGGATTGCAAAGAAACAACAGATCCTTCAGGAGAGAGCTGACATCTTTATTTTATTGAGGCAAGGGAACATTTCATGCAAAGATGGGCTCGATAAAGGACAGAAATGGTATGGACCTAACAGAATCAGAAGATATTAAGAAGAGGTGGCAAGAATACACAGAAGAACTGTACAAAAAAGATCTTCACGACCCAGATAATCACGATGGTGTGATCACTGACCTAGAGCCAGACATCCTGGAATGTGAAGTCAAGTGGGCCTTAGAAAGCATCACTATGAACAAAGCTAGTGGAGGTGATGGAATTCCAGTTGAGCTATTTCAAATCCTGAAAGATGTTGCTGTGAAAGTGCTGCACTCAATATACCAGCAAATTTGGAAAACCCAGCAGTGGCCACAGGACTGGAAAAGGTTAGTTTTCATTCCAATCCCAAAGAAAGGCAATGCCAAAGAATGCTCAAACTACCGCACAATTGCACTCATCTCATGCTAGTAAAGTAATGCTCAAAATTCTGCAAGCCAGGCTTCAGCAATACGTGAACTGTGAACTTCCAGTTGTTCAAGCTGGTTTTAGAAAAGGCAGAGGAACCAGAGATCAAATTGCCAACATCTGGTGGATCTGCTGGATCATGGAAAAAGCAAGAGAGTTCCAGAAAAACATCTATTTCTGCTTTATTGACTATGCCAAAGCCTTTGACTGTGTGGATCACAATAAACTGTGGAAAATTCTGAAAGAGATGGGAATACCAGACCACCTGACCTGCCTCTTGAGAAACCTATATGCAGGTCAGGAAACAACAGTTAGAACTGGACATGGAACAACAGACTGGTTCCAAATAGGAAAAGGAGTACATCAAGGCTGTATATTTTCACGCTGCTTATTTAACTTATATGCAGAGTACATAATGAGAAACGCTGGGCTGGAAGAAACACAAGCTGGAATCAAGATTGCCGGGAGAAATATCAATAACCTCAGATATGCAGATGACAACACCCTTATGGCAGAAAGTGAAGAGGAACTAAAAAGCCTCTTGATGAAGGTGAAAGAGGAGAGTGAAAAAGTTGGCTTAAAACTCAACATTCAGAAGACGAAGATCATGGCATCTGGTCCCATCACTTCATGGGAAATAGATGGGGAAACAGTGGAAACAGTATCAGACTATTTTTTGGGGCTCCAAAATCACTGCAGATGGTGACTGCAGCCATGAAATTAAAAGACGTTTACTCCTTGGAAGAAAAGTTATGACCAACCTAGGTAGCATATTCAAAAGCAGAGACATTACTTTGCCAACAAAGGTGCATCTAGGCAGTTCAGTTCAGTTCAGTTCAGTCGCTCAGTCGTGTCCGACTGTTTGTAACCCCAGGCTATGGTTTTTCCAGGGGTCATGTGTGGATGTGAGAGTTGGACTGTGAAGAAAGCTGAGCGCCGAAGAATTGATGCTTTTGAACTGTGGTGTTGGAGAAGACTCTTGAGAGTCCCTTGGACTGCAAGGAGATCCAACCAGTCCATTCTGAAAGAGATCAGCCCTGGGATTTCTTTGGAAGGAATGATGCTAAAGCTGAAACTCCAGTACTTTGGCCACCTGATGCAAAGAGCTGACTCATTGGAAAAGACTCTGATGCTGGGAGGGATTGGGGGCAGGAGGAGAAGGGGACGACAGAGGATGAGATGGCTGGATGTCATCACTGACTCAATGGACGTGAGTCTGAGTGAACTCCGGGAGTTGGTGATGGACAGGGAGGCCTGGCGTGCTGCAATTCATGGGGTCGCAAAGAGTCAGACACGACTGAGCGACTGAACTGAACTGAACTGAACTGAATCCTAGCACATGGCTTAACTTTCCTTACTTATGTTCTTATTACTATCCTAGGTAAAGTCTTCTGGCTTTGTCTGTGGACATCAGCCCTCATCGGGGCAGGGCTGAAATGAGCCCCCATTGAGGCTAGATGTGTGACCCATGGGACCTAAATTTCCCTCTGTGGGACTATCTGATTAAGTCTTCTGCTGGCACAATGGACCAACAAAAGCCATGTGAAGGCCACGTCTTTGAAATGAAGGCAGGTGAAGGGGTCAGCAAGGGGTCCCTGGCTCACAGCTCTGCCCCTGATGCCCTGCATGGCTTCAGAGCTGCAGCACCGGATTGGGATCCGGCCGGGCGATCTCAGGGTCCCAGCCAACACCCCATCCTGCCCTTTGGAGCAGGCCTGGCTCTCAGCCTCTCTGAGGGTGATCCTCCTACTCCCTGTCTGCGTGTTGAAGTCATTGCCCAAACTCATCTCATCCACGCACACGATTCCACTCAGGGTTAAGGTGGCTTCCTGCAAAGTTACACCATTGACCCTCAAAGCTGCAGGGACAGGAGACCTGGTGTGTTTGGAGTCCCTGTCTACAGACAAGGTCAGCTAGCCAGCTGGCTGCCCATGAGACTCACCTGGTGGAGAGAAGGCAGAACTCCCACAGGGCAGGCAGCCTGCCTGGCCTGGCTGGGCACTGAAGGTGCCTGAGGGGCAGGGAAGGCACTCTCCCACGCTGTCTGCCTGGTTGCTATTCCGGAAGGTTCCAGGTGGGCAGGGCCTGGGGCTGGGGGTCCCGGCGGGACAGTAGTGCCCCACCGGGCAGGGCTGGCTGTAGTAGCTCTCTGTCCCTGTGGGGAGTGGAGAGGTTTCTGAGCCGTAGGCTACAGTGAAGGCGGGGACAGATGCCAGGCAGCCCGTGTCCTATTCCTGGGCCCCAGCTTCACCGTGTGCGCATGTACAGTGCTGCGCACGGTCTGATTCGTAGGTCTTCATCCAGCATCAGGACAGATGTAATGCCTCCCTGCTCCCAGTCCTCTTTCACCTGTGTCCTCCATGGGTCTGAGCTACAGGCCTGTCCCCCGCACACTCCTAGGGTTCTGCTGGCCTCTCCACCTGCCACCTCTGTCCGCCCCACCAGGCTCAGCCTAGTTCTGACCAGAGGCCCAAGCTGTGCCCCCCTGCTTCCCACTCTCACCCTGGTGGCAACTGAATCCGGCAGGACAGGGCTGGCAGGGCAGGGTGTCCAGGGCCCAGCTGTGGTAGGTGCCTGCTTCACAGAGCCGGCAGGAAGTCTCCTGGGAGACCCTGAGGCCACTTCCATTCAGGGCCTCAGAGCCCCCGGGGCACACACGTGGATGGGCACTGCCGGGGGGGCAGTAGTGGGGAAACACGCAGCTGCACAGACAGAGTCCAGGCCCCAGTTTCATGATGATGGGTCTGTGTTGTGGCTTCTTGTCTCACCAGTAGAGCCCGACCTCCCCCAGGCATGGGCCTTAAACTGGTAAGCTGGCAAGGAGAGGGGGGCCCCACTATCACCCCAGATGGGGACCTCTGGTTGCTTTGTGTCTGATGGGCCTAAGCATGTTGTGGTGCCTTTCTGGAGGGGCTGAGCTGTGCCCAGGTGGCCAGGCCATTGGGCAGCATCCATGTCCATGCTCCCTGCCCACCTCACCCTGGACATGAGGATGTGTGGACTAGATAAGACTGGTGGGGCAGCTAGGGGAGTTAGTCCAGGACATAGGAATGGGGCTGCCAGGTGAAATACAAAGTGTGTAGTCACACTTGAATTTCAGATAAACAGTATAAATGCTCCCAAGCATTGCATGGGCCATAGTTACATGAGCAATTTACTCGGTTTACCTGAAATTCAAATGTAACTGGGTTTCCTGCATTTTAATTTATTTACTTAAACCTGGCCGCCCTACAGGATGACCCTAGACCCTGATGAAGGGCATCTCAGTGCAGTTTGCTTTCTCGCCCTCCTTCCCTGGGACAGAGGCGGAGAAGACAAGCAGAGGGTCCCCGGTGCTTGTCACTGAGCCCCGCTGTTTGGCCTGAATCCTTTAGGAACCTGAGGGTGTTGACCCCTGTTGGAGAGCCCGGAGGCTGAGACATGCTGGGGAGCCTCAGATTCAGACGGCGGGGTTGGGGTACTCACAGCTGACCTGGGCCAGTGTAGGTTGAGGAGCCGGCAGGGCAGACATAGCCCCCAGGGCAGAGCGGGGGGACCCCAGTCTGGGGCCTGCAGTAGGAGCCAGCCCTGCAGATGACCTCGGCCACAGCACCTGAGGGAGACAGAGACAGGCTGAGGGCCCTTGCCTTGGGGGGATCCAAATGCACGGAACCAACCAAAGACTGGGTGGACACTGGGGGACCAGGCCGATGGTTTGCTAGGGCCAGCAGGTGGCCATGCAGTGCCTATGTGATGTTCCTTGGGCCTCTTGTGTGAACTCCTGGGGTGCAGGGCTGGGGGCAGGGGCTGGGAGGGATGAAGCGCTGCAGTCTCACCTGCAGGGCACTCGGTTCCAGCTCTGCAGGGGGTTGCAAACACATTTGCGCGGCCACTCTGCTCAGCCTCTGGGCAGTAGTGGCCAGGGGGGCAGAGTTCACAGTCTCCCCAGGATGATGCCCCTGGCTCTGCCCGAAATGTTCCAGGTGGGCAGAGAAGGGCACCCTGACCACCTGGACACCAGTGGCCTGGAGGACATGAGTGGTCTTCGACGGAAGAGAGACCTGGGGCAAAGGCAGAAGGCAAGGAAGGTGCCCCTCAGTGCCTCTTGACTCTCCTCCCTAGAGGCCTCAGCATCCGGCCTGGGGGCAGCCTCTCACCTGGGGATGGGCAGTGGTAGCCGGCTGGGCAGGGGAGGCACTCTGCCAGACTCTGGGCCCCTTCTGCTGCCAGGTAGGTGTGCTCCGGGCAGGCCTGAGGGGCTCCTGGGTGGGTGTTACTGCCTCCGGGGCAGTAGTGGCCAGCTGGGCAGGGCTGGATGGCCGAGGCCCCTGGAAGCAAGGGCAGGGCTCATGTTCCCTGCTTCCCAGCCCTTCTCAGGAGCTGTGCACTCCAAGCTCACAGGTGCCTCACCCGCTTTGCACCAATGCCCGGCAGGGCAAGGCCCACAGTCTTCTTGTTGCTTGGCTCCAGGGGTGGCTGTCACAGTGTGAGGTGGGCACGGGGCGGGTTCTCCACTGCCCTCTGGGCAGTAAAAGCCTGAAGCACATGGATGGTGCTGGGTCCCCAGAGGCAGGGAGACTCTGCCCCGTGGCAGGTGGGGCACAGCACTGGGATGGCGGGAGCCTGTGTTTGGAGCAGAGGCTGGGGGACTCTGTTGCCCAGGAGTTGTAAGGTCTGGATGCCAGTCCTGGTTCCCCTGGCTTCTGCGTTTGTCAAATCAGTGACCATCCAGATTGCATTGGGTGTGTACCATATAGGCTGTTACATACATGTGGTATATGCAATTACACACTTGTGTATCATGTACACATTAGATGTATAAAAACCAGGGTCGACTATTTTTAGAGTCTGTTTGTGACACACGGAAAAGCTTCTCTGCTAGGGTGGGCCATGCGGTGAGGGCTGGACGGTCTTCCCTCTGCCTCTTTCACATCCCCCAGGGGCAGGAAAAGGGGGCTGTTACCTTGTGGACACTGCTTGGCACACAGCTGTCCCTGGGAACATGGGTGCTGGGGCTCCCTGGGGCCTGGTGTTGTCACTGCAGAGGTCCCAGGTGGGCAGAAATAACCAGCAGGACACTTCCCCCTCACCTGTCCGTTTCTACCAGCCAGAGAGAGGGGAGGGCGTGAGACCAGGATGGAGTGGCCCTCCTGAGCCCAGTTTCCCAGTGCTGGGGGAAGCCCACCCTGGCTTCGGACACTCTCACTGTGACCCAAAGTGTGTGTGAGAGATCTTTGAACTCTGCCCCAGAAGCACGTGTGACTATATCCAAGCATGTGACAGAAAAAGTGAGCCCCTGGGTGTGAGCTCACACCTGGAGCCCCACCCCACCCCACCTTCTGGAGAAGCTGGGTGTCTGGGTATCTTCTCTCCATCTTCTTGATCGCAGGGCTTCTGGGCAAGCTCAGGGGATAAGAGCAGGGCAAGCCCTCCAGGACAAGCTGGGGGCCCTGTGGAACTTGCTGTGGCGTGAGAGGCTGGGGACAGCAGATACTATCCCCACGTGTGCTCAGGGTCTACCAGGCCCAGGATCGAGCCCCAGGCTGGCCTCCAGCTCAGCAGTGGGAGAAGGCAGGCTAGACCTAAAACTAGACTTCCCTTCCCAAGATGGGAGAGGAACCCCCAGGTAGAGAGGCTCAGGAGCCTTGGCTGTCGCCTCACAGGCAAAAAACACTCCACTGGGAAGCAGGTTCTGCTTCCAGCAGAACCTCCTCTGACGACATTGTTCCCAGCCTCCAGAGCTCCTTTGAGTAAGTGTGGGGACTCTTCCTGACCAGAGGCCGCCAGCGTGCTTTTGCTTTGTCTGGCTGCTCTGAGCAGCTGGGCCTGCCACTAAGGTCTCGGGAGATGCTGGAAGAGAGGGAATCCCCTGGAGGTTGTGTGTCTCTGAACCCGGGGTGCAGCATTCTTGCCCTGACTCCTGCTGCTCCACCCTGCAGACAGGTGCAACCTTGCACGTGTCTCCCACAGAGAGAGGGTGTCAGGTATCAGGTGGGATTTGGGCCACCTGCTCATTTGTCATGTTTATAGAAGATGCAGATTCTCTCTCTAGCCCAAGCTCCTCAAGCTACAGAAAACTCGGAAGCAGAGGCACAGGAAGAATTGCAACCTTCCTATGAGCGTCTGCGTGTGATGCTGGGTGTCTGCACAGGATGCTGGTATTGTCCAGAGGTACGAAAGGTATTACCTGTGAGGAGCTGCCCTGTTTTTAGGCCGGAATTGAGCAGAGCTATTTTCATTTCATATCATTTCTTATTCAGTTTGAATATATATCATTTATTTTAAAATCTAGGTCTGTATTAATTGTCCTGACTTTCTAACTGTCTCTACGCACTTGTCAGGCTTCCCCTTCCTGTTCAGGCCATGCGGCCAGTGGTCTTACTGGCTGCCCCGGCCTCCACAGTTTGGAGACTCTGGGACAGGCTAAGAGACTTTGGGCCTCTTCATCCTGAGGGTGCACTTTGATGGCAGTGGCAGGGGGTGAATTATTGGGCTGTTACTGACCTGCAGTAGTGACCAGGGGGACAGACAGAGCAGTCACCCTCTTCCCGGAGGCCTGGCATGTCCTTGGGAGTGAAGGTCCCTGGTGGACATGGAGGTGGGGACCACGTTCCTGGAGAAGGGAAGCAGCTGGTAAAGGTGGCCAGTGGATGGCCTGGGCCACGTCTGTGCCTTGGTCCTTCCCAGAAGGGTGGGCTCACAAAGGTGCCTCTGTCCCAGGCCCCCCACCCGTCAGTGCCTGCTGCCCTGAGGGCACCGAGTTTCTCAGGCGGCTTCTTCAGAGCTGATGGAGTGGTTACGGTGGTGCCCTCAGTCCCTCCCCCTGGGGTCACTGTCTCTTTACAAGAGGAACTCCCATGGAGGGTTTTCAAGGAGCCCTGGAGTGGTTTTGGGGGGAGGGGCTGTCTGGCTCTCTGGTGGCCTCCTTGCATGCATCAGAGTCCTTGGGCCTCCCCCTCTACCCTGCCTCAACCCCTCACCCCCCCAGGCCCTCTGCTCCGCAGGCTGTGGGGCAGCACTCCCGTGGCTGTTCCATCCTCCATGACGCAGCACCCCCAACCCCATCACAGCCTTGGCCTTTGTCCTGGCGGGCGCCCTCTGGCTTTGCTGGCCTCAGTGTTTCCTTGTGCATGTAGGCTGGGCTGGTAGATACTAGTGCACATGCCCTGAATGGAAATAAATTTCCTGACAGAGGAAAAGGTTTAGAGGGAGCAATTGGAGTGGCAGTAAGAAGCTGAAAGGTGCAGGTTTAGTTTGGGGGGACGTTAAGAGTAAGAGGATCAGCACCTCAGCAAGGGGGTGGGGGTCTGGGTGGTCCAGGAGAGCCATCTCCCCCCAAGGGGTGTGTGTGTGCAGTGTAGTGTATGTGCACTGTGTGTGTGGTATGTGTACACTATATGTGTACTATGTGTGGTATGTGTGTACTATGTGTGTGTGTACTATATGTGTGCTGTGTGTGTGGGTACTGTGTGTACTGTATGTGTACTGTGTGTGGTATGTGTGTACTATGTGTGTGTGTACTATATGTGTGCTGTGTATGTGTGTACTGTGTGTGGTATATGTGTACTATGTGTGTGTGTACTATATGTGTGCTGTGTGTGTGTGTACTGTGTGTGTACTGTATGTGTACTGTGTGTGTACGTGTGTGTGTTTACTGTGTGTATGGTGTTTGTGTGTGTACACTATATGTGTACTGTGTGTGTGTGCACTATGTGTGGTGTGTGTGTACTGTGTGTGTGTGTACTACATGTGTGCTGTGTGTGTGTATTGTGTGTGTGTGTGTGACTAGTTCGACATGCAATCACGGGACAACAGGCCACGTTATTTGAATTTGGGATATCCTAAATATTCTGGGCTAGGAGGTTGGTCATTTAAAAGGGGTATAACTTTCACACCACAGGCACAGGAAAGACAAATGTACACATCATTTGCAGATCAAACACTTGTAAACGTAACGTGCTTACCACCCTAAAATGGGCAGAATTTTCTTCCACGTTTGCCTAAGACATGACAAAGCTTATGGACTTTTGTGGACACCTGCCTGTGTGCTGGGCAGCATGTGTTTGTGTGCGCACATGTACTGTGTGTGCATGTTTGTGCATCTGTAGGTGTGTGTGTGGGCACCGTGAGAGTGTATGAGAATACATGTGTGTATGTACAGGTACTTGCATGTGGACATGCTGGTGCAAGTGTGGGCTCCTGCGCAGTGTGTTCTGGGCAAGCAAACCTGCAGTTGCCATGGCTCTGCCGTCTCGTCTGTCATGCCCCCAGAACCCTGACGTCACCGCAGGGCCCCTCTCCAGGCGGAGCTCAGGAGGCCACCCCAGACTGTCGCCCCAGACTAGCGCAGCTGATGATAGCAGTCTGCCACCGTCTGTGGTCCAGGTGCTCGCTGGGGCTCCCAGGGTGGGTGCAGGGAGGAGGTGGGCACGGAGCGTGGGTGAGTCAACAGAGGGAGGGAAGAGAAACAAGAGGGTAGGGAGAGAGTGAGGTGTGGGGTTGGGTGGAGGGAGGGCCAAGGCTGTGAGTGAGCTCTGCACATTGGCCTTCCTAGCGCGAGCTTGGTGCCCGACACATAGTAGGCCCTTTGTGGATTGTGAACGAATGAATGAATGAAATGAAGGAAGGAAGTGGGTAAGATGGGGGAGTTACTGGGAAAGAAGAGAGCCCGGGAGGCATGGGAACTGGGGGCTGCTGGGCATACCGGCTGGGCAGTAGGCGTGGGCTGGGCAGAGCTGGGGTGCTGTGGTTCCAGGATGCGGGCAGTAAAAGCCAGGTGGACACTGGAGGCAGGCGTCTGAGCCCAGGGAGGGTTGGTACTCTCCGGGACGGCACAGGGCAGGCCGAGCAGCCCCGGGTGGGCAGGAGTGGCCCTGGGCATTGGACAGAGAGCAGACCTCTGAGGGCCAGGCTGGGTGTGGTCAGGGGCCCTGGCTAGGGAAGGGCAGTGCCTTGTCTTTCCTTCTCTGTTTAGGCCTTGGTGCCTGGAGTGCAGGAGAACAGGAGGCTGGATGGGGTGGCTGGGGAGCAGAGTGGGGTCTGGGAGATGGAGCTGCAGCCTCACCTATGAGGCCCTGAGAGCTCCTGCCTGAGACTGGGCCTTGGGGGTGCCTGGGTCCCCTCCTTTTGTGCCCAGGGAGGTACCTGTGGGCAGAGCAGAGCAGTGGGACTAGGGGCCCTGGCGTCCAAGGGGCATTCAGAGCCAGTCGCACAGGAGCCGGGGGCAGAGCCAAGGCCCAGGCTCGGGCAGAAGGAGCCAGCTGGGCAGGGCTTGCAGCTCTCCTCAGAGACACCGCCTAGAGAGAGAGGTTTCCACACTGGAGAGTCGGCCCTGGACAGGCTCCCTGCCAAGCCCACTGTCGTCTGCCAGGCCAGCACCATGGTGTCAGTGAAAAGGCAAGGCCAGGGCCTCCCCCAGGGCACCGCTGGTATTCTGCAAGCAGAGTCTTGCATTGAGCAAGCCTGTCCTTGGTGTGTTGCCTGGACTCGTATCCACCCAGGGAGCCTCAAGGAGCTAGACTGACAGATGCTCCTGCTGTGCTGTGGGCATGGCCCTGCGGGGCTGAGTGGGAGTTGAAGAGGGAGGGTCCCATGGCTGGGGGGTGGGAGGCATGGGTCAGAGGCTCACCTGGGCTGCTCCTTGTCTTCCCCACGGGGCAGGGAACAGGATGCAGGGTCCCCTGTGGGCAGTAGTGGCCTCTAGGGCAAGGCCCGTTGAGGGGGAAGGCAGAGTTTCTCCAGGGAGTGGAGCTAGAGGCGCCCCCCTCACAATAGTAACCGGCTGAGCAAGGTCCTTGAGCAGAGAGATGTAGGCTTTTAGGGTAGCCAACGGCACTGCAAGCCCATGTCCCAGCCCTCCCCGATCCCTGCCTTCAGCCCCCAGCACTGGAGGCAGGAGAAGGTCAGGAATCAGGAATGACTTCCATACGGAGCCTGGGGTGGGGCAGCAGAGATGACAGATGGTGCTAAGCTTGGGTTTGTAAGGATTCCGCTCTCCACAGCTGCCATAGGTGGTGGGATGTTCTCAACCCCATTTTACAGGGGAGGAGACTGAGGCCCGTGAGGTCAAGTGACCCATCCAGGTCACTCCTGCACTGAGCACCTCACTGGGATGAGAACCCTTGCTCCCAGCCTTGAGGCCCCTCGGGGGAGGGAGGAAGCAACAGGGTCCAAGGGAGGAGGTGCAGGGGGCTGCACTGAAGCCAGCCCCTGACCTCCGCCATGGCCCTGCCAAGGCATGTCCTGAGGAGGCTGTGCGGGGCTGCTGGTACCTACCCTCAGGCTGCCCATTGCCCTCCCCAGGGCAGTACGTCCCTGCAGGGCAGGGCTGGCAGGCCCTGGAGGAGAGAGCACCTTCCCGTGGGTTCAGGGTCCCCTCTGGGCAGGGATGAGGAGAGGGCATCCCTGCTGGGCAGTAATGACCTGTGGAGAGGCCAGAGCAGGAAGCTCTCAGTGTCTGGCTCCAAGACTTCCCTCACTCCAGGCAGAGCACACAGCCAGAGGGCAGGGGTGGGTGTGTGACTTGCCCAGCGGGTGGAGGAGGCTGGCAGGCTTGGAATCCAGGGTATGGGAGTGCTGGTGGACGTCTGTCTGGGGTGTGCCTGTGTGCGTGTGTGCGTGCTTGTGTGCCCTTGTGTGTGTGCCTGTGTGCCCTTGTGTGTGTAGGTGTGCATGTATGTGCCCTTGTGTGTATGTGTGTGTGTGTGCCTGTGTGTGCGTGCCCTTGTATAGGTGTGCATGTATGTGCCCTTGTATGTGCGTGCCCGTGTGTGTGTGCTCTTGTGTGTGTAGGTGTGCATGTATGTCCCCTTGTGTGTATGTGTATATGTATGTGTGTGCCTGTGTGTGTATGGTGTGCGTGTGTGTGAATGTGTCCTTGTGTGTGCATGTGTGTATATGTGTGTGCCTGTGTGCATGTGCCCTTGTGTGTGTGAGTCTGTGTGGTGTGTGTGTGTGTGCACACAGAGGCAGCAGCACTGTCTCTGGGGTCATTACTTAGTGAGACGTAGGAGACGTGTATGGTCAGGGGTGAGAGAGAAGCAGAGTGCTGTCTGGGAGAAAAACAGGTCATGTAAGCCCCCAGGTCTCTTCTGGAGAAATGGCCGCACCCACGACAGGCAGCCTGGCCACCCGGACACACCACAGTCTTCTCTGCGGTGCTTGCTGAGAGCAAGTCAGCTCCCCACCCCAGGCAGAATTCTCCTGGGCCATCTGGTCTCATTTTGCAGATGGCTGGCTGCCCCAGGTCAGCAGCACTTAGGTTAGCACAGGGACTGACCAGACATCTGCCTTCAGGCAGGCCTGAGCTCTCCCCTCTGTCATCTCTGGGGCCCCTCTAAGGGAACTGCCTTCTGGGCAGGAAGGCACAGCTGTGGGTGGGGCACTGGCACCCCGCCCTTAGCATGGGTAGCCCCACTTCACACGTGGGCTGCTGGCTGCTGGGAGGGACTGTGGTCTTGCTGTTGACTGGAGAGTCCCAGGACGGAGCAAAGCTGAGGGAGATGGTGGTCCTGCCTGCACTGAACCCTCAGGGGTACCATCCACTGGGGTCATGCCCAACATCCCTCTGTCCCCAGAGGTGGGCCTGGGGGCATTTGTTACCCTTGGGGCAGGTGATGGGCTCCACGGTGGCAGCCTTCTGGCAGTAGGTGCCTCCCGGGCAGGGCAGGCAGGTGTCAGCACCAGGCAACGGGCTGAAGGTGCCAGGCTCGCAGGGCAGCTCGCTGTGGGCCCCCGCGGGGCAGCGGAAACCAGGGGGACATCTGTATCCATGGGCTCCGTCGGAGGGTGAGGGGACGACACTGCCCCCCAGGCAGATGTACCTGAGAAAATGGGGGACCATGGTGGACTTCCTCCAGGATGACCTTGGCATTCCGTCCAGGCCAGAGGTGGAGCTCACTGGTGGCCGTGGCCAGTCTCCCGCCCTTTGGATGACAAGGGGGATGCACCTGCCAGGAATCTCAGACACCTGTTGGCAAAGGGTGCTCGCCGACGGGATAAAAACCAAGATCTGGCTCAGGCTGCAGAGGGTGTGAGGACACCAGAGCTCCTTGAACCCTGGGAGGTCGGTGCTGGGAGGGCCCGTGGGGTGTGTGCAGTTCAGTCCCTGAGGGATGGAACACTGGGGGCATAAGTTCCTGGGGCAGGTGGTTACCTTGACCTGGGCTCTTCAGAGGGGCTGGGAGAGACCATGGGAATTTAGGGTTAGTGTGTGAACTGGGGCCCCTGGAACACCTCGCTGGGCCCCTCTTCCCCACTCAGGACGCTGCTCACCCCGCATCACAGACCCCTGCATCCAGGATGTGGGACAGCCCTGGACGGCTGCAGTAGTGCCCGGGAGGGCACGGCTGGCACTGCTGCTCACTGGCCAGGCCTGGGGCCGCGGAGTAAAACCCCGGCGAGCAGGGGACTGGGAAGCCTGTTCCGCGGGGGCAGAAGAAGCCAGGGGGGCAGATGTCATTCCCAGAGAGGCCGGGAGCCTCCACCTGTGCATCCAGAGAGAGGAAAGGGTGTCAGGACCAGCTGTGGTCCCAGCTGTAGACTCCTCTGCTCCTGGGGGAGAAGCTGACAAGAGGCTGTAAGAGTCTCAAATCTCCCTGGTGACAGGCGCTTTCCACCGTAATGGCTACGACCTTTGGGGAGCACGGAGGACGTCACAGCTTCGCTGCAAGGCCTCCCCTCTTCCCTTTCTGTCCCAGCCTGCTCTCTCCTCTGGCCTTCACATGGACTCAGTGACTTCCAGAAGGGGATGTCTCTGTTCTAAAGGGGCATGTGTGCCCAGGGTCATGAAGACAAGTCAGTAACAAAAAGAGAATCAAAGCCAGTCAACCAAGCCCATCTGTCCATCTGTCTGCCCAACTGGGTCTGTACACCCACCCTCCAACAGCCTCTCCACTGCCCTGCTCTGCAGAATAATCCAACACAGTGACGGTTGCTTTGTTGCCACGTGGTCTTGAGAAAGCCCACTACCCCATGTGTTCTTCAGCTACTTCCTGCCTAAACGGGGTCACCCTGGGGCCTCCCTCAGGGCTGCTGTGAGGCCTGCTGTGTCAACGTGTGTGTAACGCATGGGTGCTGCCACCCAGCACATGTAAAGGCTCTGCACATGTGACCTGCTGCTACTGCCATGTGTCTCAAACCAAAAAGATGCCATCTGCTAGAAAGTGAGTGATTGAAAGAAAAAGTTTCACTGACATTACGACTGCCAGATGGCAAGGATTATAAATGCTGCTGGTTTAGAGATGGTGAGTGGTGAAGAAGACAGATGTCTTAGAATCACTCAACTAAGCCGCAGGCCCCGAGCCAGGCCTGGGGACACTTGGTGGGGAGGGCCCAGCTTGCAGGTGTTTCAGTCCTGCAGGGAGAGCCTTCAGCTCAGCAGGAACTGGCTGGCTCTGTGGACCGACATGCGCAGGTGCTACAGGTGGGCCACCCGTCTGGGGGCCAGGCCCCGTCAGGTACCTTGTGCTGGATGGGGGTGGGGGACACTGCGCCCCCTGAGCAGTAGTGGGTGGGGTGGCAGAGCCCTGATGGCCGAGACAGTCCTTCCGAGGAGCAGAACATACCTAGAAGGAGCAGACCCAAGGGCAGTGTCAGTGGGCCTCCCTCCTCCCGCTCTCTGCTCCAGCAGCCGCTGTACCCTCCTGGACTGTGCCCCCTGACCCTCTGACCCCCCGACCCCCGTCGTCCCTCCGATCCCCTGACCCCCTGACTCTCCTGACCCCCCTGACTCTCCTTGACCCCCTGACCCCCACCTTTCCCCCAATCCCCTGACCCCCCGACCTCCCTTCCCCCCAATCCCCTACACCCTGACTTCCCTTGACCCTCCTGACCCCCCTGAACCTCCTGACCCCCTGACCTGCCATAGACCTTCACAGGCACTCGGGAGGGAGGGCTGTCCTCTCTCTCCACAACATCAGGCCTCTGGCGGGAAGTTGGGATTTGTCTTGTTCTGAGCACTAGAGGTGGACATGGTGGGGCAAGGGGAGGCCCTGGGAACCCAGGGTGGGGGCTGCGGGCCCCTGGGGGATGGCGTGTCAAGTCCCATGGGTGGACCTGGACTTTTCAGGTGCTGCCCTGACAACGGCCAGGGGCCAGGCCCTTACTCTCAGGAACTTCCTGCTGCCTTTTCTACTCTTCCTGTTCTCTCCCAGCCTCTTAGTCAGGCTTTCTGAGGGCTCCTGTCCAGAGTTCACCAACCTGCTGGGCACAACTCGCAGTCCAGCTCTGCAGCGGCCCCTTGCCTGGGCCCGAAGGTCCCTCTAGGGCATGGGTGGGCAGTGGCTGAGTGGGAGCCGGGGGGGCAGAAGTAACCCTGGACGCATGGTTTGGGGGCTCTGGCAGAGGGACCTGGGGGCAACAGAAGGGTCACTCTGAGACTGTGGGAGACCCACCCCCCCCGAGCAGCCTGGGTGGGAGACTTGGGACATGAATCTGCATGCAGGTCCTGAATCTGCCTTGACCCAGGCACAGCACTTTATTCTTAGTCTGATTTTGGGCATGTTGGCTGGCAGGGGCCCCTCGGTGGCTGATGGGCAGCCATGGTAGCAGGTGCATCATCAGAAAACCTTTGTGGCCCCTGAGACCTCAGTCTCTGAGACCCTGGCTGTCGAGCATAAAGCTCCCTTTGTCTAGGACATGGCATTGCCCACACTGGTCACATTGGGGCCACACTCTGGGTTTCCTCAGTGGCCTACAGATCCCCTGCTCAGGCCTCCCTGTAGCCGCCTGCGTTTAGAGATAAAGGCCACATCATAGCAAACACCCTCTCCCAGCAACACAAGAGATAACTGTACACATGGACATCACCAGATGGTCAATACCAAAATCAGATTGATTATATTCTTTGCAGCCAAAGATGAAGACGCTCTATACAGTCAACAAAAACAAGCTACTGTGGCTCAGATCTTGAACTCCTTATTGCTAAATTCAGACTTTTTGAATAAAGTAGGGAAAACCAAGAGACCATTCAGGTATGACCTAAATCAAATCCCTTATGATTATACAGGGGAAGCGACAAATAGATTCAAGGGATTAGATCTGATAGACAACTCTGTCTATCAGATGAACTATGGACAGAGGTTTGTGACATCGTACAGGAGGCAGTGATCAAGACCATCCCCAAGAAAAAGAAATGCCAAAAGGCAAAATAAATGTCTGAGGAGGCCTTACAAATAGCTGAGAAAAGAAGAGAAGCTAAAGGCAAAGGAGAAAAGGAAAGATATACCCATTTGAATTCAGAGTTCCAAAGAATAGCAAGGAGAAATAAGAACGCCTTCCTCAGTGATCAATGCAAAGAAATAGAGGAAAATAACAGAATGGGAAAGACTGGGATCTCTTCAAGAAAGTTAGAGATACCAAGGGAACATTTCATGCAAAGATGGGTACAATAAAGGACAGAAATGATATGGACCTAACAGAAGCAGAAGACATTAAAAGAGGTGGCAAGAATACACAGGCGAACTATACAAAAAAGATCTTCATGACCTAGATAACCATGATGGTGTGACCACTCACCTAGAGCCAGACATCCTGGAGTGTGAAGTGGGCCTTAGGAAGCATCACTATGAAGAAAGCTAGTGGAGGTGATGGAATTCCAGCTGAGCTATTTCAAATCCTAAAAGATGATGCTGTGTAAGTGCTGCACGCAATATGCCAGCAAATTTGGAAAACTCAGCAGTGGCCACAGGACTGGAAAAGGTCAGTTTTCATTCCAATCCCAAAGTAAGGTAATGCCAAAGAATGTTCAAACTGCCACACAATTATACTCATCTCACATGCCAGCAAAGTAATGCTCAAAATTCTCCAAGTGAGGCTCCAACAGTTTGTGAACTATGAACTTCCAGATGTTCAAGTTGGATTTAGAAAAGGCAGAGGAACCAGAGATCAAATTGCCAACATCCGCTGGATCATTGAAAAAGCAAGAGAGTTCCAGAAAAACATCTACCTCTGCTTTATTGACTATGCCAAAACCTTTGACTGTGTGGATCACAACAAACTGGAAAATTCTTCAAAAGATGGTTGTACCAGACCACCTTACCTGCCTCCTGAGAAATCTGTATGCAGGTCAAGAAGCAACAGAACTAGACATGGAAAAATAGACTGGTTCCAAATTGGGAAAGGAGTATATCAAGATTGTATATTGTCACCCTGCTTATTTAACTTATTTGCAGAGTACATCATGAGAAATGCCAGGCTTTATGAAGTACAAGCTGGAATCAAGATTGCCAGGAGAAATTTCAATAACCTCAGATATGTAGATGATACCACCTTTATGACAGAAAGTGAAAAGGAACTAAAGAGTCTTTTGATGAAAGTGAAAGAGGAGAGTGAAAAAACTGGCTTAAAACTCAACATTCAAAAAACAAAGATCATGGCATCCAGTCTCATCACTTCATGGCAAATAGATGGGGAAACAATGGAAACAGTGACAGACTTTATTTTCTTAGGCTTCAAAATCACTTCAGATGGTGACTGCAGTAATGAAATTAAAAGATGCTTGCTCCTTGGAAGAAAAGCTATCACCAACCTAGACAGCATATTAAAAAGCAGAGACATCACTTTGCCAACAAAGGTCCATCTAGTCAAAGCTATGTTTTTTCCAGTAGTCATGTATGGATGTCAGAGTTGGACCATAAAGAAAGCTGAGCACCAAAGAATTGATACTTTTGAACTGTGGTGTTGGAGAAGACTTTTGAGAGTCCCTTGGACTGTGAGGAGATCCAACCAGTCAATCCTAAAGGAAATCAGTCCTGAATATTCATTGGAAGGACTGATGCTGAAGCTGAAGCTCCAGGACTTTGGCCACTTGATTCAAAGAACTGACTCGTTGTAAATGACCCTGATGCTGGGAAAGATTGAAGGCAGGAGGAGAAGTGGACTACAGAGAATGAGATGGTAGATGGTATCACTGACTCGATGGACATGAGTTTGAGCAAACTCTGGGAGTTGGTGATGGACAGGGGAGCCAGGTGTGCTGCAGCCATGGGCTTGAAAGGAGTCAGACACGACTGAGCGACTGAACTGAACTGAAGGCACATCCTGACCTCGGGTGTGTAGGTACATCCTGGGGAAACTGAGTGGGACCACAGTCCATGACACCTTAGGGTCCTAGATTTCAGACTGTCCTGTCCTGAGCCTTGTGCCTGCTGTTCTGGGCTGGGCCCTGGGCATCTTGGGGGCCCCCATGCAATAACCCATCCTGGTTTAAGAGCAAACAAGCCCTCCCCTCAAACCTGCCTGTTTCAGGGGACCCTTCCTTTATCCTGCTTTTGGTTGTCAAGGACTGCACGTGAGTCATAACTCTACGACCCTGACAACCAAGCTCCTCTCGTAAGAATTCCTGAGTGCACATGCAGGGAAGGGCACCAGGGCCCATGCCCCTCATTCCCCCCGCCCCGCCCATGGCAAGGCGCTCCCCTTTATAATGAGACTGGCGGATCTAGGCCCCTGAGGGGCTCATGGAGAGCTCAGTGATCTCTGTCTCTGGCACGTTGCCTTGGGGCCATTCCCCAATGCGGAACTCGAGCTCACCCTGGGGAGCTCACCTGTGCCCGAGGCCTGGCAGTAGAACCCAGCGGGACAGGGCTCACAGGACCCCTGGGCCTCCCGGGGCTGGAACGTTCCATTCTCACAGGCCCTTGGCTGGGAAGAACCTTCCGGACAGGAGAAGCTGGGAGGGCACCGGAAAGATGAAGGGGTGGCTGAGGTCTGGCCAGGGGGACAGTAGTAACCTGCCGAGCATGGCCCGTCCGGGAAGCGTTTCCCAGCCCCTGTGGAGAGAGGGTGGAGAGCGGGGCTTGGCTTCAGGTGAGAAGGGGAAGAGGAGAGGGAGGCTGGTGGTTGAGGTGCCAGGCCTGGAGCCAGACTTGTTCCGTGGCTGCTGCCCCTGCAGCTGTGCCAGAGGCCTCTCTGAACTTCAGTCTGTGAGCGAGTAACCCTGCTGTGAGCATAAATGGGCCAAAGGTCCCACCTGGTCATGCAGAGCCAAGGTGAGAGTGCTGACTGGGGCCCAGGACATAGGCCAGTCTTCGGTGGGCAGAGCCCGTGGCTGGTGGGCCCACACCTTGCACCCTGGCCTTGTCCCCAGATGCTCTTACGGGGCTCGCCAGGGGCCTGGGGACCATCTGGGGGAACACACTCTGCCCTTCTGCTCCAGCCTCACACACCACTCCACCTCCTGCCCACCTGTATCTTCTGGGCTGTTTATGTATAAACGGACTAGATGCTATCACTGACAACTACTCCTCACACTTCCTCTCTCCAACATGGGTACAGCTGTGCTCACCCTGTCATCCCGGGGCTCAATCCTGGGGTGTCCTCCTGAAGCCCTGCCCCTAGATGCTCCCTGAGCAAGGCTACTGACCTTCAAAGCCCATGCTTACCCCACGGCCCCTCCCAAGAACACTGCAGGAGTCCGGGTGTGCCTGGGCTGGGGTGCTCCTCTGTTTCAGTTTATCCCCCTCCCCTCTGTGAACTTCCAGGGGTTGGGGCCAGTCACTTTTGCCCTCCCCTCCCATCCCCGTGCCCAGGCCTCCAGCAGAGTCCCTTGTGGGGGCTGTAGGTCATAGTGATATGAGAGGGTGTCTGACCTCAGGCAGGCTGTGTCTTTGGGGGAAATGGAACCATTTAGGACCCTCAAAGTCCCTGGGAAATGGCGCTTATCACCTGAGTCCAAGCAGAACTGTCCAGCAGGGCAGGGCCTGCAGTCCTGAATGCTGCGTGCTCCAGGCCTCTCCCTGAAGGTGCCCCTGGGACAAGGGTGCTGGGTGGGGCTCTGGGTGCCCAAAGGGCAGTAGTAGCCGGCTGGACAGTCCACTGGCCAAAGGGACATGGCTCCTGGAGCTTGGATCCCATAGGGACAGAACCTGTAGACATGAGGTGGTCAGGAACAAAGGAACAAGGACTTCTATAGCCTCAGACTTTCTAGGAAGGGAGCCCAGAGCTCCCAGGACGTGGAGGGTTTGGGCAGAAGCAGTTGAGAGTTCAGAGGAGATGGGCACTGAGGCAAAAATGTCCTCCTCTTTCAGAGTCTTGTTTGAAGCCTGCAGCCCTCCACACCCCTGCACTGGCATTAGTGTCTATTATGATGGGTTTCACAGGGTGACGGGGGCCCGGAGTGCCCGTGGCCACCAGTTCCTACAACATGTGGGGGCTCCTCTGGCTCCTGGGGGGAGTGGGGGCAGGAGAAGTCAGGAGTCACCCAGATAGAGGAGGAGCCCAGCCCAGCCCAGCGCCTCACTTTCCAGCAGGGCAGGTCTTGCAGAGACTCTGTCCAGGCTTGTCCTGATATTGCCCTGGGGGGCAGAGCTGGGGCTCCAGGCTGCCTGGGGGGCATGAGTGCCCAGCGGGGCAGAGAATGCCTGGAAAAGCCAGGGGAGACAGTTACTTCCTCTCGGGAGAGTCCCCATCTCCTTCCAGCCAGAGTCCAGAGCAGCCTTTGCTGACTTTCTCCGGTCAGTGAAGCGGAGGCAGGCGTGTGATCTATGGGGCCCGGGACCCTCACAGCTCAGTCCCCCAAGAGCCTGGGTGGTCCACTGCATGGAGGGGCCGTGTGGGTAGGAGTTAGGCCTGCAGTGGCCTGGGTGAGCAGGTGCAGGACAAGTGCTCCAGGCTGGGCCGGAGCCGGCATGCAGGGCAGTCTCAGGTTGCACTCACTTCTCACAAGAGGGGCTCCTCAGTCCTAGGCCAATGAGGTGTCCCTGAAACCATAGCTTCTTGTGGGAACTGCCGTGTGGGCTAAGCCCCTGGGAGACCACTGTGCTCATAGAACATGGAGCACTGGAGAGCAGCAGGGTTAGGGTTAGAGAGCAGTAGGAAGCCCACCCAGGCTCACAGAATAGGTTTCCTGAGGACCCTGAGGGCATGAGGTGCTAGTTGCAGTGAAGCTCATTTGGGAGCCAAACTGTGGGGAAGGAGAAGTGAGGTGGGACTGGAAGCCTGTGCTCTGTGTCCACATTCTGGAGGTGAAACTGTCTTTATGCCAGAGCTTCCAGATGGGGGCAGTTGGGGACGGGGTGCCTCCTGCAGCGTCAGAGGAGCCTCATCCTTGGTCAGGAGCCCCCTCCCGTGCTGTTGCTCTTGGGCCGTGCCTTGCACATTAGCTGTCCTCCCCACACTGGTGGGGAGGCTGCCTAAGAATGGAGGTCACCACCAAGCAGTTTGCAGGCTGGGTCCTACCCCCTTCTTGAGCTTGGGCGCTCGGGGAGCCTGTCTGGTGCACGGTGTCCCCAGGTGTCCACAGGTCACAGGGCTCCAGGTCACAAGGGCCACCTCCCTACTGCCAGGCTATGGAAGCCCAAGTACAGGGGGAGAGCCCACTGGCCTCATCTCCCCTCAAGGCCAGCCCACGGGGGACCCCACGGCACCCCTTCCCAAGCTGTGAACAGCGGCCCCCTTACCTGGAGGGAGAGCCCACAGGCCTTGTCTCCCCTCCAGGCTGGCCCTGGGCACCCCACAGCACCCCTTTCCCAAGCTTACCTGGACTATGCCCAGAGACGGAGGACCCGGGGCAGAACCAACCTCCTTCACATGGAGTGTCCGGGGAGCTCAGGCCAGCCCGGGAGCAGAGCCAACCAGCTGGGCATGGCTGGCAGTCCTTCCACGATGTGGCCCCAGTGATGGGCAGGAGAGAGCCTGCAGGTTCAACGCCATGGCCACCACTGGCCTCCGGGAGGGACACTAGCGCTGGCCCGTCTTGGATTACAGGGCTGCACCCTGCTCTGCCCACTCGGCATCCCAGACCAGTGCCCGCTGTGCAGCACCTCCGTGTCTCATCGTCCACCTCCCCTGCCAGCACCACGCACTCTCACCGTGCCTCTGTCATCCCCCTCCCTGTTCAGGCCTCTCTCAGAGCCCTGGATCTGGGCTCTAAGTCTCTCCACACACAAGCTCCAGTTATGTGGATCCAGAGCCCCTAACGATGCTCTTTAGGTGCCACCTGGGGCGTCTTCCATGCCCTCCCTGAGGCCTCCCCAAGGCTGGTCTTCACTCCGCTCCCCTCCTGGGCCCAGAGCAGACCCCTCACTGCTGGTGCTCATCCACCAGTGACTCACCCGGAGGGCACGGAGTGGGCCTGGGGCTGCCCTGGGGGCAGAAGTGGCCCAGAGGACAGAGGCCTCCTGTGGTCCCATCGCTGGGATTTGGGACAGACGCTCCCTTAGTGCAATAGAACCCTGCGCTGCAAGGTCCAGATGCGGCTGCCAGGCCAGGCAGGGGACAGTAGGAGCCTGTAAGGCAGAGGGAAAGAGAGGACCCCTGGACGCTGGGAGCAGCAAGATGGGGGCCCCCACACCCACCCAGCAGAGGTGGGTGGCTCTAATGTACACTGTGGGCCTTGGCCAGAGCATCCCCACATGGGACAGGCCTGCGTGCTTCCCTTGCTGGCCATGTAGGAGGTGGCCTAACATGGCTGGAATGGGTGCCTCCCTGTCCCCGTACCTGGCTCACAAGGGCTGCAGTCTGACCACTGGGTGCCCCGTCTCTGTGGCCTGTAGGTGCCCTGGGGGCAGGGGAACTGGAAAGCAAAGGCGGTGGAGGCAGGACAGTAGTGGCCGGCAGGACACTGGTTCCCCAGCACAGAGGAGGTGTTGGCCGGGCAGAAGAAGCTACAGGGACAAGGCAGGGGTCAGAGACCTGTGCGGCCCGTGACTCAGTGTAGGGAGGAGATGGTGCCTGGGCTTGCCTTCCTTCTGTGGCTGCAGAGGACGTCCCTGCATGGGGACACAGCTCTCAGCAGCACATGGGGCATGCGGGAGGGCTTTGTGTGGACTTTAAGTGACTTAAATTACAGCCAGAGAGGCCCAGGTTTGAAATGAGGCATGACCTGGTGATACCAGGAGACAAATATGGGGAGAAGAAAAAGTGCAGGTTCTATGACGTTGAAAGGGACCTGCCAGCTGCCCTGGGACTTGGGAGGGGGATACCTGGTGCACTTACCCCTCAGGACAAGGTTTGCAATGGTCCTGGGCAGCCTGGCCATTGTGGGTGCCGGCTGGGCAGGGCCTGGGGGCTGCAGTGCCCAAGGGGCAGAAGTGTCCTGGAAGGGAAGCAGACCCGACAGTCAGGGCCAAGGCAGGCCGACTCCCTGGTGCTCAGAGCAGGTCCATCCTAAACCCAGTTCCTGGAGGGTCTGGGGGACCCTCAGCCCTGACTGGAGGCCACCTTGGAGCTTGCTCCTTCCCCGCCTTCCCTGGTTCCTCCTCAGGCCAGCCCTGGGGGTACCTGCAGGGCAAGGGCCACTGGTCTGGTCTCCCAGGGAGCCATTAGGGACGAGGGCCCCAGTGAGGCAGAAGAAGCCTGCGCTGCAGGGCCCAGAAGGGCTGGCGAGGCCGGGAGAGCTGCAGTAGTAGCCAGGTGGGCAAGGGGAGCAGGCAGCCTGCAAGAGATGCGCCTGTGAGGCTGTGCAACAACCTTGGATCTTAGAGGCTAGACCAAACAGGCCCTCTTCACACCCGGACTTTTCCCTGGGCCAGGGTCTCCTACCTCTGAGCTGAGCTTGCTGTGTGGGCTAAAAGTGCCAGGTGGGCAGGGCTGGGGCATGGCTGAGCCCCTAGGGCAGTAGTGTCCCGGAGGACAAGGGCCGGCTCTCTCTGGAACCAAGAGACAAGTCAGCCGGGTCACTGAGAAGGACGGGGTGAGATGGTACTGGAGCAGCTGTACCCGCACCCCTGGTGCAGGTTCTGGGCCCAGGAGGGTTGGGGGTGGTTCCGGGGTGGGCTCTCTGGGAGGCACACCAGGGAGGGCCCTCCTGTGGCCACACCTCGGTACCTGCCCGTCCACCACCGCCCGTACTGCTGGTATCAAGGGGAAGAGGCCCGAGGATACTTGTCACGGCTGGTGAGGTTGGCAAGGGGTCCCTGAGGGAGGCGGGCCTTCTTGGAAGGCTCAAGGGTAGGGGACGGTCAGTCTGGGACTGAGGAGGGGCCCTTGGAGCACCACCTGCTTCACTCTTGCTGCAGAAGCCTTTGTAGGCCTCCCTGCGCTGGCAAGTGCGGTGGTGTTCTCCTGTTTCTGGAGCCGCTCAGCCATGCCTTCCCTCCTCCCCTGGCCTCCTACGGGCCAGGCTCTGAGACGCCTGCCACCAGGGTGGCTGGGTAGAGGGGGAGGGTAGCAGGCCCAGGTGGCTACCACTGAGCAGACTGGGTTGTTGGAGCTGGCACCTGGGCTTCTCCAGGGTGGTGTGACCTTGGGCTCCTGGGGTAGTGCAGAGTGGCTGGAAGCTGGACCAGTGGGTTAGTGGGCGCCAATTGGGCTACTGACTGTGATCTGAGGTGAAGCAGACCCTTTGCCTTCTCCTGAGGCCGGGGTTGGACTGGATCCCAGGCCTCTGTCCTTTGGGCCCTGGACACAGAGCACTGGGAACTCCATGAGACATGGTGAAGCTTTCTGTGTTTTCCCGGGATGTGTGTCCATAGACTCTGTCATTTTCCACAGGACATTTGACCCCCTAGAGACTCAAAATACCAAATGACCTCATGGCTGCTCATGAGAACCACTTAGGAAGATTATAAAATTGACCGTGCCTGGCCTGGGCCCCACCCCAGACACTCTGGTTTGATGGCCTGTCCCTCCCCCACCCCACAGTAAGCACCAGGTGATTCACATGCTACCCCTAGAGCAAGCTTCCTTAGGCCTGCCCTGGTGCTTGCCCTTGGCCTGGCCACTGAGGGATATGGGGGTCCCTGGGAGTCCCAACAAGATGGACAGTGGATGGAGGGGACAAATGCCAGGGCTCAGTTCACTGTTATCATAGGCTCTGCCAACCCTGAGCCAGAGTATGGGAACAAGGTCAGCAACCAGGTCCCTGGAGAGAACAGACACACGAGCCCATCTGGGTGACTGGTGAGTGAACGGAGGGCCTTGCATCTGTCTCTGGCCTCCCAACTGAGGCCCCGGAAATGGAGCGGGGCTCAGCGTCCGGCAGGGAGGGGCCAGTTACCTTCAGTGCCGGCCTCTGGGTTGGGCCGGGTGGACCCTCTGAAGCAGAAGAAGCCCTCCCAGCACTGCCCCCCGGCCTCCGTGGCATTGGCCCTGGGGCAAAACCTGCCGCCGTCACAGGCTCGACACGCCTGCAGATTGCTCAGCCCGGGCACAGGGCCGTAGGTGCCTGCGGGGCAGGGCTGCCAGTTGAGCTCTGTTCCTTCAGGGCAGTAGAAACCTGTGAAGGGGAAGGGCTGGGACCAAGGCCCAAGGAGGCGGGCAGGGAGGACGCCCGGGGGAGGCCGGGTCGGGGGTGAGCTCCTGCCATCTTGAAATCAGAATACACAGCCCTCCCTTCATCTGGGGGAGCTGGGGGTGATGACAGGTGTGCTGTGGCCGCCCCCCACGCCTCCCTTTTGCTCTGGACCCTTTGCTCAGTCGGCTGGGCTGCTGGCAGGACACTGACCTCTCGGACACAGCTGTGGCCTCAGCCCGGGAGCACAGTAGTGGCCGCTGGGGCAGATGTGACACTTTGTGGGGTGGGTGCCAGAGGCATAGAAGCCAGGAGGACATGGAGCAGCTTCAGTCATTCCTACAGGGCAGAGGTGCCCTTGGGAGCATGACCTCCCAGAAAGCCCCTCCATGGGGGTGATGGGGACAGTTCCTCCAGTGCAGGACATGCTGGGAAAATGAGGGGCAAGCAAAAGGGCTGTGTGTAAAACAGAGCTAGTGGGAATCGGCTGAATGGTGCAGGGAGCTCACTCAGTGCTCCAGGGTGACCTGGGTGGGTGGAGGAGGAGGCGGTCCAAGAGAGAGGGGAGATATATATTTATATATATATATATATACTTAGCTGACTTAGTATAAATATACCTGATTTACTTCATTGTACAGCAGAAACTACACAACACTGTAAAGCAACTATATTCCAATTTTTAAAAAATGACCTTAGCAGAGGAGAGTTGCTGAGGAGCTTACACCCATGGGCAGCAGGTGGACCTCGAGTGTGGGCCTGGGTCCCTTCCCACTCTGCTTACTCCTGGAACTTCCAGCCTCACTGGCCCCTCCCCCCAGCCTGGTCCCCAGGATGGGCAGCCTGGTTCTGCTGTTGAGGGGTGGCGGTGGATGATGGCAGAGATGAGACTTGCTGCCACAAGTCCACCCCGATGTCCTTCCAGTGACCTTGTATGCAGAACAGTTGGGTCCCAGCATACGGCACCCTCTGCTTGTCTACAAGTGGCTGCAGGCCCCACAGGGTGGTGGGAGAGGCTCCTCCCTACTGGTAGGAATTTCCTCCTCTTGTTCTCGGACAAGAAACCCTGGACTAGAGCCAACAACCTGTTGGCTCTAGTCCTTGTCAGAGGATATAAACTGTTTGCCCACCCTGGGTGGCAGGGTGATGGCCAGATCAGTGGGTGGCCGCGAGGGCAGAGTCGCTCTCCGGAGCAATCCTGACACCCTCCTGGGGTTCTGTTCCCTTCCTCAGACCAAGTACCAGGTGGGCATCGGGCTGGAACAGGAGTGCCTGCAGGAGTCAGAGAGAGAGAGGAGAGGGGAGAGGCCTGTGGGCAGTCAGACCAGGTAGACTTGCTGCCCCTTCTCAGCTTCCAGAGGGCAGGGACCAGCTTTGCTCTGGAGCCTCTGGGCCAGCTTCACCTGTCATCCTGCAAGCAAGGGACAAAGTGGGGAGCAGTCCCAGGCTTGAAGGAGCATCCTTGGTGGGGAGTAACTGAGACACAGGGGTGAGGCGGGAAGATTGGCTACACTGTGAGGTTTCCGAGCTCAGGCTGGAGGAGGGGTCTTGGGGAGGGGGAAGGTGAGGGCTGTTGAGCAGAGAGGAGCTTCTGGGGGAGACAGCTCTGTGCTCAGCCCTTGTGGCTCAGCTCTGCCCTTCATTTGGGGCCCCTGTGGCCTGCGCTGGAAGCAGGGTTGAGCACATGGAGACCCTCCTCCCACCAGCAGAGGACTGGGAGGGAGTGGCCTTGCCCTGCCATGGCTGGTGTGGCCCGGGGGTGGTAGGTACCCTGGAGGCAGTAGTGCCCAGCCGGACAGAGAAGTCCTCGTGCCCCATGGGTGGGGTCCTTGCTCGTGGCTCCTCCCATACACCAGTGCCCTGCAGCACAGTCTCCTAGAGAGAGGACATCTTATTGGCTGTGCCTGCCCCTTGCAGCACGAGGCTTTCCCCACACCCAGCCGACCCCATGGTGGCTGCAGACAGTGGGAGTCCCTGGCCCTCCCCATCCAGTGTTGAGCTCCCGCATCAGAGCAGATGTGGGGCCTGTCCCCCACAGGGACGGTTAGCAGCCAGGCCTGGATTTTCCTTGTGGATCATTTCCAGTCGTTTTGTACAGGAGAATACTCAAACTCCCTAAGAAAGTGACACCTTTCTTCTTCCACTCCCCCAAACCAGCTAACAGGGGCAGGGCTGAGGGGTGGGGCAGACACTGGAGGCCCTCTGGAAGAATCCAGCCTGGTGCCCGGTGGGCGGGGCTGAGAATGGGGCTGGGGGACCCCCCCTCCGAGGCCGCGGGCAGGGATGGGAGAACCCTAGGATCGCTTGGAGAAGTCTCTAAACTAGACGCCTGGGCCCAGCCCCGAGATTTCCGGAGGTGGGCCGTGGGGGATCCGTCTTTCCGACCTGAGGGGTCTTGAGCAGGCAGTAGGAATAAAGATCTCCCTTTGGCCCAACGAGCCCATGCTGCTCTGACCCTATGTTGGCCAGGGATCCAGGTCCATGGAGCTTCTCCAAAAGCATCTCCTCCTCAGTCCGGCCGCAACCCACCACTTCTCCTGCCACTGCCCACGGCCTCCACTGCCCACGGCCTCCTCTGCCCCTAGGACACACCTGATGGAGCCGTGAGTCCCGCCAATGCACAGAACTTCCCAGCAGGGCACAGCTGGCATTCAGTGATGCTTCTTAAACCCTTCCGAGGGCCGTAAGTACCCACTGGACAGCCGTGCTGTGTGGCTACGAATGTGCCCGGGGGGCAGTAATAGCCTTCAGGACAAGGGTGCAGGCTGAAGTCCTGAACAGGCCCGGCACTGGAGTCGCAGTAATAACCTGGCCAGGAGCGATGAGCTCTCAGGACTCCCCCTGAGATGCTTAGTCCTGGCGGGATCTCCAGCCCAAGGGCCCAGTGCCCAGAGAGCTGCCCTCCTTGACTCTCTCTCCTGGCCTCCTCCCCTCGGCCAGCACCCCAGGTCTTCACTGCCTCTCTCACCTGCTGGGCACTGCCCACTGGGGGCCTGGAGACCAGCCTCCTTGCAATAGAAGCCAGGTGGGCAGGCCTGGCATGCAGAGGACGTGGTTTGCTCTGGGAGGCTGGAGAAGGTGCCGGCAGGACATGGCATGGGCCTGGGTGATGCCTCAGCTGAGGGTACAAGGGGGCGCTGGTCCACACATGGCAGGTGTGGACTGAGCCTCAGAGATGAGGCTCCCCTCTAGAACCGCCTTTGCCCAACCTCCCCGAGGCCCCGTCCCCCAGCCTCTCAGCATGATACGTGGGGAGAACCCCAGATCTTTACATGTGGCTGGGGTTCAGGAGCAGGGCTGACACACCAAGAGCAAATGAGGCTTCTGGTGCTGCAAGGCAGCAGCTGTCGCTCCTCAGCCATCCACACCGAGTAACCCAAACCACACCAGAACCCAGGTGTATTTTAACCATGTCCCCACAACACTTCTCAGCCTCAGGCCAGACAGCCTGGGCACCTGTTTTCCCTCTGGCTTTATCCCACCTGCCCCAGGGTCCTAATGTAAACCCAAGACTGTGGCGTCAGCAGGCCTAGGGCAGGAGGGCAAGTAGGGCTAAGACACTCACGGCAGAAGGTTCCTGGGGGGCAGGGGGCCCCCGTCAGCCCATCCTCTGGGGCTGGGGACGCTGCTCCTCCTGCACAGAAGTAGCCAGCCTGGCAGGGTCCACTGGGCATGGAGAGGCCTGGTGGGCAGCAGACGCACTGTGAGAAGTGGTTGGTCCTGCCGGGCACTGGGGGCCTTGAGCATTGTCTGGCCTCAGTGGACTAGGTGTCGCTGGGCTGAAGGTCTTAGCACGCCAGAGTCCAGAGGCCCACCAGCCTGTGCTGAGCAGCCAGTCCCATCCTCCCCTCCTCCTGGCCCTGAGACTTGGGTACCACTCCCGTGTCGCCCGAGGCCTGAGGCCACCACCAGCAGGGGACTCTGGCTGGGGTCCTGCCCTCACTGCACTCTCCAGTTCAAGGGGGACTGAAAACTGGACAGGTAGAGTCCAGTTCATGTCTGGGTCCTCAGTGAGAGGGGTGTCCAGCCTCTGTGGGTGCTCAAGCACTGTGCCTCCTCCCCACACTCTTCCATGTGACCCACCTGAGCTCAGTGGATCATCTGGCTGGCAACACAACCCTGCCCCTAAGTGCATCAAACACAGCGCCCCGTGAGACAGGTGCAGACCGAATCTGCAGTTGTCCGAGGAAACCGGTGGTGGAGTGCGCGAGGCATAGTTAATGAGACCGGTCAAGTATCCACCAGCTCTCTCACCACACTGCCCAGCTTGGGTCACTGCATGATGGCTGGAGAGGGCTCAGTCCTTACCAGAGGTGGCACAGAAAGACCCTGGGGGGCAGGGCGTGGCCTCAGGGCTGCCCTCAGGGCAGAAGGAGCCGGCTGGGCACCTCCCCCCCGTGGCCGTGGCTGGGCACAGGCAGTTGGTGCTGGTGTAATTGTCCAGGTCGAAGGGGCGGGCCGTCCATGCTGCCGACACACAGAACCAGCCTGAGGTGGGAGCCAGCAGGGGGGTAGGCAGTGACCCGGAGGTCAAAGGCACCCCTATCCCTGAAGCTGTGCCAGGGGGTGACTGGGTCACCTCAGGTCTGGGGACAGAAGTGGGAACCACAGGGGTCAGTGGGGATGTCTCCGTGTGCTGCAGGAAACATACCTGCCTCACAGGGCCCGGAGACCTGAGTCAGATTCTCCTGCCCACAGTAGTGGCCAGGCGGGCAGGGTAGGCAGCTGTCCAGGCTCTGGGTCAGTGGGTCTGGGTTATAGTAGCCCCGAGGGCAGGGGAACTGGGTGGCATACTTGGTGCCTGAAAAGCAAAGTTCAGAAGGTTGGATCCAGCCTGGGAGTCCAGCCCTGCTCTGGGCTGGGGCAGGAGGCAGTGCCACCTTCCTGCAGGGTCTGTCCCCACAGAGCCCCGGCCTCAGCCACAGCAGCCCCTCCTCACCCACCACTTCCACCACACTCCCTGGCTGTGTGGCCCTGGCCCTGGGATCCACAAAGCCACAGAATACACAGGACTCTTCCTCCAGGTGGTCAGCTGTGCTGAAGGGCATGGGCCCCCCAAGTTTGTAACACATTACTACCTAATATCTTTAATTTTTCAGTCAACATGGATATATTATGGACATAGAGGACTAAGTCTTGGATGTAGAGGACTTCTGGGCTCCGAAGTTGCTGCAGCTTCCAGGGCAGTGAGAACCAACCTCGGCCCCCTCCCCCTAGCTGAGCGGGGCCCAGGCACTCACCCATGGGGCAGTAGAAGCCAGCCGGGCAGGGGTGCCCACTGTAGGTTGTGAGGGTCTCAGGGCAGTAGTAGCCGGCAGGGCAGGGGAAGCAGGAGGCTTGGCCTGTCAGGTTGTTGTAGGAGCCAGCAGGGCAAGGCTGGGGGAGGCTGGTCCCCTGGGGGCAGAAATGGCCTTGGGGACAGGGACCCCCCTGCTCCGAGTAGCCTGGGGAGAAGGAGGTTGGCCGAGGTCAGCAGGTCCAGTCACAGCAGAGCTGGGCGACTGATGTGGTGCCGCCGGGATAAAATGTGGACCTGGGTTTGGGTCAGAGGCTCAGTGGTTTTATAAAGAAATAATGCCCATGGCTAGCATCTGCACAGCCCTGACAGATCAAAAAGCAAGTCCTTTACACACGGGCTAAGCTATTACAGCCCCCTAAAACTCCCCTGTGGTAGGGGAGTAGGGGTGACGCTACGGTGTCATGGGGTTCTGGCTTGAGACGGTAACCCATTCTTCCAGACGCAAAGCCTTGTCTGCTCACGCTCCCTGGAGTGCCCTTAGAGGCTCTGTGATTATTTTCTTAATATGCCTGCATCCTGCTGCGGGCAGGGGGTCTTGTACCCAACCTGCTACGAGGCGCTCTCCCATGGGATGGAGACAAGAGCCACACCACTGGCGAGCCAGCTCACCTCTGGATGGCCCATAGGGCATTTCTCACACCTGCTGCCTGGTCTCCGGAAGCCTTTGGCTCTCCCTGCCTTCATCTCTGCAATTCTGCGACATTCCCAGCTTTAGACCACTGGGGCTTTGATTCAGGAGGTGAGGTGGGTCTGGGGTGGGCTTGGGCTGCAGGGTGACCAGAATGCCATGACTGCAGTGCAGGAGGGCAGTGAGCGTGCTGTGAGACACTGCTGGACAGAGGCCGGGGACAGGAAGCCAGGGGGCCCAGGAGTAGCGGTCAGGCCTACCCTGCTCACACACGGCCTCTGTCCTCAAACTGCCCGCATCCAGTCACATCCCATCATTAGACTACCCACCTGCCTGTGGCCAGTGCGAGGACCACCCCTGTCCTGAGAGGCACTTACCTGTTGGGTTTGGGGAGGTGACTCCTGCCAGACAGAAGTAGCCGGGGGAGCAGGGTCCCGAGGGGGCAGCGAGGCCGGACGCACCGCAGAAATGGCCAGAGGGGCAGGACGAACACTCGGAGGCCATGGAAAGAAGCATCCTGGAGAGACAGAGACCTGGGAGCCGGGCTGGAGCCAGGTGGGGAGGGTCCTGGGCAGCAAGGAGTGGATGGGGGATGGGCTCTCAGGGGGCGGAGCTGCCTCTACATTTCCCTTCTTGTCATCCCCTGGGATTCCTCCTACATTCAGGGTACCCAGGGCAGAGTTCTGCAGATGCTGAAGGAAGGGCTGGCTTCTCTCTCTCTCTCAAGATAGCTGCCTGGGTGGAGGGGCCTTTTCTATCTTAATCCCCAAATCAGACTCAGGCTGCCTGAGTCTGGACCCCTGGGTCTGGAGCTATCCAGAATGGCCAGAAGCCCTCCAGCCCTGGCTCCACTGCTATCCCCTTGCTCTGGGGCATCCTTTTCTGGGGCTGGGAGGTCCCTGAAGGTGGGGACACAGGCCTCTGCTCTCAGATGAGACACAGGTGAACAAGCCATGTTCTTGATGCTTTTCTTTCTTGGCACGATGTGTTCTCAAGCTCCCAGCTGTGGACATCCTGGGTAGCTCTCTCCCCTCTTTCTACTGCTAGGCACAGGGTGTCTGCCCCACAGGCCGGATGGGAGTCCTGCTCCCTATGGCCCATGTGTGACCCTCTGAGGCAGAGGCATGTCATTGGTGAGATGTCAGTGCAGGAAGGAGGACCAGGGAGAAGACAGTTCTGGACTCACCCCCATGGCTGGGGGCACTCACCGATCCGAGAAGGTGCCCTTAGGGCAGGGGAGCGGCACCCCTGTTCCCACTGGACAGAAGTAGCCTGGAGGGCAGGGGCCCCCTGCTGTGGCACAGGCACCTCCGACAGCTTCAGCTCCTGCCCAAAGCCAGGGGTGGGTGAGATCACAGAGCAGCCTCCTCAGCCCAGAGCCAGTCGCTCAACCCCCCCACCAGGTGTACACGCTGCAGCGGGCCATTTCCTGTCACAGCCCCTTGACTCCAAGGGTCCTGTCCAGTCCTGATTTCTGTGGGGATCTCAGGTGGTACAGGGTCGGATGGGGTCCTGAGATGTGTCTCCTTCTAAATTATGGGTTGTCTGGGTGGCACCCTGCTTAGGAACTAGAAGGTGGGGAGAAAATGCAGGATGCCAGCATCTGCCCCATTCGGGAGAAATGTGGGCACAGAACAGAAGCGGTTGGGGGCTCTGGGTGGCAAAATGTAGGCCTCTGGGCATTCTGGA
The DNA here is from genome assembly GCF_029407905.1 of Bubalus kerabau. Taxonomy (NCBI): domain Eukaryota; kingdom Metazoa; phylum Chordata; class Mammalia; order Artiodactyla; family Bovidae; genus Bubalus; species Bubalus kerabau. Next base: position 37,266,485 of record NC_073635.1, read on the forward strand.
AATCTGTTTTTATCTTGGCCAGGTCTTTTGTTCCATTTGCACCTTTATGTCCCCTTTTGGTCTGCTCAAGCTTTTAGGGCATGAGTAGGGGCACCTGATTATACTGATGCCAAACTCTGAGGACCTAAGGGCCCTTGTATTGTTTTGGAAGAGAAAAGGAAATGATGTGACTCCCCCTTTGTGATGGCCCTCAAGGCTGGGGGTTTGTGGAAGTCTGAATGTGCACACATCTGCATGCACATGTGGGGCCCCGCACGCCTGCATGCTGCACTCTGACACAGGCTGATGATGCTGGAAGAAGCCCAAGGGACACGTCTCTAAGCACTGCGGCCTCACAGTTGCGTGAACGCCACCTCCACAGCACCAGGGGCGCTGAGGAGACAAGGAGAGGGTGGGCCATCTTGGAACAAGAGCGGCCGAAGTTAGGGGCTGGTTTTACCAGCCTTGGGCCCCGACCTCACCCTGGAGGACGTGCCTGTGAGGCCGTGCTTCCTGGCAGGGACTCTCAGGCTGGTGTTTGTCTTACACACATGGGCTCCGGGTCAGCCCTTGCCACTGAGAACCGGCACCGGTGGCACCGAGGTCCTGTCCCCTGAGGTTCCTCCAGCCAGAGGTCCTGTGACTTCTGACCTTGTGTGTCTCCCCCTTGCTCAGCTGAGGCTGAGCTGGGAGTGAGCACAGCTCGGGGCGCGTGCAGTGCCCCCACCTCCAAGGACGCAGCTGGATGGAGCTGCGGCTTGGTGCACCCTGCAGGAGGCCAGAGCCCCTCTCCCATCTGGCTGATGATGAGCACACATCCTGTGTTGTGGCCCCGTCTTAGCCTCAATCAGACTGAGTCCTTCCTCACTGCCTTCCTCTGCTCTGCTTTGTTGAATTTTCACCTCAACAATACACATCCCCATCAGAATTAACATGATTTCCCACAGGAAGGAGCTGTACACTGGGCTCTGCCCAAGGCCCAAGGCCCTTTTCTTCCCCACCTTTCACAGGGCCCCCCAGGCCCTGGGCCAGTGGGGAGAATAGGCTCTCAGGGAACTGCCGCCCCTCAGGCCCCAGGACACAGCCTTGATTGTGTCCCCAGGAGTGCCCATCCGCCCCCTTCTCTCGCCTCACCTTCAGGATATTGCCAGCAGCCTTGAGGCTGGCTCGGGCCCTGGCCTAAACTGGACGTGCCTGGACAGCCGGCCACGGGTAGGCGGTGAGTGCCCTGGGGGCAGTAATGACCAGGCGGACAGGTCCTGTCTTGGTGGCTCTCTTGGCCTGGAAAGCAGAGTTGCCCTTTGGCTCTGCCCACCCCACGCTATAGTGGTTTTCCCAGCAACCCTGCTCTGCTCTCTGCACCAAGTACCTGAGCCATTGCTGTGCTGCCTGTCCACCCAGGGCATGGTCGCCAGAGAGCCTTCAGGGCAGGCGTGGTCCTCCATGCCGAGGTTTCCCCAAAGCCCACCAAGAGGTCTTGGGGTCTGCGCCCCTCCTGGACAGTAAAATCCTGGAGGCAGAGAAAGTGCTCAGGCTGGTCTGCTTTGGAGGCTGCAGCCCAGCTCCTTGCATTTGTATCCCCGAGGGTCCTGTGTTCCAGTGTGGCTCCTTTTAGCACAAACCCAGCCACACAGGCATATTTCCCTGGATTCTGTCTGCCAGGACCAGGGTGGCTGGCTGGCCCCCTTCTGCTTGGTGCCTTCCTGCCAGCAGTCAAAGGCTCCCTCACCTGATGCACATGGGCCCCTGGGGGCAGCCTGCCCCACCTCAGCACAGAAGAGCCCAGGTGGGCAGGGCAGGCACCAGCTCACATCCGGTGCCCCTCTCTCCGTGTTCCAGGTGCCCACAGGGCAGGGCCTCTGTCTGGGGTTCTCGGTGCCAGCTGGGCAAAAATGGCCGGGAGGGCAGAGGTCACCAAAGGGGAGTCCCTCCTGGAGGAAGAGGGGCCTGTCAAGGCTTAAAGTCAAGGACGAGAGGGTTCTCTCTGCCAGATTCCCTCCTGGTCCCTCCTGACCCCTCTCTGAGGAAGCCTTCCTGGCTCCACCTGGCCACTCCTGCTTGTGCACATGTGCTGACCCTCACTCACACCTGCCCTGCGGAGAGCTCTGGGAGGTTAACTTTGCAGAAAAATAAAGCAAACTTTAGTATTAAATAGCCCAAACCATCCCAGCTCTCTGTTTGCTGAAAGTATTGATACACAGCTTCAATTGTGTAAGGTATATCTGTTTCTGTCTATCAATCATCTCTCAATCATTTATGTTTCAACATAGTATACTTACTTGTTGTTGTTAAGAGTTACCTAAAATCCCACTGGGTTGATGTGCCATATCTCTGACTAGGTATTTCCTTATTACTGAGCCTTGATAGTGTTTTGTAATAGTTTTGGTTTTGCTATTAAAATCTGTGGTTTGACTGTCTTTCCATAAATCACCTTTTCCTCTTTCAGGCTTTTCCCTATATTTGAATTATTGGGTCGGAAGATGGAGCTGCTGGGGGGCTCTTGATTGGTACTGCACGCTGTTCTCTGGCAGCACTGTCCTAGAGCCTCTGGTAATGGTCTTGCTTTTGGGGACTAGCAGATGCAGACTGGTTCCAAATAGGAAAAGGAGTACATCAAGGCTGTATATTGTCACCCTGCTTATTTAACTTCTATGCAGAGTACATCATGAGAAACGCTGGGCTGGAAGAAGCACAAGCTGGAATCAAGATTGCTGGGAGAAATATCAATAACCTCAGACATGCATATGACACCACCCTTATGGCAGAAAGTGAAGAGGAACTAAAACGCCTCTTGATGAAAGTGAAAGAGGAGAGTGAAAAAGTTGGCTTAAAGCTCAACATTAAGAAAACTAAGATCATGTCATCTGGTCCCATCACTTCATGGGAAATAGATGGGGAAACAGTGTCAGACTTTATTTTTTGGGCTCCAAAATCACTGCAGATGGTGACTGCAGCCATGAAAGCCTTGGAAGAAAAGTTATGACCAACCTAGATAGCATATTGAAAAGCAGAGACATTACTTTGCTAACAAAGGTCCGTCTAGTCAAGGCTATGGTTTTTCCAGTGGTCATGTAGGGCTGTGAGAGTTGGACTGTGAAGAAAGCTGAGCGCCAAAGAATTGATGCTTTTGAACAGAGGTGTTGGAGAAGACTCTTGAGAGTCCCTTGGACTGCAAGGAGATCCAACCAGTTCACCCTAAAGGAGATCAGTCCTGGATGTTCATTGGAAGGACTGATGCCGAAGCTGAAACTCCAGTACTTTGGCCACCTCATGGGAAGAGTTGACTCATTGGAAAAGACTCTGATGCTGGGAGGGATTGGGGGCAGGAGGAGAAGGAGACGACAGAGGATGAGATGGCTGGATGGCATCACCGACTTGATAGGCTTGAGTTTGAGTGAACTCCGGGAGTTGGTGATGGACAGGGAGGCCTGGCGTGCTGCGATTCATGGGGTCACAAAGAGTTGGACAGGACTGAGTGACTGAACTGAATTGAGATGCAGACAGTGGGACTTCCTAGGGGGCCCTGGTGGTAAAGCTCCCACCTGCCAATGCAGGAGATGCAGGAGACCCGAGTTCGGTCCCTGGGTCGGGAAGATCCCCTGGAGGAGGGAATGGCATCTCATGGAGAATCCCCTGGACAGAGGAGCCTGGTGGGCTACAGTCCATGGGGTCACAAAGAGTCGGACATGACTGAGCGACTGAGCATGCACTCGCGCAGATGCCTGTGGTACAAAAGGACTTTGCTTCCTGTCCTTATTGCCGGTCCAGCTGTGCTTTTTTCTGGTTGTGTTTGTGTTTGGTTCCTTTTTGGGTGGAAGCTGGAGATTGTCATCAGATACTTGGCCCTGTCTTTGTTTCTTCACACTTTGACTGGTCATGTGTAATGGTTCTGCACCCACTAGCTCTGCTCTGTGGTGGTTTCCTCCCACCTGCTGGGGGCACCCTATCAGCCCACTAGGCAGTGATCCCTCAAGGGCAGGCACTAGGGTTTGCCCTCTGTGTGTCTCCTGACTCTGGCCCAGTCCTGGGTGGTTAGGAGGCTTGCCTCTGGGCAGCCCTGTGGGGCCGGCACTCACCGGGGAAGAGGTGTTGGAACCAGGCCCACAGTGATGTCCTGGACTGCACAGGCCCTGGGGCTCGACCAAGCCAGCTCTGCCACAGAAGGCCCCAGGGCGGCACGGCTGGCAGTCCTCCACACGGGCAGCCCCAGGGGCCTCTCGGAAGGTGCCCTGGGCAGGGAGAAGGCTGCTGAAGTCAAGGTCCTGAAGCCAGAGTGGGGCTCTAGGCCTGAATAGGTTGGTCACTCTGCCAGGAAGGGAGCAGAGCAGGGTCTGGGATGGACGGGCAGGGGAGCCCTCAGGAAAGGCCTGATCAACAGGCTCATAAGAAAGGGTAGGATTTACTTTTCAGCAGATCAAGTGTTTGACTGCAAAGCACACAATCTGTAACTGGAATGCAGAGCAGATTTTGATAGCAGGCAGGACAAGCAAACAGAAGCCACCATGTCACCTAGGAGGGGTATGCTTCTTGAGGAGGGGAGCCATGGTTTGGGGGAAGGGCATGAGAGAGGGGCTTTGGGAGGCTGGGGTTCCACCTGGGCCTCCCTCCTGTCCCTACTCCTCTCCCACCCCACAGGCCTGGCTTGCATTGTCCCTTGTGACTTTCTGGTCTAGAGCCATCATCAGAAACCAGCTGCAGGAAAGTAGGTGTCCCAGCCCCGTCAGAGCAGGGGTGGGAGCAGAAGGCCTGGTGTGGCCCTGCCTTGGTGGAGGGACACTGATGGCTGCAGAGCTTTTCCACACAGAAGCAGAGAGGTCGGAGTTCAGAGGGAATGTCTCACCTGGGGACAGGGGATGGACAGCAAGCCGCGGTCTGGGCAATAGTGCCCGGGTGGACATGCAGCAGGGCTGGCCAGCTTTGTCTTGTTGCAGAGTTTTCCTCCTGGGCAATCCTGGCACCAGAGATGACCTGGACCCTGGAAAGAGGGATGGGCAAGAAGACTGGTTTCTTTCCACACCTCGACATCAGGGTCAGGTCTGGGCAGAGCAGGTGCTCAGGAAACATGTCGAATCAGGTTGGGGATTGGCCTTGGCCCTAGGCTCCGTGTGCCTCCCCTTCTGAGGGGGGTGGGCGTGGGAGGGCCCAACAGCAGGGTGGATGCCAGCAGAATTGAGGTGGTCTCTGAGTATCTCCTGGGTCCATAGGCTTCCAAAGTCTGGAGGAGGGGCCAGGATGGAGGCTCCGTTCTGCTGGCCTGTACCCCGTGTCCCTGACTCTAGGACTCCCCCACTCCAGGGCCTTGGAGTGAACACTTACTGAGAAGCTGCCTGGGCTGCATGGCCGAGGAGTGGTGGTGCCCAGCTCAGGGCAGTGGTGGCCAGCTGGGCACAGCACACAGGCCACAGCCAGCCTCGCACCAGGACTCAGGCGGGTGGTTCCCCTAGAGTGGAAGTGGAGCGAAGGGTGTGGGCCCAGAGTCTTCCTGGGGGAGGAGCCGTGACACCCAGGCAGGGTCATCACTGCCCCCATGCCAACTGCAGGGCTCAAGGGTAGGCTCAGGCCCTGGGTCAGGCCACCGACAGGATGGGTGTGACCCCAAACAGCCTACATGGTCATAAGGTGCAAAACGTTTTACAACTTGGCTATGGGCCAGTCGTACTTCTTTTTAAAGGTGCCTGTTTTCACACTTTGCTTCTGTTTTTCTGCTGGTTCTGTCTCTCTGTCATATTTTATATGATTTGTAATGGCTTTTTACATAGTAAGGTACTAAGTAGATGGATGGTTAGCCTATTGTTCATGTTGAAAATATCTCCCTGCTTTGGTGATTACCTTTTAGCTTCCTTTAGAGCAACTTTGAAGGATAGAAGTTTGAAACATTGTGTTCAAATCTTGCAGTCTTTTCCTCAATTATTTCTGCCTTTCATGCTGTGCTTAGATTTTCCAAATTCTCTCAGATGTTATAAATGTCCATTTACATTTTGCTTTGTAATCTTATGATTTTGTTTTTTACCTTGAAATTATAGTTGTTCTTAAATTTATTTTTGGATAATGTTTTTACTTTTTTACAAGACCATAGATTGCTTTTTTTTTAAATAAGAAAAATTCTAAGTTTTGCTTTTTGACTACAGGAATAAAAGGCACAACTTGATAAAAGAGACTATTAGCAGAGAACCCTAGAGCTTGGGCCAAATCTCTGCTGAGACCCCAAGTGGAGTTAGCTTCCAGGCCCTTGGCTTTTGGGCTGGGTCATTCTGAGGTGGCTTCACGGTTGCAGTGCCCACCAAAGGTGCGACAGGCACCTCCTCACTGACTCCATCCCCAAGCTCCCTCCCTCCTTCACCTCTGGGCCCATGGACATGCAGCTCCCACATCAGCCCATCACCCTAGGCCCTGCACCCTGACCCTGCCCATTCGGTTTCTGTGTCTTGTCTCAAAAAGGCTGCCAGGTTCTGAGGGTCTCTCTAAGACCCCCTGGTGCCTGGAGCAGCACT